>NC_044035.1:256288917-256599545 GCF_901765095.1 Microcaecilia unicolor | reverse complement strand
ATCCAAGAAGGAGGAATCCAGGGCTAGAGATTATGCATGACTGAGCAAAACACAATTTAAACACAAGTTAGGAAATTAGAACATGCGTGGACAAAAAAGAAAGACGATCCCACACTTAACGCTTGGAAACAACTCCGAAGAAAATATAAATACACCATAAGACAAACCAAAAGACTATATTACAAAACTGAAATTGGACCAAACTACAAGGACACACACAAACTCTTCCAACTCATCAATAAACTACTAGATAACACACCAGTCACGAACAACAGCAAAGACACACCAGGAGCTGACAACCTCGCGAAGTACTTCAAAGAGAAAATCGTACAACTAAGACTTAAAATACCCATCAGCCCCATCGAATATGCTGCACTCCTAGACTGTCTAGACCCAGACCCTGGAGTATACCCAGCAGATAGGATTTGGACTGAATTCGAGATACTATCGGAAGATCTCATCTCCCAAACGCTTAAAAGATTTGCCAAATCTCATTGCAAATTAGATATATGCCCAAATAACCTTATGAAATCGGCCCCTCAACAATTTATAACAGACCTAACGAAACACATCAATTTTATGCTACAAAATGGACTCTTCCCAAAGGAGAAAGGAAACATTCTACTCACCCCCATACCCAAAGATGCAAAGAAAAATGCGAGTGAATTAACCAACTATAGACCAGTAGCATCCATTCCCTTAATAACCAAAATAACAGAAGGGATGGTGACCAAACAACTCACAGATCATTTAAACAAGTTCTCAATACTACACGACTCCCAGACAGGATTTAGTTCTAATCATAGCACTGAAACAGTACTAGTTACGCTCATGACTAAATTCAAACAAACGATTGCAACCGGAAAGAACATACTACTTCTACAATTCGACATGTCAAGCGCCTTCAACATGGTTGATCATGGAATTCTACTACACATCCTTGAATACTTCGGTATTGGAGGCAACGTTCTTAATTGGTTTAAGGGATTCCTAACCACGCGTTCATACCAAGTGACAACAAATTCAATTACATCAGCCACATGGACACCTGAATGCGGAGTTCCACAGGGATCTCCCCTCTCACCAACTATATTCAACCTAATGATGATACCATTGGCCAAACTATTATCAAACCAAAACCTCAACCCATACATATATGCTGATGATGTAATGATCTACATCCCATTCAAACAAGACCTAAAAGAAATTTCCAACGACATCAACCAAAGTCTACACATCATGCACTCCTGGGCAGATGCATTTCAACTGAAACTTAATGCAGAAAAAAACCCAATGCCTAATACTCACCTCTCAACACAACACAAACAAATTTACCACCATCAACACACCTAAACTAAATCTACCAATTTCGGAAACCCTAAAAATTCTTGGAGTTACCATTGATCGGCATCTAACACTTGAGAATCACGCAAAAACACAACCAAAAAGATGTTCCAATCAATGTGGAAATTAAAAAGAGTAAGACCTAAGGGGAGGGAGGTTAATAGGAGGGTGGGTGGGTGGGCAGGGTATTAATAAAGTTGATAAAATTGAAGTTTAAAATATGTTAAAAGTGGGACTAATAACTGTTAAAGGTTCTTCTCATTTTATGTTCAGTGCATTGGCCAGCTCACTTGGAATAAGATGTAATGAGCAGTGTACAGCTTGATCGGTGTTATGTTCATTTTGCTCAATAAAGACTTCGCTAAATTAAAAAAAAAAAAAGAGTAAGACCTTTCTTTCCAAGGACCATCTTCCATAATCTAGTACAATCATTAGTACTCAGTCATCTAGACTACTGCAACTCACTCTACGCTGGCTGCAAAGAGCAAATACTTAAAAAACTCCAAACAGCCCAGAACACGGCAGCCAGACTCATATTCAGAAAATCAAGATATGAAAGTGCAAAACCCCTACGAGAGAAGTTACACTGGGTCCCACTCAAAGAACGCATCGCGTTCAAAGTATGTACCCTAGTTCACAAAATCATCCACGGTGATGCCCCAGCCTACATGTCAGACCTGATAGACCTACCACCCAGGAATGCTAAAAAATCATCTCGCACATTCCTTAATCTTCATTTCCCCAACTGCAAAGGTCTAAAATACAAATTAATGCACGCATCAACCTTTTCCTATATGAGTACGCAATTCTAGAATGCGTTGCCATGCAACCTAAAAGCGATCCATGAACTGACCAACTTCCGCAAACTACTGAAGACCCATCTCTTTGACAAGATATACCACAAAGATCAACACATGTAAAACTCCACACATATATCCAGAAATGTTTAATAATGCCTTCTGTTATATTACTATCTTGTATTCTATTACCATGTAACCCAAAATCCTTCTGTAACACCAAATGTCTAATCTCTGCTTATTTCCACTATCCACGATGTATTGTAAGCCACTTTGAGCCTGCAAAGAGGTGAAAAAATGTGGGGTACAAATGCAATAAATAAATAAATAAATAAATCTGTGATCAATGGGGCTCAAAACTCCAATAGCTAACTTGCACTAGGGCAGACGTTACTGGAACACTATTTTACTCTGGTACTGTTCCGTGTTCCATGATTTATCTAAGCCTGGAACAATGCATCTGATGAGAAGCAGAAAGAATAGGTTTGATGGTCTAGAATTTGAATGGTTGAAGGAGATACTGTTTTCATAATGTGTTTGAATTATGTCTGCTATCAAGATGGGAGATAAATAGCTCATCTTATCTGCTTCCTTCCCCTCCATGCCATTCTTTCCTTTGTCATTCTAGCTCTATAGGTTGTTGAGTTGGAATTAGTTCTTCTAGAATGACTGAGGAGTTAATGCATAAAGGTCACCGTTAAATACAGCAGACATGAGTGAACTTACTGAGTTGCAAACAGCAACCGATGCACAAAGGGGATGGCATGCAAATGAGATGCACAGAAATTTAATGGCGACCTTTGTGCATCAGCTCCTGGAAGTGTCTAGCACATGCGCAGAACAGGAGTGGTTTTCAGGAGTCTAGGGAGGGGGAGGGGTGTTAGAGAGCTTCTGCACTCACAAAACTTCATCTTCAGGACAAAATGTTGGAGCTCCTGTGGCTGCCTGTGGCAGTGGGGGAACCTACACAGCCAGTTTGTAAAGATGGTGGCGGTGGCTCAGGTGCACAAAGCTGAAGCTGAACACGTCAGCAGAGCAACAGAAGGAGAGGAGGGCTCCCTGCATGAGGCCGGAGGGGGGGGGGGGGGATGATCGGAAGGCAGAGGCTGAAGGGAGACAGGAACTGGACAGGGGGGTCAGCCCCGGAGTTGCCAGCATGGATGAGGAGGGCTCCACTCCGACAGCTCTTGACTTGTTTTAAAATCTAGCACATTAAAAATAGGCACACCTTTCTGTGCATCTCACGGAATGCTCATTTTAATACTGATGAGCTTGTTCTAATACATTTGCATAGAGTTATTGGTAGCTGCTACAGCTACAGCTGCAAACAGTCTAAAACAAACATTGGAAGCACGGTAAGCTTTGTGCATCAGCCCCTGAGAAGGCATTGAAACTGCCCAGAGCAACCTTTGATCAATAGCTTTAGCAGATTAACTCAAAATGGTTCCTGCTTCTCTCTCATGAACATGAGTCCACTGAGAGATCGTGGCAGCCCATCAGTTTATGGCCCGTTTAAATAGAGCTCTTTGAGATTTATACTTTGGATAGACCTTTAAATTCATCGCACTATAGCCTTCCCAAACTCCTCCACATTCAGAGATACAGTTACTTTGTCCTAGTTACAGAATATATTGTTTTATTTTGAAGGATCCATGCTGTATGCTCATTGGGTCCCCACTAAAAAGTCCAGTGTACAACACTGTGCAAGCTCTATATAAAAAGAGCACAATGATAGGAATGATACTCGGGTAATGCAACAGGCATTGCATGAACTTTCTGCTACCAAAGACCAACTTCACCTAATTTATAACTTTATCTTCTACTTGATGGGGTAAATTTATTATCATTTTACTACATTAACAGGGCATTTCTATAAGCTCACACCTAGAGTGATGTGTCACTTTTGTGTGTCAAAGGCACCTTTAAATGATGGTTTCGTGCATGAGTGCACGGCACTGTTCTATAAAGTAGCGCCTATGTACTAGAGCACATGTGTTCAACCTCAGCCCTTGCCAGGTAGGGGATTCAGGATTTCCCAAACAAATATCCATGAGATCTATTTGCATACTGTGGAGACAGTGCATGCAAATAGATCTCATGCATATTCATTGAGGAAATCCTGAAAATCTGACTGGATTGCGGCCCTTGAGGACCAAGTTTGTACAACCCTGTACTACAGCGTATAACTCCAAGGTGGATGTAAACATGGAAGAAGCATGGGTGGCCCATGGGTGTGTTGCCAAGTGACATGTAATTATAGAATACTATCAGTTATATGCATCAGTTTGCGCAGCTAGATGCAACAATTTACATCTGTCATTGACATGGTGTAATGGGCCACACCTAAGTTCTGGTGCACCAATGCAGGTTTGTGCTTGTAATCTATAATGACTTAGGCATGCTTAAATGTTATTATAGAATTGGCACTAAGTGCACCTCATTCTAACGCCTAAACTGAGGTGCCAAGGTCAGGGCCGGTCAAACCCGGTAAGCGGGGCAAGCATCGCAAGGGGGCGCCTGCCTTCAAGGGCGCCGCTGCAGCACTGCGCTGCCACACCGTGCCGCCCTTGGGGGTTTAAATCTTTTATTTACCTCCGTCCCAGCGTCCACGTCATTTCAAAGCCCTGCCCGTCTCTAGCCTTCCCTCCCTTCGTGAGTTTGTTCCGCAGAGTCCCGCCTTCTGATGTCATTTCCTCGAGGGCAGGACTCTGAGGGAATGAACTCACGAAGGGAAGGCTAGAGACGGGCAGGGCTTTGAAATGACGCGGCGGCTGGGACAGAGGTATATTAAAAAAGACTTAAACCACGCAGGGTGGCAAGAAGGAAAAGGGGGATGTTGGGGGTAGAAGAGGGCAGGCAGGTGGCCATAAATGAGAGGGGGATGGGGCAAAGGAGACTCGCTGGATATGGATGGGAGCAGGAGGGGAGGGCAGGGGAGGGGACAGAGGAGAATTGCTGGGTATGGATAGATGGAGGGGGCAGGGGAGAGAAGAATTGCTGGGTATGGATGGAGGGGGCAGGGGAGAGAAGAATCGCTGGGTATGGATGAAGGGGAGCAGGGGAGAGAAGAGAATTGCTGGATATGCATAGAGGGCAGGGGAGAGAGGAGGGTTGTTGGGCATGGGTGGCTAGAGGGGAGAGGAGGGTTGCTGACCATGGTGGATGGAGGGGAGGGCAGGGGAGAGAGGAGGGTTGCTGACATGGATGGAGGGTGCAGGGGAGAGGAGAGAATTGCTGGATATGCATGGAGGGAAGGGGAGAGGAGGGTTGCTGGACATGGGTGGATGGGAGGGCAGGGGAGAGAGGAGGGTTGCTGAACATGAATGGAGGGGAGGTCAGGGGAGAGGAGATTTGCTGGACATAGGTGGATGGAGGAGAGTAGAGTTGTTGGACATGGGTGGATAGAGGGGAAAGGAGGGTTGCTGGACATGGGTGGATAGAGGGGAGGGGAGAGAGGAGGGTTGCTGGACATGGATGGAGGGAGCAGGGGAGAGGAGAATCGCTGGGTATGGATGGAGGGGGGCAGGGGAGAGAAGAGAATTGCTGGATATGCATGGAGGGCGGGGGAGAGGATGGTTGCTGGACATGGATGGAGGGGAGGTCAGGGAAGAGGAGATTTGCTGGACATGGGTGGATAGAGGGGAGAGTAGAGTTGCTGGACATGGGTGGCTAGAGGTGAGAGGAGGGTTGCTGGAAATGAATGGATGGAGGGGAGGGCAGGGGAGAGAGGAGGGTTGCTGGACATGGGTGGATGGGGGGCAGGGGAGAGAGGAGAATTGTTGGACATGGATGGAGGGGAGGGGAGGGAAGGGAAGACAGGAAGGAGATGCACATGGATGAAGGGGAGAAATTCTGGACATGCATGGAGGGGAGGGAAGGCAGAGGAAGGAGATGCACATGAATGGAGGGGAAGGGAGAGAGAAGAAATGCTCGACTTGGATGGAGGGCAGGGAAGAGAGAGGAAGGAGATGAGATGAGATGAGGGAAAAGGGAGAAATCCTGCACATGGAGAAAATAGGCAGAAGCTGGATCCACTGGACAGTCAAGTCTGCAGAGTACCCAGCTTTTACTTACAGATGTAAGGCAAGAAATGAAGAAGAAAGGAGGAAAGTAAAGAAATAAATGGATAGGAAGCCCTGGAAACGGAGTTAAGAGGACAGATAACAGCAGAATCAGGTACTGGACCAGCATGAACAGAAAAACAAAGTCACCAGACAACAAAGGTAGAAAAAAATCATTTTATTTTCATTATAGTGTTTGGAATATGTCCACTTTGGGAATCAGGTGCTCAACGTTAAAAGTTTATATTTATTTATTTATGTACTTATTTATGGCATTTTATCCCACATTAGACATGAATTAGATTGGAACCTGGAAGCATGGTGGGAGAAGAGAGAAAGGAGATGCTAGACGGGGGGAGGGGGAAGCGTCAACTGATAGTCTGCAGGGGGGCACCAGAGACCCTAGGACCGGCCCTGGCCAAGGTAGAGAACTGCCTCCACTAGATACAGCCCCATGCTGAATATTTGACTATTAAAAAATCTTATCTTACACTGACCAGTATCTAAAAAACATGCTATCACAGATTAAATTACCCTATAAGGGGTGAATTCAGTGGTGTGCTGGAGCCAACTCGCACCGGCTCGCAAGAGCCACTTGTGAAATTTTGACAGATCTTGTGAGCCGGTTGTTCTTCGGGGCGAGCCAGCTCCATTACACGAGGTAAGCATGGCAGGAGGGCGTCATCACAGGCCATGCTTACCTCCCCTCCCGCTCCCAAACATGTCCAGCGATTGTTCTTCGCCTCCACCTTCCCCTCCCGCTCCCATCCATCTTTTCCTATTACCTCAGTTGAAGCGCCGCATTATTTAAAGCCCTGCTGCCCGTCTCTAGCCTTCCCTATTTGCTTCTGATGAGTTCATGCCTTTAGTCCTGCCTTCTGACGTCATTCTGACATCATTTCCTTTTTCCGCGAAGGCGGGACTGAGGGCACAAACTCATCAGAAGCAAACAGGGAAGGCTAGAGACGGGTAGCAGGGCTTTAAATAACGCAGCGCTTCAACGGAGGTAATATAAAACAATGGATGGGAGCGGGAGGGGAGGATGGGGGCGACAGAGAATCGCTGGACATGGATGAGAACAGGAGAGGAGGATAGGGGCAATGGAGAATCATTGGACATAGATGGGAGCGGGAGGGGAGGGCAAGGGAGGGAGGAGAATCACTGGGTATGGATGGATAGAGGGGGGCAGGGGAGAGAAAAGAATTGCTGGGCATAAATGGATAGAGGGGGGCAGGGGAGAGAAGAGAATTGCTGGGCATGGATGGGTAGAGGGGGGCAGGGGAGAGAAGAGAATTGCTGGGCATGGATGGGTAGAGGGGGCAGGGGAGAGAAGAGAATTGCTGGGTATGGATGGATAGAGGGGGGCAGGGGAGAGAGGAGAGTTTCAGGACATGGATGGAGGGGAGGGCAAGAGAAATTCTGGACATGGATGGAGGGAAGGGAAGGGAGAGAGAAGAAATGCTGGACATGGAGGGAAGATAGAGGAAGGAGATTAGATGAGGGAAAAGGAAGTGAGGAGAGAAACTGCACATGGATGGAGAAAATAGGCAGAAAGTCTGTGGAGGACCAGAAATGAAGAAGAAAGGAGGAAAGAAAAGAAATAAATGGAAAGGAAGCCCTGGAAACGGAGTCAAGGGAACAGATAGAGAGCAGCAGAATCAGATACTGGCCAGCATGATCAGAGAAACAAAGTCACCAGACAACAAAGGTAGAAAAAATAATTTTATTTTCATTATAGTGTTTGGAATATGTCCACTTTGAGAATCAGGTGCTGAACGTTAAAAGTTTATATTTATTTACTTATTTATGGCATTTTATCCCATATTAAACATGAATTAGATTGGAACCTGGGATCATTTAATTTTTTTTCCTGGAGAAAGTAATGCATTGCTGCCCCCCCCCCCCCCCCCGGCTATAGCCAGCTCTGAAATTTTTTTGGGGGGGCGCAGAGGTGGACAGGGGGGGCGCAGATGTGGACGGGGGGCACAGAGGTGGATGGAGGGGCGCAGTTGTGGATGGGGGGAGGCGCCGAGGTGGACCAGGGAGAGAGCCTGTTGTTAAAATATTTACCAGCACACCACTGGGTGAATTCTATATATGGTGCCAAAAAACTGCAGTGCCTAAAAAAATCACACTTAGTGATGTTCTATAAAATGTGCATAGCGCCCATTCCTGCGAGGTGCAACCATTTACACTAACTAAAACTGCAGATTGGGTATATTCTATAACAGTGCACATATTTTATAAGAATGCACATGACCTACCCATGCCCCTCCCATGGCCACAGCCCTTTTGAGATCTACACGTTAGAATTTACATGCATCACTTTACAGAATACGCTTAGAAAGTTGCACATGTAAATTCTAATTAGTGCCAATAATTGTTTGTTAGCGGCCAATTATCAGTGCCAATTGGCTTGTTAACCAATTATGGTTCAACATTTTATTGATGACATGGAAAGAAAAAAGCCTAGGTCATAAGCAATATATAAATTTTTAAAATAAATAAATATGAGTATACAAAGAGTCAAATATCAAAACATACACAATAAAGACAGTATGATAAAGTTCATCATCAAACTTTTACAGTTTTTTTCCTCCAATCCCTACCTGTGATCCTCCCCCTACTCCCTATTTTATGTGTATATATATTTGAATCTCAGTTAGCAGAAAATTCCATTAAAGAACAAACTCCATAAACAACAAGCAAGCACATTAAAATCAGGGCATATAAAAATACAATCAAGCATAAATCAGAGGAGGGCTTGATTCCTTATAGCCACACCTTTGCACCAACATAATGTGCCCTAACCCAATGAACAACCTCCTACTTTTTCCCACGCTCAGTTGAATTTGGTTGCAACATTGTTATCAAGGACCAGACAGAAACAGCACGGCCAACAATAGGGACATGCAAAAATCAATTATCAGAACATACACAATAAAAGCCAAAAGCAGAAAGACCAACATCAAAATGTTAATAATATGAATCTTTCTCTACCCCCTAACCCACCCCTATGCCCGGTGATGTATTCAAGTATGTTATTGAGGGCTTAGGAGTGTGCATCCATTAAAAAACAGGAAAGAGCACCCAATTGATTAAGGATATGGTTACAAGCCTGAGGAGCCAAAGAATGAACATATGACTCTCAGACAGCATAAAAACGCCGCTGGGAATTCAAATGATACTGTACATCGCAAAGCTCCAACAGTAGCAGATCATGCATTTGATTCCTCCAAAACCAATAGGATGGGGCATCTGGTTCAGTCCAATATTTCAAGATACATTTCTTGCCCAAGCTCTGTGGTGTTTATCGAGAACCCCCAAGGTAGAGATTTGTCCCAAGATGATACCCCCAGGAGAGAAGAAAAGGGGATAGTGGGTAATCTGTGGCCTAGTGGTTAGGGTGGTGGACTTTGGTCCTGGGGAACTGAGTTCAATTCCCACTTCAGGCACAGGCAGCTCCTTGTAACTCTGGGCAAGTCACTTAACCCTCCATTGCCCCATGTAAGCCGCATTAAGACTGCCATGAGTGGGAAAGCGCGGGGTACAAATGTAACAAAAATAAAAAAATAAAACAAAGACCTCCAAAAAGATTTAATGACCAGGTAGTCCCAAAAGGCATGAAAAAAAAGTGTGATTATGTATACCACGTTTGGAACACATGGGAGGAGTACAACCCATCTTGTATAACCATGATTGGGAGACATAAGACCGAAGAATCACACAAAACTGACATTCTCGGAGTTCCACACTCAACACCCAATGAGGAATATTGTGAATATATCCTAAGAAAGCCTGAGAGAACTGACAGGAAAATGCAAACCATTCAACCAATGCTGTGCGAAGAGACAAAAGTCTCACAGAGGACAACAAACCAACAGCTGCTTATGCAATAAAGAAATGGAAATAGGGTCCTTCAACAGCACATCAAATAAATCTTGAAATCTGGTGTGCAAATCAATAGCAAGAGAAGCAAAGAAGAAGGTGCAAAGAAGCAACATAATGGTTGAGTTGACGATAAGCAAACTGATCAGCAAAACCCAGCTCTTCTGAAGAAAGAAAATCAGAAGCCTTTAATGTACCTTCAGGCAGGAAAAAATGATACAAAGAAGTAAACCCCCTACTCACCCAACTCAGCAATCAAGATTGTCTGAATCAGGAGAAAGAGCCAAATTCCCCTGAATAGGCAAAAGGCCACTACAATGGGGATCAAAGGCCCATAGTTTCACCAAATCCCACCACACTGCTCTCATTGACCGCACCAAGACACTGTGATGTAAATGGGTTGGTAAAGAAGAAAACTGGGTATGCAACACAAACTGAAGATGTACTGGGAAACACAGAGCACGTTCCATCTGTAAAGGGGTAAATTCATCACCAAGATGGCACAGCAGACAAGCCATGTTATATAATTTGTGATGAGGAAGTCCAAGGCGTCCACGTCGCCAATTACCAACTAAAGTCTGAAACTTAATTTTCGGTTTTTTACCCTCTCAACAGAACTGGGAAATTAGACTAGACAAAGATGTAAAATCCCTATCAGTCAAATATAGCGGAAAAGTTTGTAAAAAATACAACCATTTGGGAAAAATAATCATACTAAAAAGAGCGACCCTCCCCATTAGGGAGAGTGGGAGACTGGACCATCGTTAAAATAAACCCTTAGTAAAAGAGAATAATTTAGAAACATTAGCAGCATATAATTGAGTAATGTCCCCACAAAGCTGAATGCCCAAATAAGTAAATGCACCTTGAGCCCTCCACAGTGGACAATGCAACTGTTCCCACTCACTGTCAGATAAATGAAGTGTTAAAACTTCTGATTTAGAAAGGTTTAGACAAAACTCAGAAAAGTCCCCAAATTCCGAAAAGATATCTAACAAAACTTGTAAGGAGGTCTGAGGGTCACTGATGAGAAATAAAAGATCACCAGCAAAAGCATAAATTTTAAAATGTTCCGAGCCCAACCATGCTGCCTAGATGTCAGCAGTGCCCAAGATATCTCTAAGCAAAGGATCCAAAACCAGCACAAATAAAAGAGGAGAAAGAGGCCAATCCTGCCGGGTCCCCCACTCTATAGCAAAAGCAGTGGAAGACATTCCATTGACCCCGAATTTCTGCAAGGAGTTTGTGATATAACACTCGAATAGCTGCCAAAAAGAAGCCCCAGAAAACATAAGTATGCAACACCTCAAACTTAAAAGACCAGTGAACACGATCTAACACCTTCTCTGCATCAAAACTGATTAACAGAGAAGGCATAGAACAACAATCCACCTGTTCCAAAGATCATCCTCATATTCTTCACCACCAAGCGAGTGCACATGAAACTCACCTGAGGATCCACTAACAACTTCGGAAGAATCCAAGCCAAATGGTTCGCCAAAGCTTAGCAAAATGTTTAGCCTAAAAGAACAGTGAGATAGGTCGATGAAAGTCTGCCTGGAGAGGATCCTTGCCCAGTTTAAGTAAGACCGCAATCTGAGCTTTCCGCAATGTGTCAGGCAAAACCCCACTACTGATACAATAATTATACACCACAGTCACACAAGGAATATATGTTTGAAAAAACCTTTAATAAAAATATCGAAAAAAAAAAAAGGAATGATCTTTGGACCCAAAATCTTTAAAAAACTTGGATGACAGACCATTCACTCCAGGTGCTTTATGCAGAGGACTAGCCTGAATGCCCCAGCGCACCTCATCTGATAAAATAGGCGCATTAAGTATATCCTGTTGCAAGAATGTTAAATGAGGCGGTGATTGATCTGAGAGGTAGGAGGAGGAGGAGGCCTCCAGGGAATACAGATCCACAAAGAAATCCTCAAAAATATTACAAATACTCTCCTCGTTCCAAACAGGACATCCTCTACTATCCTGTAAATGAGTTACCTGACGTGGACCACCCACTTGGGTCACCAAATGGGCCAACAAACAGCCATGCTTATTAGAAAACTTATACAACAACGATAATAAGCTTGCGACCATTGAACTTCGGAATGAATCAACTGATTGAGCGCAGACTGAGAGGTCAATAAACAAGTTTTAGTGGAAGCATTAGGATGACTACCAAATAGCTGCCGATCCTTTTTAACTTGGGCTTCTAAGCGAAGAAACTCTGCCTCTCTAGCTCTCTTTTTATGCACCAAATAGGAAATAACAGTACCTCTCAGGGCAGCCTTAGTGGACCCAGAAAAGGACAGGATTCTTAAAAAAAGCAGTCCTGATTATTGTCCTAGGAAATAAGTATGAAATACAAGTCTCCAGGAAATGTCCAAGGAAATCCGCTCTTAGGTCCTGAACCCCAATCCAGGAGTATCTAAATCAAAGCATGATATGACACCTGAGTGGAGCCTATCTCCGCTTGTTGTAAAAAAGAAGTCAAGGCAGCAGAAGTAAGAAAATAGTCAATTCGCAATAGTGTATCATGAGCTCTGGTGTGATGAGTGAAGTCTTTGTCACCAGGATGGAAAACTCTCCGAGTCAAGCAAGTCAAGTGAGGTACACAGCAAAGGCACCCCCTAGAATAGTCTACTGGAGCCAGCTTAGAGGGATTAGAACTATCCAGCAGGGGATCAAAAATTGTATTAAAATCACCCCCCCCCCCCCCCCATTATGATTGGAATATTATCAAAAATATGTAAATGTCAGATGAGTGATTTAAAAAAAAGTTTATCTTAGTGGTTGGGTGCATAAACATTGACCAACAACAAAGGCTTATAGCTCAAAATAACATGAGCTACAATATATCTCCCGGAATAGTCCACAATAATGCATTTTTTGTCCAACAACAAGCCCTTATGAAATAATATAATAACCCTTACCTTCCTAGTTTGGGTAGGACCCGCAATGTAATCCTCCACCCACCAATGACACAATTTCTTGTGTTCCAAGGAGTTCAAATGTGTTTATTGAAGCATCACCACCTTGGCTTTTTGCCTATTTAAGACTTGCAAAACTTTACTATGTTTAATAGGGGAAGTGAAGCCCCCAACATTCCAAGACACCAATTTAACCATACTCCCCAATTCCCAGAATAAAGAAGGTGTAACAATACCATAGTAAACTACGTGGGAGAAGGGTGCCCCAGCCTACACCTTTCCCCCAACCTACATCACCAAGAGGGGTTCCACAGGAGCAATACAATGAAAAGGGAAAAGCGTAAAAGCAAATCCAACAGCAAAGAAAAAGCATAAAAAGTAACAAAACCATAACACCAGAAGAAAGTTAAACATCCCACATCTCACCATACAACAACAGCAGCATACACCCCCCTCCAAAAAAAAAGAGCCCCCTGCCAACCTCTCCCTTCCCAAACTAACCGATGGTACCATTTCCATTTCCCAAACCCTCTACTCCCAGTAATTTGCTAACCTAACTCATCACATATAGGTGCTCTTTACTCCCCATTGCTAAATCCAGGCACGATAATTGACAGTAAAAGAGAACCAAAGCGACAGTATAAGCATGACCCAATGTCCAAGATAAGTCCCATACCACTCAAAAAATAAAAAAAAAGAGGAACAGTAGACCACAGCATAATCAACAAGGCCTCACAAAGGCAAGTTTGGAATCTTGGAGCTGAAAAATGCAGGTACTGTTCATCCAATGACCGAAAATCCAAAAGTAGAAAATTACACTGGCAATAAAAAGTCAGCCTACAGAACTGGGAGATAATAAATTAAGGAAATCCGAGCAACTTTACATCCTCATAAAATGTTTCAGTACCTGCACAATAAACCTCAGTTTGGCCGGATAACGCAAGAGAACTTGATTTTCTTGTTATGAAGAGCAGTACAAACAGGAACAAATGCCTTGTGCAGCTAAATGAGAGAAGTTAATCCTGAAAACATAATATTTTGTGCCCTTCATAAGTCAAGGACTGACCCAAGCTAAGAGCTTACAAAAAACCCTGTATATGACCATAATTCAAAAGCTGCATAATAACAGCTCCGCTTCTTCTCTGGTTGCTTTGGTTTCACCACCATCAAACTTGGCCACCAGGCAGAAGGCACAAGAAGTGAGGAAAACGCTGATATAGCTGAATCAGGAGGTGAAGGTGGGAGTAAATGCAGGAGCTTTGTGCTTCAGCAACCACTCACCAGCATGGCACCATGCAATCTCTGCTTGTTAACCGATTAAGTTGCATGTGCAGTTTGGCCACGTTACCAAAAAAATCACGCACAACTTTAGGCATTATATATAGAATATGAAGGTAAATGTTTATTTGAGGGAATGGAAGATAAACTGATTTTGGCTGACATTATGGACTAGAATATAGAATAGCACATAGCGTCGGGATCCGCGCCCTAAGGTTTACAACAACTGAAACTTGGTGTAAACCCTCATGCTTAAATTAGGCGCAGATTATCTGAATTTGATAATAGTGCATGCCTCTTTAGTGAATGCTCCTGACCTACCCGTGCACTTCCTATGGCCACACCCCATTTTTAGTTACGAGCAAAAGGATTTGTTTGCACATCTTTATAGAATAGCGCTTAGCAAGATGCGCATGCAAATCCAAATTGTTGCCAACTAATACCAATAATTGATTGTTATTGGCGCTAATTGGCTTATTACTCAATTAAATTGGATACTATTTATAGAATCTGGGGGTATCTGTATAGTGCCTCTGAAAATTGGCAGTGTAAGGAGACAAATTTGTGGTTTTGAGGCTTTCTGATTAGTAGGTCATACAGCGTTAAGTTAAACATGGACCTTTCAATTAGAGTGATACATGTGGAATCTCACTGGGCCCCCCTCTTTCACTGGTGTTGTTTAATGTTTTCTTGCGATCTTTAAGTTCCTTATTAGATAGAAATGGTTTTCTCCATTATATTTATTTATTTATTTGTGACATTTATATCCCACATTAAGTTTGAGTTCAATGTGGCTTACAATAAACAATATAGGATACATAACAAAGAATAATGCATAAGAAAGTGATTTGTTGTAAGAATCCAATTTTACAATACAATATCATAAACCTACTGAGATAACTATGGATGTTTAACATTTAGAAAATCTATGATGAATGAGAAATTGTACATGAAGCAAAGAGAAAGTTAATGGTAAATAAAGTAATAACCAATTCCGGTAATAATTAATTGAGATATGGTTGTTCTTTGTGAGGGTTTGTTTGAATATGAACGATCTGAGGATTTTGCAGAATCTAGTGTATTCCTGTAAATTTCTTATTTTGGGTGCCAATGATATTTCGGTATTGATTTCCCTTAAATCTGTTTTCAATATTAATGTGCCTAAAGTTCAACAGTGTATAGACATGTTAGAAAAAGAGAAAGGGAAATGGGACTTGGTATACTGCCTTTCTGAGGTTTTTGCAACTACAATCAAAGTGGTTTACATATATTCAGGTACTTATTTTGTACCTGGGGCAATGGAGGGTTAAGTGACTTGTCCAGAGTCACAAGGAGCTGCAGTGGGAATTGAACTCAGTTCCCCAGGATCGAAGTCCACTGCACTAACCATTACCACTGCACTAACCACTAGGCTACTCCTCCACTACAGTTAAGTATGGATGTACGCTCATAAGCTAAAACTTAATATGGAAAAAACTAAATGTTTGTGTTTTAATTCCAGACCAGAACAAATTCCAAAGATGATTACCATCAATAAGGTTGACTTTTCACTTTCTTCAAATATTAAGATCTTAGGGGTTCAAATTGATTGTTCTATCTCTCTGGAAGTACAAGTTAATGCTTTAGTAAAAAAAAAAATGTTTCTTTTTTTTTGTAATGAGGAAGCTCCGTAATATTCAGAAATTTTTAAAATTAACCAATCTGAGCGGCTGGTATGTGCACTATTACTGTCTTCTCTTGATTATTGTAATCTGATTTATTTAGTCAGCATGAAGAGGTCATCGAAGAAACTTCAGACTACACAAAATACAGCAATAAGACTAATTTTTGGTTTATCTAAATTTGATAATGTTTCTTCTTTTTATATTAAGCTTCATTGACATCCCATTGAGGCAAGAGTTTTATTCATGTTCGCTTGTTTTCTGTTTAAAACATTACAAGGGCAGATTCCTGGTTATTTGTTGATTTCATCTCCAAAATTTCAGCTCTTCACCCTAACCAAACAGCATTTTGGAAGCACAAGAGCACTGAAACATCTTTATTAGGTACCACAACTTTTATTTATTGTGCACTTGATCAGCGTAAATCAGTCCTTCTTTCACTAGATCTCTCAGCTGCTTTCGATCTAGTCCATCATTCTATTCTATTATGTCATCTTCAGTCCATTGATATTTGTGGAACTGTTTTAGACTGGTTTACTTCTTAACTATTAAATCGGACCTACACTGCCACATTTCATGATTCCACATCAATGCCATTCATGCCAGATGTAGGTGTCCACCAGGGATCCATTCTCTCACTGACACTTTTCAACATTTTCATGCCCCCCTCCCTTCAAACACTGGCATAAACACTGGAATTAACAATGTATGTCTATGCTGATGACATTCAAATAATTTATGCTATGGACTCTTACACCTCTACTGAACTCTCTATCTTCAATCAAAAGCTCATTGCAATCTCAGATTGGCTACAAGATCATAAACTTGTTTTGAACCCTTTAAAAGCTAAGGTTGTACTTTTCTGTTTAACAGTAACTATCCCTTTGCCAACACCTGTCGTTCTTTCAGGAATTTAGATTCCTTAGGTAGATACAATTTGTATCCTAGGTGTTAGACTTGATTCCAAACTTTCTTTCCATCCTCAAATCTCCAAATGAGTTTGTAATTGTTTCTATAAACTCCGGTTAATCCACTCCATACAATCTTTGATCTTGCCTTCCACACTCAATATTTTAATTCACTCATTAATTATCACACAACTTGATTACAGTAACTCTCTTTAGCAGGGAATTAGAGACAAAGATCTTTGTTGACTACAGATTGTTCAAAACACAGCTATTAAACTCATAGCAAAGATTAAGAAATATGACCATATCACATCTTATCTAAAAGACACACACTGGTTACCATTGACTCATTGAACTACTTATAAAATGCTACTGCTTGTCTTCAAGACTTTGTCTTCAAATGAACCACTTTACCTTTCTCACCATTTCATTCCTTACTGTCCTAATAGAACCCTTAGATCCACTCAAGAGAACCAACTCATCATTCCTAGTTACTGCATAATAGTCCACAAACACATCAGAGAAGCTATCTTCTCAGTGCAAGGTCCCTGATTATGGAATACCCTCCCCAACTCATTAAGAATACAACCCTCAATGACAAATTTCAAAACTAATTTTAAAACCTACCTTTTTGCAGATGCCTATTGATAAATTGCCCTTCCATAGAGGGCTGCAGCTGGGGGCTGGCTGGACAGTACAGAGCTACCCTGTCGTTCTACCTCCATCCTCTTTACTATCATGATTGTAGTTCTACCCCTCCTACCTTTTCATATCTTGTCCTATCCTATAATGTTACTTTCCATTTTCCATTATATTAGATTATAAACTACTCTGAAGGTTTTCCATAGGGTGGGGTAGCAAATTTGAATAAACTTGGAAACTTTGTTTTGTGACATCTTCTAGAATTAGAAGATGTGATACTGATAACTTTTTCACTTTTCTTTAAGTTAAGGGTAAAAGGAGATTGGCACTTTTTGATAAATCTTTGGCTGTGCAAGCAACCCAATTTTGGAAAGATATTGCTGCTTTGTTTTCTCCTTCACAATCTTATCTTTTGTTTAGGAAGAAGATAAACATTTTCTTATTTAATAAATATGTGTTATAACTAGGTCTTGTTAGTTGAATTGATTATTGTAATTCCCAGAGGTTTGTTCTGGTTTTCTTTTTTTTCCCTGTTGTTTGTAACCCTCTTAGAACTGAAAGGTAGTAAAGGAAAATAAGATCAGATATAATGTAATTTATATCACAAGGGGGTGGGACGGGTCAGAGGGAAAGGCCCGGTGCAGGCCAAAGGCTGCCACTGGAGCTGCAGCACAGAAGACTCCTGAGAAGGTATTGTACACCGGGGACAGAGAGTTGAAGGCAGGGTCGGGAGGGGAGGGAGAGACACTGGACCATGAGGGGTGGGGGAGGGGGAGGCATAGCCACAGGGAGCCATGAAGACCTTGACCCCCTCCTTTGGGGAAGAGAGATGTTGCATGGGGATGAGAGATGCTGAATTTGAATTTTAAAAGTATTGCCTGAGAATCTAGAAAATCCGGACTGACCCAATCCCCAAGCAGTCTAGATTTTTGGACTTTTACTGTATTAGTGTAAGTCAAAAATTAGGCACCAAGATTTAAGCACCAACACTTATGCCAGATCAATGTGGCAAAGGCGGTTAGCTTAGCGGGGTTTTAAAAAAGGTCTGAACGGCTTCCTAAAGGAAAAGTCCATAGACCATTATTAAATTGACTTGGGGAAAATCCACTGCTTATTTCTCGGATAAGCAGCATAAAATGTATTGAACTTTTTTGGGATCTTGCCAGGTATTTGTGACCTGGATTGGCCACTGTTGGAAACAGAATGCTGGGCTTGATGGATCTTTGGTCTGTCCCAGTGTGGCAACACTTATGTACTATTAGGTGACTGACAGTATTCGATAAAGCGCATGCTAAAATAGGCAGAACACCTATCACTCATCTATGCCCCTCCCATGTGAGAACACCCTTTGCCAGTTACAAGTTAGAACACTTAGGGCTTCTTTACAAAGCCACGCTAGTGATTCCTGCATGGCATATGAGAGGAAGCCCATTCAATTCCTATGGGTTTCCTCTCATTTGCCGCACGGGAATCACTAGAGTGGCTTTGTCTTTAGGCACCAAGTTTTACAATAGCGCTTAAATGCACTTCGGTGCAAAACTACTGTTTCTCCCGTTTTTGGCACTTAAATACCATTAACTTTTGTTTGAGCACCTAAAGTTAAGAGCCAAACCTTTGGCACACTATATAGTGGTGCCTATATTTGTTTACTAGCTACCAGTAAACGTATAACTCTTTTTAAATACTGAGCCTAATGTTTTTGTCAGCAGATCTCAGGAATTTAGGTATATAGCTAAATTATTTTCTATTCATCTATCTGTCTATCTATATTAGCATACCACTACTACTACTTCATGAAGAGACAGTCTCTCAGACCCTCAGATAAAATACCGAATGCAGTGCATACAAATGAAACATAGCTGAATAATACACACATATCAATCTCAATATAATAAACACGAGGACAAAATGTACCTGGCATTTATAAAAGTAATCTTATAAAACAGACTGTACCTAGAAAATGCGTAGCTGGATTCAACTAACCACAGAAAACACAGGGATGAACTGTGCTTCCATGGAGAGTGTACTCATTCGGTATTAGATGAACTTGGATAAACTGTACCTGGCCTGGATGCAGAAGGGTACACATCTACAGCGCTGATGCTATGGTAATAGTCCTTTCTCCAGTTTGCCTTCCAGGTAAAAGTCTGCAAAGGATTAAATTGTGTAAGGCTTTCTTTTCCAGGAAGGGGTTTTTTTTTCATTATTGTTGTTGATAAATCAAGGACATTTAAAGAGTGAGAGAAAAGAGAAACAGCTATGGTTATATCAGCCACACTAAAAGAGTAATTAGGTGTGCATACCAGTTCTAAAAGGGAATGTATGGGCATACTGTCTCTTTTTAATATTATCCCACAGAAAGGACCTGCACAGATGGGGCCATGCACCAGTTTCCCAGTTCATGTAGGAGCATAGTTATCAACATGGGCTACTGTTAAGTGGTATTATTTTGCCACAAACTTGTGCTATTTTAGCACGGATACCAGTTTATGCAATGAGACCTACTGAGGGCTGTCGAGGAGGGGAGCATGGGGGAAAGATTCCCCTGGGCCTGGCACCGGCAAGGCTTCTGGTTGGTAGGCAGGCAGGCACGCAGGCAGAAAGTTCTGTTCCCTCGGTCTGTCTCTCTCCTGATCCTGTGCGGTGGGACCTGGGTTATTGCGTTAATGCCTTAATTATGCTCTGCCACCATAGGTCCTTCTTCTTGTCTCATCCCACCTCCTCCTGTGTGAAGTACTTCCTGTTTCCGCTTAGGTAGGAAGGGACATGGCAGGAGGAAGGACCTGTGGTGGCAGAGCTTCATTAACACAATAACCCAGGTCCTGGCACACAAGAGCACGAGAGAGACAGGTTGAGGGAGACAGCAGATGCAGTAAGAGACTGTGAGGGGGGGGGGGCAACGGCAGTGGCAGCCCAAGTGGGGGGGGGGGGCACCTGGTCCTGGTTTTGTCTCGACGGCCCTGAACCTAGTTATTAATAACCCATGTTAAAAGTAAAACAACATGTCTTAATGGTAGCCCACATTGATAACTTCCCCCCCCCCCCCCTTAAAGGAAAAAGAAATGTATCTAGAAATCGAAATCACTGCTATATGTAATAAAAGTGAGCCAGATATAGGGCCATTGTGGCATCACTAATGAGGCTGGCTCTTAGACATTGGTGAAATGAAGCATTATGACATCACCAGAGAGTGAATTTGTGATTAGCTGTAGAATTTTTTAAAGAGGTAGGTTTTCATTTCTTTTCTGAATTGAAGGAGATTTGTGATGCTTCTAATGGTTTTTGGTATCAAGTTCCACCATTTGGAACCCAGGTAGCTAAATCCTGCTGTGTAGATAGTTTCATAGATAGTGTTTTTGCAGTTAGGTAGATGTAGTAGTAGATAGTTTCTATTTTCTGGGCTGGCATTTCTTGAGGATAGTTCAATCATGTTAAGCATATATTTGGGTGTCATTCTGAACAGGTGCTTGCTTTGAAAAATATTCTTGCCTTGACTGGTAGCCAATGTATGTTTCAAGCAATGGGGATGCTCTTTCATATTTCGATTTCTTGAAAATCAGAATTGCTGCTGTGTTTTGGACTGTTTGCAGCAATTTTAATGTGTTTTTCTAGCACCCTACATATGCTGCATTGCAGTAGTCTAGTTGCAACAGTATTGTTGATTTGACCAATATCCAGAAAGATTGTCTAGGAAAATAGACTCTTATTCTTCTCAGTTTCCATAGTGTTCTAAAGCATTTTTAAAAAAATAATTTTTATTGAGTTTTCAAGAAAATTTAAACCAATAAAACATACAACAACAAAGAACAAATGGAAAGAAACAAATGCATTACATACAGATTAATGTGACAATTTAAGTATAAATATAAAAATCGAATCTCTAGGAGATGCTGTTGTTTTGATGTAATGATCAAAAGGAGCTCAATGCTTCATAAAAGTAGGCAATTGACAAAATTTAAAAGCTGCAGATTCTTCATAGCTTCTAATAGTACAAAGATGACTCCACTATTCATAAAAGTTCAAATGCAAATTATTTTTCCAATGAAATACTATAAGATGAGTGGCTAGAGCCATCATTATATCAAAACGTTTTTGATACTGATCCTCAAGTGTAAGTTTAGGGGTTGGAGTATTATCACATCATATGTCAAACCAACAGACAAGGAGAAGGGAATAATTGCACATATTCTTTTCCATATTAAATTCCAGTAGGTTACACATGGGAACATTCAAAGAGTAGATGCTTCAGGTGACCAACAAGAGCAGAACAAGACTAACATTTTGGAGGAGATGTTGATCTGGTTAGTTTAGACAATTTGAAAGGAGTCCAATAAGCTCTATGAAGAACATAAAATTATGATTCTGTTATACCAGTAGAGAAAGTGGGTCTATTGGATTTAGACCAAAAGGTTAGCCAATTAATTTCACCATGATGGGAGCACAATTCCCATCTATGTTGGCGCTCAAGACAGGGGTTTGTGAGTTCTAAAGCATTTTGATGTTACTGCTGATATTTGATTGTCCAGTGCTAGGTGTTTGTAGAGAATGATTCCTAGTATTTTAAGTTGTGCTTCAATATGGTATGTTTGTTGGTTGACTGTGAATTGTTGGTAGGATGTAGGGTTGTGTGGGCTGGATAGTACTAGGAATTTGGTTTTGTCTCTGTTCAGTTTGAGTTTGAAAGTTGTTGCCCATTCTTCCATGAGGTCCAATCCTTTAAAAAAATCGTCCTGTATGTTTGTGATATTGTTTTGGAAAGGTATGAAGATGGTGATGTCATCTGCATATATAAATGGGTTGAAACCCATTAATTCCATCATTACATTGAATAGTATTGGTGATATTGGCAATCCCTGTGGTGCCCCACACTCAGAGATCCATGAGGCTGATGTTTGGTTGGACATCTTTACAATGTATTATTTATTATTATTATTTGTTCCATTTATATCCCACATTTTCCCATCTATTTGTAGGCTCAATGTGGCTTACATAAAAATGTTTGAATACCTGTCCGTTTATTGGGTGATCACAGAAGTATAAGGCAAAGGAACAGTGAATCCAGGAGGTCCTGGCTGTGGGAGAGAGGGAACAGGAATTACCCAGTGCTGCAAGGGAGAAAGATCAGCCTGGGAGAAAGATCAGCCTGGAAGCAGCTCTGCTAAGCAAGGTCAACCTGGGCCAAAGAGCGGAAGGGTGACCTGCTGACAACTGGGAGAGTGGGTCCTTGGGTACTACCCTATTGACTGACTGGTCAGTTCAGCTCTGCATCAAAGAGAGACTAGACTCAATTTATGCTATACAGTGGTACTCATTCTGTACCTGTTTGTAAAGAAGCTTCACCCCTTGTTTCCCCAGTCTCTCAGGTGTTACACTGAATTCAGAAAGAAGCCTTAGCAAGGGTCATCCAAAATGTTCAATCTGTAGAATGGGCTAAAAGAACATCTTATCCATTAGACAAGACTAGGCAGTTGCCCAGGGTGGCAGCTTATGGGGAGTGTCAAAGAGCAGCTGCAATTAACACAATACAATAGGTCTAGACAGTCACAATCACATACCTTTACCCCCACAGGATGCATGGCAATTTTCAGATAGCCATTTACCTGTGTAAATGGCTTTTGGAACCCTTCCCCCTCCCCCCCTGTCTCTCACTATCTTTTTCTCCTCATATACACACAATTTTTATATTTGCATTATGCAATTATGCATTTTTATAGGATTGTTCTGGGAGGGACAGTGTTAGAGCTATCATGATTGTTGAGTTTTATTATCAACATGTGGGAGAGGAGCTGGGAACTGGAAAATTAATTGGGGGGGGGGGGGTGGGGTGAGGGAGCAAGGCTGGCATCCTTGCACCAGCCCTGGGGGTTAACATGCACTAGATATAATTTATTCTCAAGGAATCATGAGTGTCTCAGAACTGGCCTGACTGAATTATTAGGGTACAAATATGCTGGGTTTTGGCTTGGAAACTGTTTATTAGATTTCCCTGGGAGCTTTGAAAATGGTAAAATTAGAGGACATGAATTGAAGTTGTAGGGTGGTAGACTTAGGAGTAATGTCAGGAAATTACTTTTCATGGAGAAGGTGGTTGATGCCTGGAACACCCTCCCGAGGGAGATGGTGGAGAAAAAAGGGTGACGGAATTCAAAAAGGCATGGGATGAATACGAAGGATCTCTAATTAGAAAATGGATGGTATAAAAAACAAAACTTAAATGGTTGCATTGTGTTTGCATGTCGAGTGGTGCCTAGATGGTGATTCCTGCTGAGAAGAACTAAGGCCAGTTCTGGGCTAGCTTGTACGGTTTGGGTCTCATATATGGCAATCCAGTTTAGGATGGGCTGGAGAGGGCTTTGATGGAAACTCCAGTAATTTGGAACATGAGAACAGTGTTGGGCAGATTTTTACAGTCTGTGACCTGCAAATGGCAAGACTGATTTGAATAGGTTGGAGTGGGCTTTGATGACAACCTAAGTAGTTGGAACCTAAGGACAGGGCCATACGGACATCTATAGTCTATGTCCCAGAAATGCCAAAGAGATACAATGATCAAGTATTTTATATCACATGCATTGTTGGTTTAATCATGACTTGATAATGAGTGTGACTGTTGGGCAGACTGGATGGACCATTCAGATCTTTATCTGTCATCATTTATATTTGACAATGGTTTACCAAAAGTTCTGAATTTCTGAAAAGGCCATGTGAAATCTCCAGTAAGCAAAGGACTAGTGCAGTGCTTATCAAACCTTTTTTGGCCATAACCCCCATTGTTGCACCTGCAGAAATGTCCAGACCCCACTGAGGTGCTTCAGAATGACGCACCTATGTATGTCTGGAGTGGGTCATGACTTCATTCATTCCAACTCGGTACATTTCAGACCTCACATCACACCTAAACTTCATGCTTCAACAAGGCTGTTTCCATAAGGATTACGGGAACATCCTTCTTACTCCTATACCTAAGGATACCAAAAAAAAGACCAATGACTTTACAAACTACCGTCCAGTTGCATCTATCCCATTGTTAATTAAATTAATGGAAAGCATGGTGACTAAACAACTCACAGAATACTTAAACAAATTCTCCATCTTACATGACTCACAATCTGGCTTTCGCTCCTGCTATAGTACAGAAACTGTATTGGTTACCCTTATGGCCAAATTCAAGCAATTAATTGCTGGTGGCAAAAGTATACTTCTCCTTCAATTCGACATGTCCAGCACATTTGACATGGTCAACCATGCCATCTTACTACATCTTCTTGACTATTTTGGGATTGGCGGAAACGTACTCAGATGGATTAAGGGCTTTCTATCATGTAGATCATATAGGGTGAAATTGAATTCAATTATATCATCCTCATGGAAAGCAGTCTGCAGAGTCCCTCAAGGTTCACCTCTATCTCCAACACTCTTTAATATGATGATTCCATTGGCTAATTCTTTATCCAACCTAGGTTTAAATCCATTTATTTATGCTGACGATGTGACTATCTATATACCTTTTAGTCAGGACTTGACTGAAATTACCAATTTAATTAGGATAGGCTTGAGTACTATGGACGAGCGGGCTAACTCATTTCAACTAAAACTGAACACTGAGAAGATGCATTGCCTCATCTTATCTTCTCAGCATAATAAATTTAAACCTACAACTTTAAATATCCCCAACTACTCCCTCCCTATTTCTGATAGTCTAAAACTACTAGTGTCACAATTGATCGGCACCTGACCCTGGAAACCCAAGTAAAATGCACCACAAAGAAAATGTTTTACTCAATGTGGAAACTTCAGCGTATAAAACCTTTCTTGCCTTGAGATGTTTTCCGCAACCTATTACAATCAATGGTTCTAAGCCATTTAGATTACTGCAACAGCATCTATACAGGCTGCAAAGAACAACTAATCAAGAAACTTCAGACCACAAAGAATACAGCAGTGAGACTGATCTTTGGAAAATCTAAATTTGAATCTGCCAAGCCCCTTCGAGAAAAATTACATTGGCTTCCCATCAAGTAACCTATTGCCTTTAAAATTTGCACCTTGATTCATAGGATCATTTATGTTGAAGTTCCTGGATACATGTTAAATCTTATAGATCTACCACCCAGAAATAGTTCCAGTCTTTCCCGATCCTATTTAATTTTACATTATCCAGATTGCAATGGCCTCAAATACAAATCTACCTACGCATCAAGCTTCTCCTTAATAGGAACTCAGCTATGGAATGCACTGCCTAAACTCTTAAAATCAACTCAGAATCATCTAAACTACAGGAAATTATTGAAGACCATCCTGTTCAAGAAGGCGTACCATCCAGACGTTACTTAGTTCATTTCTTATCTGTTCAGCAAAATTTATGGACCCTAATGTTTTTCCATTATCTTTTATTATCTTTGTTGTCTTAGACGATACGTTTACGATTAATTTTTTACTATGACATTGTTTAATGATATTATACTGAACTATAGCCTACCCATGTTACTGTGTAAGCCACATTGAGCCTGCAACTAGTGGGAAAATGTGGGGTATAAATGTGTTAAATAAATAAATAAATAAATATAGGGTCCAACCCACAATTTGGGAAGACCTGGACTAGTGTGATCAATAGTAAACTCATTTATATAACCACTATGGCACTAACCAATGACTAAACTGTTTTAGATGCAGCTGAAGCTTTAGATAGAACAGACAAGTAGGCAATTAAAAAAAATTACAAACTAAATAATCTCTTTTTTAAACTGCAGAATAACTCAGCTCCTGCATGTGAAGCCATAGGAAGTCACACAAGGAACCCTAGGTCTATTCTGCTTCTTGGCGACAGTAGAAACCAATAAGATGGAAAAAGACCTAGAGAACAGACAAGACAGGCTTCTTTTATTGTTATCGTCACAGCTGGTTAGGTGATATGCTTTATCTAGTAAAGGCATACAGCTTCCTTCCTGGGGATTTTAATTAAACTGAAAATATGCCAGACTCTAGGAAGAAAATGATATGTTTGTGGGCAATGAGTCAAGTGCTTCAGCTGCTGAAGTGCCAGTTAAGATCCTGTTTATTTCGGGTGAAAAAAATGAGCATTCAAAACAGCAGCTGGAAAAGCACGGAGCAACTGCTATCCTTCTGTCACACATTAAAACACTGAGATTGAGGTGTATCATTGTCCAGGAGAGGCAGGTTTATTCAAGAGGTTTGAAGTATGTAGAGTACCTAATCTAGGGGTCCTTTTGCTAAGCCACGGTAAAAAGTGACCTGCGGTAGTGTAGGCACAGGGTTTTCAACGTGCCTGTAACAAAGCCCTCTTCCCCCTCCCCCCCCCCCCCCCCCCCTGAAAATGGACATGCGGTAAAATCAAAATTGCCATGCGTCCATTTTGGGTCTCTGACCTTACCACCAGTCATAGACCTAGCGGTAAAGAATTTGTGCGGTAATGACCTATGCGCATCAGATGCGGACGTGCCAGAAAATAAAAAATATTTTTCAGATGCGCGTAGCAGATGCGCACCAAAAATGAAATTACCGCAAGAGCCACACGGTAGTCGGGCGATAAGTTCATTTTGGGGTGCGTTGAACACGGTTAGACGCTTACATGGCTTAGTAAAAGGGGCCCCAAATGCTGCCATTGCAAGCGTGCTCTCATCTAGAACATGCCTGAATGCCACCTTGTGACTTGAGATAGAATTTACACCCTGGACTAAATACATAGCAATAGGAAAGGACATTAATGTTCTTGCACAAGCCATGAGGGCTGACATGCACTCTCTCGCTATACACACACATATTTAAAAGTACAATGTTCAATTATGCATTTTCACAGGATTGTTCTGGGAGGGGTGCTATTGGAGCAATCATGATTGTCAGTGGTGTAGCTAGGACTGAATGGGCCCTGGGTGGTAAAATTTAGATGGGCCATCTTTCTCAAGGTAGTGGGGCTGGGGGTGGGAGCTTCTCTCCTTCCCTCCCCCTACCACTGCAGATCTATCTCTCCCCCCCCCCCCCCCCCACACACACGCACACACAGTGTCTGGCATCTCCTTAGGCCCTCCCCCCCCCCATCACCACCACCACGTGGGCCTGGCATCTGAGAATGCTTGTGACCTCCAACATTCCAAATGGACCTGTGAACGTGAAGGAATATTTAGCAATCTACCTTGGCTAGATCTTAAAGGTCTGGCAGGCTCATACCATCACACTCTTCCCTGAGATATAAATGGTTTACCAGTACAGATCACTTAAAAAAAATTCATTGCCTTGAACTAAGAATAACCAGTGCAGCTCCAGTGGCACTTACCAAATGCTCTCCCTCTGTCTCTTTTAAAACACAGTTCATGCTTATGCATAAGATCTTTTGAATATTTAATAAATCTACATAGACACACAGAATTTGACTACAAGCAAGGATTATTAGGGCCATTCCTTGTGCAATGCCATATACCCAAGTTGATCTTTAACTTTCTCTTCTTTGCAAATGGAGATTCTCTGTGTTTATGCAAGCTTTCTTGAACTCTGTTACTGTTACACCAGTGGCGTAGCCAAGGGTGGACTCGGATGGGCCCAGGCCCACCCAGTAGCAGCACACCTATGATGAGGCTAGTGGGGCGGCAGGGATTCCCAAGCCCCACCAGCCGAAAACTCCCAACAACTATCTCTCCTGCATACCTTGTAAATAGCAGATCTTCGCCTGCTGCTCGCTGCTGGTGAAAATCTGCTATTTAAAAGGTATGTGGGGGTGGGGGGAATGCTTGAGAGACCATATGGTATGCAGGCGAGAGAGGGAGAGACCAAATCACTTGTGGGACAAGGCGGAGTTCTTCTGCCCACCCATCTTGGGCCCAGGCCCACCCAAAATTGGGTGTCTGACTATGCCCCTGTAACACAAAATTTATAATGATACATCTTAATGTTTTTATGATCTGAGCAATTGGCGTGGCCAAGCAAACTGGATAGGCCATGTGGTCTTTTGCTGTCATGTTTGTTCTGTGTTTCTATGTTCAATGACTCATTAGCTGAAAGTAAGTTAGTTCCGATCAGGTCCTAAAACACTACTGTGACTAAGAATCACTGAAATCACGGTCCCAAAATGCATAAGAACACCTACATTTCCCATTCCATCAGATTCATTTCAAAAGACACTTAAAACAGATTCGCTTATTGATTGAATTCATTATCAAAGAGACATTACACATTTTAGAATAATGGAAAACCATGAATAAAACCCATATAATGAGCCACTCTAGCCAGCCTCCACTAAGGGCTACCACATGCTGGATCTCAAATCATTTACCCCAGTTACCTATTATATCTACTTTTTTTGGCATCCCACAGCAACTTGTGAACTCTTTTAAATATCTAGGGGTTATTATAGACTCTTCCCTCACCTTTAATGAACAAATTTCTGCTGTATTGAGATCAGGTTTTCTGGTGTTGTGCCAGCTTTTTACTGTGAGACTGTTTCTTACCTCAGAAACACGTGACACTCTTTATCATGCTTTCATTACTTCTTGTATAGATTACAGTAAACCAATAGGGAGATAATATCATTTTAATGTATTTTTTGGTTTTTAATTGTACATTGCCTTGTCTTGGCTGGTCCAATTTTGGTGATTAATCAAGTTTCATAAACAAACATAAACATAATTAAACTCTGGAATTCACTGTCAGAGAATGTAGTAAAATCAGTTTGCTTAGCAGGGTTTAAAAAAGGTTTGAATAATTTCCTAAAAGAAAAGTCCATAGGCCATTATTAAGATGAACTTCAGAAAATCTATAGCTTATTTCTAAAATAAGCAGCATATCTGTTTTACTCTTTTGGGATCTTGCCAGATGCTGGCCTGGGCTTGATAGACCTTCGGTCTGTCCCAGTATGGCGACGCTTATGTTCTTATGTTATAAAGTAGCGTCTAAGTGTGGCCAGTCTACTAAGAATACTGGCCTCCCATACATCCCAATGGCTTATTTTTGTGCATTTTCCCCTTGTTATGTTTTTTTTAATGGTCCAAAAAGATAGACTCATTGAGCACAAAAGCACCTAGCAAATGGCCATTTTTGAAACAAAAAGTTGGACATTTTTCTGGTTTGAGAATGGCCATGTTCGCTACTGGACTTTTGGACATTCTCCACAAAACATCCAAAATCAGATTTATATTTCACATCGAAAACACCCCTCTTAGCCAACTAGCACTGATTTTTTTTCCCACTTTAGACATCTAAGGGGCTCATTTTTGAAAAAGAAAAATGTCCAAAACATCCAAATCAATATTTTGAAACTCATTTTCCAGGTGCGTTTCTATGCAGCTTGTCTGCAGTGCATCTATACTTCAAGGGAGCAAATCAGGGGCATGTTAAGGATGGGATCTGGGCATTCCTAAGACCTGGATGTTTTCAGTCATAATGGAACAAAAGGAAAATGTCCAGGCCTCAAACTAAGACATTTTGAGCTAGACCTATTTTAATAAAGACTAAGCCACAAAAAAATGCCCTAAATGATCAGATGGCCACTGAAGGAATAAAGAAACAACCCTGCCAGTAGTCACTGACCCACAAAGATGTAAAAGGAACAGACAAACCAGCCTCTATGACAGCCTCAGATTAATAGCCAGTACTATTAGAGCAGCAAGCAGGTCCCTGGAGTAGCCTAGTGGTTGGTGCAGTGCACTGTGGAGAAGGGAACCCAGGTCTATAATCCACTCTAACTGTTAACTTGTGGTAGAAAGTATGAGTCCTCCAAAACCACCAAAAATCTACTGATACCTGCAGCCATAAGCACTATTGTAGTGATGTACAGTTGGGTAAAGTAGGTTTTTGGTTGGTTTTGAAGGGCTGACTATTCAATGTAAGGAAGCAATGGTGAGGTGTGTACCTGGGAGCTTTTAAGTGAAGTCCACTGCAGTGCCCCACTGCTCTGCTGGGATGTCTATGTGGCCAGTGTACTAAGAATGGTGGCTCCTCCTATATCCCAATGGCTTGATTTTGTGGGTTTTCACTTGGACATTTTTTTTTTTTTTCCGAAAATGGACCAAAAACATAAATGCACGAGCACAAAAACGTCTAGCAAGTGGCCATTAAAAAAAAAAAAAAAAAAAAAGATAAACATTTTGCTGTTTTGAAAATCCCTATATTTGCTATTCGGATTCTGGACATTCTGAGTAAAACTAAACTTGAGGGCCTAAAGACAGATATTGGCCTGCTAGGATTAGGTTAATTTTAGTTGTGACTGAAAATGTGCTTCATTAGACCATTCATCGGGACTTTAAAAAATAGCCCTTAAAGTTACAGGAATTTGTCTTTGCTTTACTGCATTTCTGGTTGATATCACCATCTCTGCATTTTGTGTAATAGTGACTTAAGGACTGCAGATTCCAGCTGGAGTGTGAGGTTTTCAGGAACCCACCAGAGAAGAAGAACTGGGACTCCGCAGTGTGCCAGAGATAAGGGTGGGTTTTAAAACTTTAGAAGGGGACCAGTGCTCACTTATATTTTAAGAATGTTGATGTTATCAATAGAAATCAAACAAAATAAAACATGGAAAAGAAAATAAGATGATACCTTTTTTATTGGACATAACTTAATACATTTCTTGATTCTTATTTTTCTTTTCCATGTTTTATTTTGTTTGATTTCTATTGATAACCTTAAGAGTGGACTAACACGGCTACCACACTCCTCTACTTAAGAATGTTGATGGAAATGAACCCTGTAATCACTCACTTTTAACACCATGACAGAACTACTACTACTACTTAACATTTCTAAAGCGCTACTAGGGTTACGCAGCGCTGTACAGTTTAACAAAGAAGGACAGTCCCTGCTCAAAGGAGCTTACAATCTAAAAGACAACATGTGCAGTCAGCTTACAATCTAATGGACAGCATGTGCAGACAGTCAATTGGGGCAGTCTAGATTTCCTGGATAGAGGTAAAATGATTAGGTGCTGAAGGTGACATTGAAGAGATGGGTTTTGAGTAAGGATTTGAAGATGGGCAGGGAGGGGGCTCTGCATATGGGCTCAGGGAGTTTGTTCCAAGCATAGGGAGAGGTAAGGCAGAAAGGGTGGAGCCTGGAGTTGGCGATAGTGGAGAAGGGAGCAGAGAGGAGGGATTTGTCCTGTGAGCGGAGGTTTCGGGTAGGAGCATAAGGGGAGATTGTTGGAATGTAATTGTATTTTACATGCATTGCCTGTCACCTATTATTTCTCTGTGATTACTCTGTGACCTCTGATGTGAATTACTTAGAGAGGTCACACTGCTATGCAACTTCCTGTGGGGGTTAGACACAGCAGATGCAGCAGATGCAGCACATGGAGCACATGGAGCTCATGTTCTCTCCTAACCTGAGAGGATCTATGGTGGTGTGAGCATCCATTACCATCTAAGCACATGGAAGGAGCTGATAATACAAATGTATAGTAATATGTATATATAAGCCTGTCTGATTATAATCTAACTACAAACTGTGAGTAAACAGATGTTTTGTTACTTCAACTTTAAAGTGACTCAGCAGTGAATTATTCAGGGGTGAATGAGAGAGAGATGAAGAAAGAAATTAACATTTCTAAAGCTGAAGCTGTGTGTACTAAAATCTGCTAATTATTTACTACAAATAATCCAACAAAAGGGTTATGGGCCCAGGGCCAGGAATTGAAAAAGAAGAGAAATATTACCAGGCAGAAAAAAAGGCCACATTTTTCTCTTAAGTTTTAAAGGAAAGATTCAGTCTGTCTCTCTCTCCCCCCACACAGCAGACAGAAGGCTAAGAAAATGGCTGAGGGAGGAAATTCACCATTTTTCTATTCTCTCAAGGTGCCTAGATTAACTGAGTTTAATTATCAGCAGTGGGAATTAAGATTCATATGTCTCCTTCGAGCAAAAAGATTAAATATATGCTTAGATCAAGACAGAACAGCTGAAAATATGGCTGAATGGGACAATGCAAACTATTATGTGAAGTGCATGCTTTTGGAAGCTCTCTCAGAGAAACAAGCCATATTAGTGGAGGGAAAAGATACACCAAAGGACATTTTATATAAACTGAGAACTATGTATGCAACTACATATGCAAAGCAGCAACCAATTTGGCTGGCAGAGTTGAATGAAACCAAATTAAGGGATAAAAGTAAATGTAATGATCACATTATGCATCTTATGTCTTCATTTCAAAAGCTAGAACTTTCTGGAATTCCCATGTGTGATGCATTGAAAAGAGCATTTCTTTTTACCTCACTATCAAAGAAGTTTGATGTTTTTAGGTCTGTAAATGAGGCCATTGAAGGGCAATCTTTTGAACAGGCAACATCAAAACTAAGGCAGGAATGCATAATAAATGATTCTGAGGAGATGTGTTCTCAAAGCAAGTCAGAGAGAAATGAAACAAATTTCTTGGCAAAGAACAGAGGAAGGCGGAGCTATGGGAAAACTCCACCCAAGGGCAAGCTTATTTGCTACTCATGTGGAAAGGAGGGACATGTATCTAAATGGTGTAAGGAAACACAAAACACTCCCTCTAGCTCACCTAAGCCAATGGAACTAAAGAATTTTCAAACCAGGAAATGTATGAAGGACAAAGATAAACACAAGGGCTTTCTAATGGCAGAAAAATCTTTGACTATGGTAAATAATAATTCAAATGAAAGTACTTGGATTTTGGATTCGGGGAGCACATGCCATTTAACCAATTGTAAGGATTTCTTTCAGGAAATGTGTCCAGAGGAAGGTATTCTTAAAACTGCAAACGCAGGGACTGCTAAGATCCAAGCAAAAGGTATTGGATTCTTAAAATGCAAAGTGTCTAATGAAGTTAAAGAAATTCCTGTAAGTGATGTCTTGTATATTCCCCAAGCAGTTTGCAATATGCTTAGTGTATCTACATTAGATAAGAAGGGATTTGCGATTCATTTTGAAAACAGTAAGTGCACAATCTCTAAAAATGATGAAGTGTATGCTGAAGCTTTTATGCATAATGATGTTTATAAGCTGAACATTTCAGGTGAAGCCTCACATATGGCGCAAGTAAGGAAGAATGATGGTAAATGTAGTCTGGAAATCTGGCATCGCCGCCTGGGACATCGTGATTCTAAGGTGATCCAGGATCTTTACAGTAAGCAACTGGCCACCGGCATTCAGATAAGTGCAAGTGCTGGTAAAATGGAGAAATGCATAGACTGTGTTACTCAAAAAGGTCTTTATGGATTAAAGCAAAGTGCGAAATGTTGGAATGACAAATTGCATGAAATATTGACAAATTTAGGATTTAAGCAAGGTGAAGCAGATAAATGCTTGTACACTAGGTGCACAAATGGACAATATGCATACATTTTAGCTTTTGTTGATGATCTGCTCATTGCAAGCAAAAGTGAGCAAGAGTACAAGGACATTGTAAAGTGTTTAAACCACAATGTTGAGATAAAAGAACTGGGTAATGTGTCATACTATCTTGGTATAGAAATTGAGAAACAAAATGATGGTTCTTATCTTCTAAGCCAGAAGCAGAAAATAAATGAGCTTATTGAAAGTTTAGGTATGCAAGATGCCCAAGTTGTAAGCACTCCCATGATCACTGATTTTCTGAAGGATGAAACAGTAAGAGAACCTTTACCAGATAACATCCAATATAGATCAGCCATAGGTAAGCTTTTATATCTAGCTACCACATACAGGGCTGATATAGCAAATGCAGTAGGAATTTTGAGCAGAAGGGTCAGCTCACCTACCAAATCAGATTGGACTGCAGTTAAAAGGATGGTAAGGTATTTAAAGGGTACCATTGATTGTAAATTAAAGGTTTCAGCCAATAGTAATCCAAAACTAATATGTTACTGTGATTCAGATTGGGCAGGGGATCATTCTGATTATAAATCCACAAGTGGATATGTGTTTATGTATGGAAATGTACAAATTTCATGGGCCAGTCATAAACAAAGTATTGTGAGTTTGTCTTCTACAGAAGCTGAATACGTGGCCGTATCGGAAGCGTGCAGAGAACTGATGTGGATTGAAAAACTTTTGCTGGATTTCGGAATAGCTGAACAGAGACCAATCCAGTTAATGGAAGATAATCAGAGCTGCATCCGACTGTCACAGAATGACAAGGTTCAGTCACGCACCAAGCACATCGCAACGAAATACCACAACGTGCGAGAGTTGGCAAAAGAAGGGGTCATCAGTCTACACTATTGTCACACCAGTGAGATGACAGCTGACATCATGACCAAACCGTTACCCAGAGAACATTTTGTGAATCTGCGTATAAAGCTTGGACTTTGTATGAATAAATAATTGCATGACAGTTATGCATGAGAAGGGGTTTGTTGGAATGTAATTGTATTTTACATGCATTGCCTGTCACCTATTATTTCTCTGTGATTACTCTGTGACCTCTGATGTGAATTACTTAGAGAGGTCACACTGCTATGCAACTTCCTGTGGGGGTTAGACACAGCAGATGCAGCAGATGCAGCACATGGAGCACATGGAGCTCATGTTCTCTCCTAACCTGAGAGGATCTATGGTGGTGTGAGCATCCATTACCATCTAAGCACATGGAAGGAGCTGATAATACAAATGTATAGTAATATGTATATATAAGCCTGTCTGATTATAATCTAACTACAAACTGTGAGTAAACAGATGTTTTGTTACTTCAACTTTAAAGTGACTCAGCAGTGAATTATTCAGGGGTGAATGAGAGAGAGATGAAGAAAGAAATTAACATTTCTAAAGCTGAAGCTGTGTGTACTAAAATCTGCTAATTATTTACTACAAATAATCCAACAGAGATAAGGGTAGAGAGGTAGTGGGGGGCTGCAGATTGAGTGCATTTGTAGGTTAGTAGGAGAAGTTTGAACTGTATGCGGTACCTGATTGGAAGCCAGAGAAGTGACTTGAGAGGGGTGATATGAGCATATCAGTCCAGGCAGAAGATAAGACGTGCAGCAGAGTTCTGAACGGATTGAAGGGGGGGGGGGGGGTAGGTGGCTAAGTGGGAGGCCAGTGAGGAGTAGGTTGCAATAGTCAAGGCAGAAGTGAATTTTAATGAACCTGCAACTGTAGGAACAGGACAAATCTTGTCACTGCAGGAATGTGGCTCCTTATAGGGCACTGCAATGATGTCACCACATAATGTAACGGTTTTCCTTTTTTGGAATTGCAGTGATGTCATTGCCTGAATTCAGTGTTACATATGTATGAATGGTAAAACTTCAACAGTTGACTCAGTCTTCCCCAGAGCAGAAACCTTCATAGTTAATAATAGTAAACCACAAGGTTTCCTGTAAAATCCTATCTGTAAGAAGGGAGGAGGGGAGAGTACATAGCCCGTAATAACAGTAATAACCAAACAGGCAGAGCATGAATGAAACACACCCCATCTACCCAGCTGAATGAGCAAAATCAGAAAAGAAAGATGATAGTATTTCTGCAAACTGTCCAAAGATCTTTAAGGGCAACAGAAACGGAGACAAGTCACTCACACATGCTCACAGGACTGTTTCTCCAAATGGGTTAGTTTTGTAATTGTCAAATTTAGAAGAAGGATAGAGCCCCATGCAACCACAAACAGGATAAAACAGCAGGGCAATCAAACAGAAGAACCAGTCCAATAAAAGAGTAAAAAGTATTTACTGTTCAGTCCATCAAAACATGATAGTGTTTATGTTTCACAGCAGTCCTGCTTCAAATCCCTGTTACTGTTTGGTAAATCACAGTGATATCTGTCCACTTACACCTGTCCATCGCTTAAGTGGTTTGTGACACCTAGAAGCACTGCATGACTCCTAATGCAGGCACTGGTTGCCAAAACATGGCCTATCGAGTTCTTTGAGTCCCCTTGTTTGTGCCACAAAAGAAGTTTTGATGGACTGAACAGTAAATACTTTTTACCCTTTTATTGCACTGGTTCTTCTGTTAGTTTTGCACATACCATTAGAGTAGTGAACCTCATTCCTAAGTCAAGACACTATAAAGGCAATTCTATAACTGGGCATATGAGTAAGTGTGCTATACACTATGAGAGCATGCAAGTGCTATACCCCAGGATTCTATATAGTGTGCCTAGAGATCTGTGCTGAAATCCAGGCGCATTCTATAACAATGCATGCAGCTTAATTGGCTTAACAAGCTAATTATTTATTTAATAGGATTTATTTACTGCCTTTTTGAAGGAATTCACTCAAGTCGGTGTACAGTAAGTGTTGATAACAGCACTTAACAAGCACTAATTGACAATAATTAGAATTTACGCACACAACTCACTAAGCATATTCTGTAACGTAGTGTGCCTAACTTCTAACACATGCAAAGGGGGCATGGCTATGGTTGGGGAAATGGGTGTTTCATGAGCGTTCTGAAATTTACGTGCATAGTTATAGAATATGACCCTCTGTGCCTAAATCTACCCACCGGGATTTACGCCACATTTTTGTTGGTGTAAATGGAGGCACATAGTTTTAGGCACTGTGATATCAACTAAGCATATTCTATATACCACACCTAAATCTAGGCACCGCTTATAGAATACACTTAGGTGGAAATTTTTTCCGCACGGATATTTCAGGTGCCATATATAGAATCTGCCCCATAGCGGGTAACTGCAAGGGGGTGTACACATGAGTGGAACACAGGACTGGATTCAGTAAATGGTGCCCACATTTGGGTGCTGGAAAAAATCGGCACGGCGTGCTATTCTACAAAGGGCACTCTGTAAAACTTATAGTTATAATTACTCTTTTGCATTTTATGGTAAAATTTGTTTTAAAGGTGCTATTTTTGATCAGAACTGTTTTGTACCTGCATGCCATTGTAGAGATACCTGTGATTTCAACTAATCAATTTGGTTCAATTGTTTCTGGTGACTCATAGTCTGTGTGCCATTAAAGGCGTGTTTGTAAAGCCTTGTTCAGGATAACATAGTAACATAGTAGATGACGGCAGAAAAAGACCTGCACGCTCCATCCAGTCTGCCCAAGAAGATAAATTCATATATGCTACTTTTTTTATTTGTACTGTCCTCTTCAGTGCACAGACCATATAAGTCTGGCCAGCCCTATCCCCGCCTCCCTGTAAAGCCTTGTTCAGGATGTACCAAGAGAACACCTTTACTTGGATTTGTGCCTGCCAGAGAGCTATCAGAGAATTTTCAAATTGTCTGGTTTGATTCAGATTGTAATATACTTTTACCTGTGTTTCCTTCTCTTAATATATCCTATCTGCTGAATTTATCTCCATCTATCTAAAAAAAAAAAGACCAAAAAATAAATGTCTTTCTTTTCACTTGCAGGGGTGCTAGCCTCTAAGTTACTATGGGGATCATTTTCAAAGCACTGAAACTTACAAAGTTCCATAGGTTACTAAGAGGGGCATTTTCGATATGATGGCTAAATCTGCCTTTGGATGTTTTGCACAAAACATCCAAATTCTGAATAGGAAAGAAGTTCATTTTCAAAAAAGAAAAACATCTATCTTTTTTTTCCCCCGAAAATACTATTTCAAACAAGGTTTTGTACTTTGGATGTTTTGTTTTTTGGTTCATTAAAAAAAAAAACAAATAAGTGCAAATTGTGGAAAGTCAAGCCATTGGGATGTAGGAGGAGCCAGCATTTTTAGCAGACTGGTCCCCCAGACATCACAGGAGAGCAATGGGGCACCCTAAGGGGCACTTCTATGCACTTCATAAAAATGCTCCCAGGTACATATCTCATCTTTGCTCCTTTATCTTGTCCCGCAAGCCCTCCAAAACCCAGCCAAAACACACTGTCCCCCACTATACACTGCTACAATAGTCCTTATGGGTGAAGGGGGCAGCTATATGTGGGTACAGTAAGGTTTTGGCAACTTTGGGAGGGTCACAGTTTCCACCATGTGTGACAGGTAGAGGGAGATAGGGACCCAAGTACCCCGCTCATAAGATGTACTACATCTTTCTGTGACAGGAAAAAGGATCCTTGGGGAGAAATTCAGACAGTATATTTCTAGACATTTAAATTAGAGGATCGGGGTGACAAAAGGAAACAAGGGATTTCAGAAAGTCACCCCCAGAAAAAAGCATGATGGCAGAGGGAAAGGTCATGTAAATAACGATAACCATCCTAACTCAATTAGCACATGGAAAGCAATGAGCACAAATGCTCATAGCCTAAGTTAAAAGGTTGAAGATCTGCAAGCCCTGATGTTTGAGGAAAACTTGGATATTGTTGATATTACAGAGACATGGTTCAATGATTCCCATGAATCGGATGTGACCATAACGAGCTATAATCTTTTCAGAAAGGATAGGGAGGGCCAAAGAGGTAGAGTGGCGAATATGAAAAACAATATCAGAGCGGCTGAAATGGAGGGTACTTGGGGAAAGGAAGAAGCTATATGGGTTGTCCTGAAAAGAGAAGATGGAACCTATATCCACATGGGCGTTATCTACAGACATCCAGCACAAATGGAGAAGCTGGACAAAGACTTGATAGAAGATATTCATAAGCTTGGTATGAAAGGGGGGGTGCTATTGTTGGGAGATTTCAACTTGCCTGATGTGGATTGGAACCTCCCCATCATCAAAATCAGAAAGAAGTAGAGAGATTGTGGATGCCTGTCAAAGTGTCTTGCTCAGACAACTGGTGAAGCTGTGGCGTAGCCAGAAAGCAATTTTTGGGTGGGCCAACAAGTCACATGGGTGGGCACCAGGGTTGCCAACTTTTTTGAAATTGAAAAACTTGCCACCTGATACCCCACCCCATGCTCCAGCTCTACTCCACTCCCAATAACTTCAATAAGGGTAGCAGTGCAGGCTTCAGGGGGAAGTACAAGAGATTGCACTCTTCCGCCTCCATTGAGCCTCGGGTCCCTAACACACATACTTAGCCTGTATAGCAAGACCAAACACTTTTCAACATATCTTTCCAGTTACACGCTATAGAAATGATCCCAGAAAGTATAGTCTAGTATTAAAGGCAAATAAATTCTGCATCCACAGAACCCCCTGTCCCTCCCCCAATGGGTACAGAGCAGAGTTAGGACATTTCCCCATAAAACTCACCGTAATCTCAACAGCCGCCATATAGTAAATTAAACAATCTTTAAAACAAAATGTCACTCATAACCTAATGCAAATCTACAATGCCAGCACTAACTTCCAAAAGAAGGATCCTATCTATGAAAAAGGCATTGCCCTACATATTACAGTGGGGCCGTAAAATATCAATACATCTTTTGGGAAAACTAAACAAACCAAACTTACTACAGAAGACTACATAGAAAATTCATGCTAACAGAATACCTCGATCACACACATGGAATAAAAATGCCAAATATAGAATAATTGACTAAAATGTATAAACATAAATATAACCAAAACCCCAAAAAGCCAAACCTTGCATGTAATACAATACCAGAGATACAGAAAGAAATGCATTTCCTCCTGTGCAAAATATAAACATAGTACGTGCCAGGGATGGTGTTGCAGTGCAACTAGAGCAATTGCTCTTGGTCCCCTGGCGGCCTGGCCAGAGAGAGCCACAAGCATGATGGAAGCTGAAGGCAGTGCAGTCTGGTGATGGGCTTTGGGGTTCCCTCCCAAATTTATGGCCTGGGCTCCAGCCATGTCTAACACCAGCTCTGGCAAGATGTACATTCCAAATGTGACACATTTTAATCACAAAATTGAAAAAAAAATGATTTTTTTTTTCTACCTTTTGATGTCTGGTTATTTTATTTTTCAAATCAGCTTAGTTCTAGTCTCTGGTTTCTGCTTTCTTCTGTCTTAATTCACTTACCAGGGTCTCCTATTTGTCATTTCTTCTCTCTCCATGTCCACCATCCATCTCCCATCTCTGTGTCCCTATAGTTCCTTGTCCAGTATCTCCACTATGTTCAAATTCCTGCATCCATCACCATCCTTCTATCCCCTACCCCTGTGTCCAGCATCACCCCTTGTGTCCCTATGCCCTCACATGCCCAGTATCTCCCTTTTGAGTTCCTATTGTCCCCTATGTCTAGTATCTCTCCCCTGTGACCATATACCCCTCCCTTCAAGTGTCCAGCATAGCCTCTCTATTCTCACATTCCCCCCTCTCTGTCAGGCATTACCCCTCTGTGTTCATATGTTATTCCAATACAGCATCTCACGTCGGTTTCTGTATCTCCCTTTTCTTCCTCACTCACACCAATGTCTCTCTCTGCTCTCCGATCCCACCTATCCAGCTACTCTGCTTCTCTCTTCCAGCTTTTGGCTCTTTCTCCCACTGTGGGTTAAACAATTTGTCTCCCTCTTCCTTCATCCCCTTGATCCGCCATCTCTTTCCCTTCCCTCTAATCTCTCCTCCTGGTACAGCACCTCTCTCCCTTCCCTCAAGCCTCCCCTGCAGGCCTTCTCTCCAGCCTCTAGCCCCCCTCCCCACAGGTCCAGCACCTCTCTCCCTTCCTTCCAGCCTGCCCCCCTTGCAGGTCTAACAACTCTCTTCCTTTCCTCCAGCCCCCAGCCTCTCTCCCTTGCAGGTCCAGCACCTCTCATCCTTCCCTCCATCTTCCTCCCCCCCTTTCAGGTCCAGCATCTCTCTCCCTTGCCTTTTACCCTTGCCTCCAGCCAGCCAGCCACCTCTCATTGCAGGTCCAGAACTTCCCTTCCTTCCAGCTAGCCACCACCCCCCTTTGCAGATCCAAAACTCTCTCCCTTCCCTCCAAGCAGCAACCTCTCCCCTTGCAGGTCCCAAACTTGGCTCCCTTCCCTCTAGCCAGCCACCCCCCCCCCCCCTTGCAGGTCCCAAACCTCTCTCCCTTCCCTCCAGCCAGCCATCTCCCCCCTTTTGCAGGTCCAGAATCTCTCTCCCTTTTCTCCAGCCAACCCCCCCCCCCTTTGAAGGTCCAGAACCTCTCTCCAATCCCTTCCCTATGGCCTCAAGCCCCCCCACCTCCCACCCCCACGCAGGTGAAGCCACTGTCTCCCAGCCTGTCCCTCTCCCACCCTACAGGTACAGCCACTCACTCCGTTTTCCTCCCTCACTATTGCTGATCACAGATGAAGAGACCTGCTCCAGAGCCTTCCCTGCCACGATCAGCTCTCTTCAGCGCAACTTCCTGTTTCCCAGAGGGCAGATCGTGGCAGAGGGAAGGCTCTGGAGTGCTCAGCGAATCACTGCTGGCCCCGCCCTTAATTTAAACTGGATGCTTACGGCAGGGGTGAGGGAGGGGAAAGAGATTCATCTCAGCAGCAGGTCACAGAGGGAAGGCTCCGGAGTGGATCTGAAACGCTGCGCCCAGATGCTTTACGGTGGGGGTGAGGGAGAGAAAAGAAGACTCACGTGAAGCTGCGGTTGCGATCGCGATCACGGTTGCAGTTGTGATCCATTATTTTTGGGTGGGCTTTGGGTGGAAATGGGTGGGCCTGGGCCCACCCATGGCTACGCCCCTGTGGTGAAGGAACCCAAGAGGGTCGACGTTGGATCTAGTGCTCACAAATGTAGGATGTGTTTCCAATGTCCATGTGGGTGCCCACCTAGGTAATAGTGATCATCACACGATATGGCTTGATGTAAGAGCAAAAGCAGAATGCGGAAGCACAAAACTCAAAGTACTGGATTTCAAATGTACTGATTTTGGTAAAATGGGGGAATGCTTGAAGAAGGAGCTGATGGCAGGGGTAGGAATTGGAGAAGTGGAAGTGCAGTGGTCCAAGCTGAAAACTGCTATAAATGTGGCAACCAATCTTTACACAAGGAAAGTAAACAAAAACAAGAGAAACAGGAAGCCTATATGGTTCTCTAAACAAGTGGCTGAAAAAATAAGGACAAAAGAGGCTTTGTTCCAGAAATACAGAATAACACAACAAGAGGAACACAGAAAGATTACCAGATTAAGCTCTAAGAAGCAAAGAGGGAAATATGGCTAGCGAAAGCGTGGGCGGAAGAAAAAATGGTTAAGGATGTAAAGAGAGGTGACAAGACCTTTTTTAGGTATATTGGGGAAAAGAGAAAAAATAGGAATGAAATTGCAAGGCTACTACTGCTACTAATCATTTCATACCTTCTCTGTCCCTAGAGGGCTCACAGTTTAGGTTGATGTACCTGGGGTGTTAAGAGACTTGCCCAGGGTCACAAGGAGTTGCAGTGGGAATTGAACCCATGTCTCTAGGATCAAAGCCCAATGCACTAACCATTAGCCTACTCCTCCTCTCCAAGATACTAAGCAGTGGCGTACCCAGACAGCCAATTTTGGATGGGCCTGAGCCCAAAGTGGATGGGCACAAAGTTTTCTCTCTGCCCCCCCCCCCCCCAGCACCTCCCAACTCAAAATATAAATACTTTAGCTGATGAGGATCCCCAAGCTGAAGATTTCCTCCAAAGAAGGCCAGAACTCCCTTTTACCAAGCTTGGCAGGCAACAGCAACTCCTTGAGCCACTGATGCCGGCACCCCATGTATGCTTAGTTATCGGTGGCTCAAGGATATTGCCTTGTCTGCCGAGCTTAGTAGAAGGAAGTTCTGGTTACCTTCAGAGGAAGTCCTCAGCTGGCATGGCTTGGGGATCCCCACCAGCTAACAGCAGGGTCAGGGCTGGTGTTAGCCATGCTGAGGCCCTGGGCAGAAAATAAAAGCTCTCCCCCCCACCAATTCCCTCTCCTCCCCTCCAATCTCCCCATCTGCCATTATAATCACACCAACAGACCTTCACCAAATACAGAACAAGGGATCACAAATTAGAAATAAAAATATGTAGACAAAAACTGAATGAGTAACCTCAGCATATACTACAACACTAAAGAAATAAAAATAGAAATGCATTTCCTTTTCTATTGAACACAGTACGACATTCGCTATGCACATTTTCCAAAGCTAGTATATTCCATTTAAAGCATTTAAAATAAAATGCTTTTTCTACCTTTGTTGTCTGGACATTTTATTATTCCATCATGCTGGTTCCAGTTTCTCTTTCCCGCTTTCCTGTGTCTTCTGCTAATTCTCCTTCAATCAGCTGCTATTTGTCTTTTCTCCCCTCTTTTACCATTTCCTCACTACACATGCCTCTGACATATTGATCTTTCCATTTTAGCTCTTTCATATTTTTTTCTCTGCTGCTTTCTGTCCACTCAAATTTCACCTTCTTCCTAACCCTTTTCCTTCTTTTTACTTTTCAGATACCTATCACATTTCCATCTCCTTTCACCCACTAGCATTTCTATTCCCCATCTTTCCCAGCCTTCCATTCCCATCCATTTTCAATTTGCTCACCATTATCATATTTCTACCCCTTGTAATTACTATTCTCGCATTCATTTTCTTGCCATCCCCTACCCTCTCCCATATGGTTTCCACCATTCCCCGCCTCCTCTTTTGGAGGAGGCGGGGTGCCAATATCTGAGAAGGCGGGGCCGGCCCGAAGGAAGCAGCCACAGCACGCAAAGAGTCCTGGTCTGGTGCAGCTTTGCAGTCATAAACCTCACGTTTGCTATTCTTTTCAATAGCATCTGTGAATATTTGGGGTCACACAATGTGGTGGCTATGAGGGGAAGACGGCTTCAACTTTTTGACGTCATGCCATCTCTGTCATGAAACCTCCTTGGTGCCTAACTTTTGCCACCTTTTTATAGAACTGTCACCTAACTGCTTAATTCACTGAATTAAAAGGGCCCCATACTATTCAGTGAATGAGCTGTGCTATCTTATTGTGTTATATCTTTCTGTATATGAGCCTTCTGACATCAACACATCATAGCCAGCAATGAGATCAAATCAAAACAAATCTTATATACCGCTAAATTCCCTTCTTCAGGGTTCAGTGCAGTTTACATAATAAGAAAACACAAGAAAAAGCAGTCCTATAAACAGTTAAAGGATACAAAAACAGTAATGATAAGTCATGTAACAGTCTTTGGAAATAAAAAAGTTTTTAACCTCTTCCTAAAGCTAAGATAGCTATTCTTTGTCCTAATAACAAGAGGAAGGGAATTCCATAGACAAGCTCCTAATACAGGGAAAAGAGAGCTAAAAAATCTTCTGAAACCTCAATGCCCTTGTAAAACAGAGAGGATAGAGTCAATTGTTACATTACATTACATTACAATTAGGGCTTATATCCCACTAGCACCTGTTCAGTTCTAAGTGGTTTACAATTATCTAAGGGTTTTTAAAATCAGAACATCCCTCTGAGAAGTACAGTAGATTGCTTATGGGGTAGATGGGATTCTGGTTATAGTATATGTTTCTTAAATAGTAAAGTTTTGATCTTTTTTCTGAACGTGAGGTATGGTTGTAAAGGTGAGAACATTCTGGCAATGTCTTTCCAGAGTTTGGCTGCTTGGACGGCAAGAGTTTTGTCAAAGAGTGTTAGTCTCTCCTTGCCCTTGGAAGAGGGGAAGGTGAAATAGTGGTTTCTTGTCTCCTCGTTCTTGTGGAGGTTGTGAAACAGAATTGAGCTAGTAGGTAGCTGGGGATCAATCCTTGTAATGTTTTGAAAAGGAAGCAAGCCAGTTTGAAGAATACTGCCATTGTAGTTTGATGTACAGTGGGGAGATGCTGTCGAATTTTGTTAGACCGAAGATTAGTCTTACTGTCGTGTTTTGAATGGTTTGGAGTCTTTTCAGTAAAGTCTTTGTGCAGCCCAGTTATATTGAGTTATAGTAGTCTAGGGATGATAGTAACAGTGCGTGCACCAGCAACTCGGAGTGGCTGATTTCAAAGTATTTCCAAATGGTGCAGAGCTTTCTCATTAGGAAGAAACATTTTCTGGCTAAGGTGTTAACTTGTCTTTAGGGAAAGGGCACTGTCTATGTGCACACCTAGGATTTTGATGGTTATGAAAAGGGTAAAGTCGACTTGTTTGATGGTAATCTTCTTGGGGATTTGTTCTGGTTTGGAGTTGAAACATAGTAATTTGGTTTTGTCTGTGTTGAGTTTTAGTTTGTGGTCATATATCCAAATTTCTAGTAGGGTGATGCATTTCTGGACCCTGGGTATGTCAATTTTGAAGGTTAGTTCGATGGGGATTAACACGGAGATGTCATCCGCGTAGATATAATGGAGCAAGCCAGTGTTGACTAATTGTGAGCTTAGGGATCGGAGAAAAACATTAAATAGTACCAGTGATAGGGGGGAGCCCTGTGGGACCCCGTATCCATTACTCCAGTTCAGTGATAAGTTTGTTTGTTGTTTGACCCTGTATTATCTACTTTTCAAGAAGCCTTTAAACCATTTTAGAACTTTTCCTGTGATCCCCATGTCCTTGAAGTTTCTTAGTAGGAGAGGATGGTCCATCAGGTCAAATGTTGAGGATAAATCAAATTGGAGTAACATAACATAGGAGTGCACTTTTTCCCCTCACTTAGCAGTAGTCGGACATGGTCCAGCAAGGAACATAAAACTGCTGAAAACTGAATCCAGTTTGGGATGCTGAAAGGATACCTCTCTAGGTAGTGATTGAGCTGTATAGTCAACATACCTTCCATTAGTTTAGTGAAGAATGAGATGGAGGCCACTGGTCTGTAGTTAGAAACCAGTTGTCTGGGTTGATTGGGGTCTTTGGATATTGATGTGATGATGATTTCAGCCAATCTTTGGGGGAAGATGCCCTGTGACAGTCGCTGTTCAATTCATGAGTGTACCATGGTGCAGAATGATGAGGGAGCTGGATTCATTAAGTAGGGGGGGGGGAGCATGTATCTAGTATGCAATGGCAGGTGGCATACTTTGAGAAGAATTTGGTGAAGTGTGACCACTGTGTAGGTTTAAAGGCTTTCCTGCTTCTGTTGGCGGGGGTGCCTTCTTTAGGGGGCAGGGTTGAAGGCAAGTCAGGATCATTGTCAGTTACAGGGGAGAAACTGGCTCTAAGTTTATTGATTTTGTCTTGGAAGTATGTGGCTTGTTGGTTAGTAGTGGGAACATCCTTTTTCACAGTGTCTTCATTTTTAGGAGGTGCTGTAAGCAATTTGACAATGTAGAATAGTTGCTTGCTGTTGAATCCCCTTCTTTGAATCAATTCTTAGTATATTTTTCTGGCTAGTACTATTGCTTGTTTGTAGGAGTGAATTGCCGATCACCAGTTGGTCCTGGATGGGTCAAATTTGTCTCTAATCCATTTGCATTCTAGCTTTCTGCATTCTCGTTTTAGTTTCAATAGATCAGTGGTGAGCCATCTATCACTGTTCCTCACCAGCTTGATTTTAGAGCGGAGAAGTGCTATTTCATCCAGGGTCTCTAGGCTTACTTTAGGCCAGGTGATTTCCAGGTTCTGTATTCCATCTTCAGGTAGTCTTTGTATTAAAGAATCCCAGAAAGTATTGGGGTTGATTCTTCCTCTGGATGTGATTTGCTGTTTTTGTGGTTTTGAATCTTTCTTAAAGTGATTCCAGTTGATTGTGAAAGAACACCGGTAGTGGACAAACCATATGATTCTTCTCAACTGATGTCTGACACTCTGATGGTGGGATTTGTGTTTCCACTATCACTGAAGATGACCAGATCTAGTTGGTGGCCTTGATTTCAGGTTGGGGGGGCAGGTATCGTGTAATTCAGGGAGGAGAAAAGAGCATAGAGATTGGTCCTGTTGGTGTCTGACAGGTTTTCTAAATGGATGTTAATGTCTCCTAATAGTAGATTGTATGGGCTATCAATAGAGATTTTTGAAACAAATTCACAGAATTGAAGATATGCTTTGGGCCACTTATTGGGGGGGATTGTAACATATTATGCATGTTAAAAAGTCTTATGATGATGAGGTTTGGAGATGACCTGTGAGGATCTCTAAGTTTGGAGTTAGAAGAGAGTCAGTGAGAGAAATATCAAATATATCCTTGTATATAAGGGCAATGCCCCCCTCCCCTTTTCCCATTCCAAGATAATGTTATAGATTTGTATCCTGCTGGAGTTAGTTCTTTAATTCTGGGGTCTTCTTTGGAAAATAACTAGGTCCCTGTTAAGAAGAGGCATCCCAGCTGATGTTCTTTTAGCTAGTCTTTAATGAGTGGTATTTTCTTGCCCACTGATCTAATGTTGAGGTAGTAACAGGGGATGGGGGTCGAGGAGTTGTGAGTTTTATGACTTTGTATCTGTTTCAGTAATTGACCCTGGTTTTTGGGGCCTGGATATGGTTTGTTTTTGTGTTTTTTAAGTGCTTGTAGTTGAACGAGCCATGTAGGATGTCAATGGGTCGAGGGAGGACTTGCGAGCAGTCTATCAAGTTGGTGGTAGGTAGTCCCCAGTTAGTGGAGCGGGAGATGGTTGGGAGGGGATTGTAGTTGTATGCTAGGATAAAGGGTCAGATAAGACGCCCTTGACATCTATAAGTGATGATTAAAATTAAGCAGATCCAAAGGTTAGATGCCATGGTGGCTGTGAACTGTGTTCTTTGGTGTTCAATTAGAGTCTGGTAGAACTGCATGTGGTATTCTATGCAGAGGGTGTGTGGAGGAGTGAGCTGGGGGAGGTGGTGTCATTCTTCTAAGGGGGTCGTGTAGCTATTATTGAGACTGTGTTGTTGCTGGTTTGCTGTTCTGGGTCAGGTAACGTAGTAACTTAGTAAATGACGGCAGATAAAGACCTGTATGGTCCATCCAGTCTGCCCAACAAGATACTTTATATTTATATCCAAGTTTGATTTGTCCTTGCCTTTCTCAGGGCACAGACCGAGGTGGTGTTTCCTTTTCGGTGGCGGGTTGTTTGTTGGCACTGTGTGGATGTTGCTAGGGTGGCAACCTTGGAGGTTATTGCAGGTGTCCTTTTTGAGGTTGTTCAATGGCTGCAGTTCTTCCGAGTTCCCAGGTGTGAGGACTGGTGCCTTTTGTCTGCCCAATAGGCTGAGGAAGTCTTGGGGGTAGCGGAGTGCAGCCCACTGGTTGTTCCTGCCCCACGATCGACCAAGTTTCACAAGAGACAGGGCGTTCGGGGCATTCAGAGACCCAATGAGCAGTAAACATCTAGTCTTACCTGGTAGAAAGACAGTCTAGGCAGGCAATTAGATTCTGAGAGTAATAGCTAATGAGATAGGGACCTTGTTACTCAGAGATATAAAAACCATTGAAAATGTTTTAAACTGGATTCGCAGTTCGAATGGGTGTCTGTCTACACGCCTGGGATCAGGGAGCCACTATGTGGTGCTTGGGGTTGCCCACACTTCCATTTTCCAGTGATGGCAACTTTCCCTCCGTTTTTCTCATCTCTCTGGGCACTCACGCCCCAGTGCTGGTCTGTAGAGCTCTCTCCAGTTCACCCACCATCCGTTCCTGGGATAATTGACATCCACAGGATCAGGTTCACCTCGTGGTGGCCTTCCTCGTTGGACACAATGAGCAGACTCCTTTTAAAAGTTGTTTTTTCTTTCACAGGTCTCAGGCAACCAGCATCATGTATGGTGGATGCGCCAACCTCACAGCCTTCTGTCTGATGCTTCCTGCCTTGTGTGAGCTGGTTGTGGCTGAAACCTGGAAGACTCATCACCGCTGCGTGGAGCTGTGTCTGCCTTAGTTCACTGTCTTGTGCTGCAACTAGTCTATCAGATCGAGCCATGAATAATGATGATGCATTAATCAACAGATCAGATGTGAAGCCATTGGAGCCGATTCTGTGGGTGCTGTGGGTGCTTGAGCACCCCCAATATTGAGAAAATTCCTTGTATGTGTCCAAGGAGGGGTTATTTTCATTGGGCTTAGCACCCCCAATAATTTTGAAAAGTTGGCTCCTATGTGTGAAGCCATATAAAATTTGAGAAACTAAACAAGCAGTTTTGGGTTTAATTCTTCTGAACTTGCTCCTGATACATGCCTTCTCCAGATGTTCTTCATCCATACCTTTTCTTGTGTAATGTGTAACCATTTTCAGTTTTGCCTAATAGAATCTGCATTTATCTGTTTTAACGTTTTTTTCTGTGCTTGCACCATGCTGCAGGAAGTTGGGCAATGGCTCAAGTATCTGCAGAGCCCAGCCCTGCAGGGGAGATGAGGAATGTCAAGGAAGGAGAAAAGGAGTCCTGATGGCTGCTGTAGAGGAAAAGGCGGAAGGAGAGCAGCAGGTCAGCAACAGAGTTAAAATATTAACGAGTCACCGCACCCCCTACCAAGAAGTAAAAAACATTACCTCGTCGGCCAGTCGGGAGCGGCTGTGGAAGGAGGAGCGCTGAGCAGTCGATTGGGACTCCAGTCCTCTAGGAGGTGAGAGATTATGATGCCAGCTGCTGCTGCCTTCTGCATTCTTCCCATTGGCTATATGCCTGGGCTGGCTCATCACATTCTTCTGCCTCACTCTCGAGCTGTGCACGACATCAAGTGACTCACTGTTCTGGAATTTTTTTTAAATTTATATTAGCTTCGGGCCGGGGTCAGGCCAAGCAGGGGACACTTGTCTCAGGGAGGATCAAACAAAAACATTGCTGCCACAATTGGCCATGAATTTTGGAAGAGCTTTGCGGTGCAGTGGTGTGCTGGGCCAGTGGTAGCATACAGAGCTCCAGCCAGCCTCCATTGCCTACAGTTGTTCCCCAAAATACAGGGGGGGTGCTGGAGCACCCACAGCAATTACAGAGTCAGCGTCTATGTGTGTGTATGTTTCTCCAGTCTCTCTCTGGTGTCAAATAAAGGCTTCTCTTTGACAATTTGGGCCAGCAAAGTCCACTGGTACAAAAATATCCGTGGACTTTTCACCTAGAGACAGGCTGCCCAATATTCAGTGCTATGTAACCAGTCAGAACAGCTGCTGACCGGTTAAATACCGCTGAATATCCCCAGATAGAGGCTAGCCAGATATATCATGCAATATAACCAGTTAGCCACTGATTTTTAAAGCGGGTATAACAGCCATATTTGGCCACTTCAAACTCTGGAATATCGTTTGCTGGTTTGAGGATAACAGGCTAAGTCTGAACATCAACTTACTACTACTAATCCTTTTATAGCTCTACTAGACATACACAGTGTTGTACACATATGCAGGTACTTTCTCTGTCCCTAGATGACTCACAATCTAAGTTTTTGTACCTGGGGTAATGGAGGGTTAAGTGATTTGCTCAAGGTCACAAGGAGTTGTAGTGGGAATCAAACCCAGGCTGCCAGGATCAGAGCCTGCTGCACTAGCCATTGGGCGATTCCTCCACTCCAGTTATCTTCAAACTGGCCAAAAATAACCCAGATATTCAATAGTCACCGGAAAATGGCCCATCATTGAATATATGGGCTTAATGCAGACAGTGGGACTTAACCAGTGTAACTCCTGAGATATGAATCAACCCCAGGGGATTTCAGAATCAAATCTCTCTGCATATTTTGTCACTCCCTGCCAGGTCTCTTTTCTCTACAGCTAAAAGTACATGTTCTGTGAAATCCCTGTGTATTAGCCAGAGTGAAGGTCCATTTTTAGCCCAGAGATTTTACCCAGGTAATGTCTTAGGAGTCCTTTTAATAAAGGGTGCTAAGCTCTAATCGCATTTAGGGGCCCTTTTACTAAGCCACGGTAGGGCTACCATGCAGGTAGCATGCCCCAAATTGACCCATCTGCTGGGGTTGCAGGCACCTGGTGGTAGTTACAAAGTTGGCACGAGCAGTTTCCCGTGGTAGAAAATAATTTTCTGTTTTCTACCTTGGGGGGCATTCCCAGCTGTAATTGGCAGTGTGGCCACATTGCTGCGTGCTGTCTGATTACCGCACGAGTAGTGCGTGAGCCCTTACACCTTATAAATAGGTGATGGTAAGGGCACAGGCAGTAAATAGCCGCGCACTCAGCCATTTACTGCCCCATTTTTAAAAAGGCCTTTTTCCCGCCACGGTAAAAAATGGCTCCCGCGCACACCAATTTCATGCACCAAAACTAACGCAGGCCACTTTTTATCACAGTTTAGTAAAAGGGCCCCTTAGCGCAGGAAAAAAGGCTTTATCACAAAACATGTTAAAGCATTTTTGAGTAATTTGCCAGTTTGTGTACGTTAATTGCATATTAGTTAATTTTTTAACATATTTTGGGAGGGGTGTGTCTTGGGCAGAGAATAAGTGTGGAAGAATTATCCAGCTAGTGTGTTCGCATTAGCATGTGCTAACTGGATAACGCAGACTTAATGCAGGAGCACTTACCGCCTCCTAAATTGAAGGTGAAAAGCGCTCCCATATTAATTTTTTCGCAAGTCCTGTGCACTAATGGAAAATGAAGTGCGGGACCTGCAAAATAAAAAAAAAAAAGATTTAAAATGCCCTAAATATTGGGCTTAGCACCTGGGAAACTCCTGAATTAATGCACGTTAAGCACAAATTTTAACATGTTTTAGTAAAAGGGTCCCTTAGGTTCCTGGGAAAGTTCCTTTCAGAATTTCCCATATACTGCCTCCACCCTGTCTATATTCTTTCAGAGACACCAAAGAAAGGCAAATAGTTTAGGTTGTTTCTTTCATTTTCAAAGCAATATAACATTTACATCTTCCTAGATTTATACCCCAGACACATCATATGATAAATCTCACTATTCAGCTCTCAATCTCACTCCAAATGCTGATTTATGCCAGTTTTTGGACGTTTTTCTCTTTTGAAAATGAGCCCAATAGTATACTACTTACAATGTCAACACAATATGTAGGGGCGGCCCAACCATTAGGCCACCTAAGGCAGGGGCCTGAAGTGACACTCTTCCAGGAGCAGCATCTCCCCCTCCTTTCTCCACCTCATTCCCCAAGTTTATCTTCTTTTTACATTTTTAAAAAGTCGTCGTCAGCAGCAATTCCTATATGCTGTCCTGCCGCTGGCACCTGCCTCTTCTCTTTACTGCTGCCCGCCTCTCTGATGTAACTTCCTGTTTCCTCAGAGGCAGCCGCAGTAGAGAAGAGCCCAGTACTGGCCAGAACTTAGCCCGGGGGAGGGGGATGGCATCTCGACCCTGCCTCAGGTGGCATCCTGCCTTGGGTCGCCCCTGGCATTATGTATTAAAACATTTTAATAGGCAGCATAGGGTATAAGCAAAGATGGAACATATAGATAGGCAAGAGAGTAAGAGGAATTAGAAAATAAGGTAACTAATTTAAAGAAAGTTGCACATGAGATCAGAGAGGTGGTTTCTGTGCCAAACGTTGGGTGCATAATTACTGCTTAACTTTAGGTACCATTTATAGAATTCCCTAGATATTTCCTAGCTCTCTATTTTGGCTATAAACCCCCAGGACATACCATATTTAGGACTGTCTTGAAGATGGTAAGTAAATTGCCAGAGCCAGCTCTTGTAAACTTCTAGCATGTGATATCTATAGTTCCTAATCTGTTAATTACAGTAATTGTGCTATGTTGTATTTATATGTATTGGTTGTGTGAAGATACTTTAGTACTGTTTTTCGTTTGATGCCTATACATTATATGCATTTATTCATATATTTTAATTAATCTGTTATATTAGGGAATTTGTGAACCCTGTCTTGAACACATGCAGTGGTTAGATGTGTAACAAATGTAAAGATAAAAATAAAGAAATAAATGTGTCAGACACCTTTGACTAGCAGAGGGTGGCTTCCATGGGATTTCCATTCTTTCTCAACTGAGAGTTGTGCCTTTTGACTGTTGGTAGAAAAAAGCTCTTTGGGCAGCTGGGTCATAGGGTTTTAGTTTTAATCATCCAAAAACAGCTACCATGCCAGAAAGCAATGTAATGAGAATGGGATTCACACAGTAGGAGAAAATGCACTTGCTTTACAGTGAATCACAGTTTCTGAAGGTAACAGCTACAAAACCTTTCACCTTGGCCTTTGCTTCTCCTACTCACTCCTTCTTCGAGCTGAAAGGAAGATTCTGCACCACATGCCAAGCAAATTTTCCCCCACCACTCATTCCTGTAAAGCTCATTTGACTCTTACAGGAAGAAGCTCCCACCACTGCCCTCCTCTTGCTTATAAATTATCACAACTGTTATACAATGGTGATAAATATCACGCCAACATAACAATAAGATAAACTGCCTCTGCTAATCAATGTTTCCAAGCTGTGGGAGTATAGTGAATTGTTTCACCTGCTAATTACTGTAATGTGGTAATCTATACAAAAAAAGGACAGGAAATCTAAGCAACATTATAAATATGAGAAAAATTTCTAGAAAATTAAAAACATTTAAAAGAACTGCTCTCCCTTTCTTTCAATTCATTTTGAGGGAGTAAGGTGTGTTATGGCTATAACATGCATTATATTACTGTAACACAGTAGTTTAAGTTATAGCGGCTTACATAGTAATGAGATGCAAAGCATGCAAAACAGCTCATTACTATATAAATTCAAAAATGCAGCCTGAGGTGAACATCAGAAGCTGTGTTTTTTCTATAAAAAATATCACCAGCTTTTTTTTCTGTCCTAGGAGCACTGGGCCACAAAACTACAGCCTGTTTGTTCCCAGGCAGCACCTCCTCCAATTTCCCCTCCGAAAGGCTTACCCCTAAAGAACTTCCCCCTAGCACAGATTTCCTCCAAAGAGCTCCTCCATCCTAAAACTCCTCAACCTCTTGTAGGCCCCCTTGGGCCTAGCTTAAGGGTTCCTAGGTGTTTAGTGGGTTTGAGGCAGGAGTGATTCCCTGTTGCTCCTGCCCTTGCTGGCACTAGGTTCAAAATGGTGCCAGCAGCTCCTAGAGATAGTTTTGTGGTACTACCAATAGGGGTCAAGCTGCCTTTTGCCCTTATATGGCAGCTTCACCACTAGCAGTAATACCATGATACTACCATACTACCACTAGGGGTCACTGGTGCTATTTTGAACTTTGCATCGGTAATGGGGCAGGAGCAACAGGGGATCACTCCTGTCCTGACCCTTTAAACACCAGGGAACCCTTAACTTGGGCTCAGGAGGGGGGGCCTAGAGGGGGTGGGGGTCTTAAGAAGGGGGGTTCTACTTAGGTAGAGGGAAGCTCTTCAGGAAGAGGCAGTCTGTGCTGGGCTGAAGCTCTCTGGGGGGGGGGGGGGGGGAAGCTCTTTAGGGGAGGTAGGGATGAACCAGGGGTTCCTTTCTTCCTTATTCAATCGGTCGAGTGTGGCTCTCGTTCACTTTATGGATCAGTGTTCGCCATGCCTTCCGATCTCTCACAGCTTCTTTCAGTTCTGCTATGTTCAGTCCAGCCTTGATAGTATCTATCCAGCGAATTGTTGGGTGGCCTCTTTTTCTTTTGTCACTAACCATTCCAAGGATGATGCCTTTTTTCGAGGGACTTGCTTCGCATGATGTGACCAAAATAGAAGAGCTTTTGTTTTGCTACCTTGGCCTCCAGTGAGATTTTTGGTTTGATACATTCCAGAACTGCTTGGTTTGTTATTTTGGCTGTCCATGGAATGCGTAACAGTCCTCCAACACCATAATTCAAATGCATCAATTTTTCACCTGTCAGCTTTTCTCAGAGTCCAAGATTCACAGCCGTATATTGTTATTGGGAAGATGATTGCACTGTCCAATCTACATTTGGTTGCCAGGTTGATGTCCTTGCTCTTCCAGATGCTGTTCATGCTGACCATTGCACTTCTTCCAATTGTCAGTCATCTCTTGATCTCAGGGGTGCACTCACCATCGTGATTAATTTTGGAGCCAAGAAAGATGAAATCTTTGACAACTTCAATTTCTTCATTGTTGATCTTGATGTCAACATTCACATTTTTTGCTGATGTCATGATCTTTGTCTTTTTGATGTTCAGGTGCATTCCAACCTTTGTACTTTCTTCTTTGACTTTTCTGATCAGATCCTTCTTATTTTCAGCCAGCAAGGTGGTATCATCAGTATATAGTAACACAGTAGGTGACGGCAGAAAAAGACCTCACGGTCCATACAGTCTGCCCAACAAGATAAACTCATATGTGCTAGTTTTTGTGTATACCTTACCTTGATTTGTACCTGTCTTTTTCAGGGCACAGACCATATAAGTCCGCCCAGTACTATCCCCGCCTCCCAACCACCAGCCCTGCCTCCCACCACCGGCTCTGGCACAGACCGTATAGGTCTGCCCAGTACTATCCCCGCCTCCCACCCACCAGCCCCGGCACAGACCGTATAAGTCTGCCCAGCACTAGCCCCGCCTCCCAACCACCGGCTCTGCCACCTATTCTAGGCTAAGCTCCTGAGGATCCCTTCCTTCTGAACAGGATTCCTTTATGTTTATCCCACGCATGCTTGAATTCCGTTACCGTTTTCATCTCCACCACCTCCTGCGGGAGGGCATTCCAAGCATCCACCACCCTCTCCGTGAAAAAATACTTCCTGACATTTTTCTTGAGTCTGCCCTCCTTCAATCTCATTTAATAATTCCTGTATTAATCAGAGGTTGTTGATGTTTCTGCCACCTATTTTCATGCCAATCTTGGACTCATCCAGGCCTATTCGTCGCATGATGGTTTCAGCATACATGTTGAAAGCTGCTGGTGACAGATGCATCCTTGCCACGTGCTCTTTCTAATCTTGAACCAATCTGTGTCTCCATATGGCGTTCGGACTGTAGATTCTTGATCTTGATAGAGTGATCTTATGAGTTCAATCAGATATGGTGGTGTGCCCATCTCCTTCAGGCAGGTCCAGAGCTTGTTGTGCTCAAGCATATCAAATGCCTTTGAATAATTGATAAAACACTTGTAGAGATCTTTCTGGTACTCTCTAGCTTTTTCCAGGGGTATACAAGGCCATTTTCAGATGCTGCCCAGGAGCATGTTTTTGGACTTCTCACACAGGTGTCCTCTTATAAAATCAGGAACTTATTGTAATATTTAATTATCTGAATAGGAGTGAATAATAAAACAGAGGATACTATAATGTCTTCATATAAATTATATTACACTAGCCGTTAAGCCCGTTAAAACGGGCGAGATTTCCAGCTACCCTCCTCGCCACCACTCCCTCCCCCCTCTGTGCTGGGCTCCCTGCACTGACCTGACAGCGCCTCTCACCTCCATGTGATATCCATTGTGGATATCCTGAAAACCTGACTGAATGGGGAGCCCCCAGGACAGGTTTGGGAATGGTGTACTCTGCAGCTCAATAGTGTACCTTAATGTTCACTAATGTGCACTATTTATCAATAGACACACTATAGAAGATAGTGTACTGTGCACTATTGAGCCACCGAGTGCATTGTAACCTTGAATGGAAGATTTCATAAATTACAGACCTTTATTTTCCTTGCCCACTTGCTGAACAAGAACAGTCACCCAAGTAGAAAGAAAGGGATAAGCTAGGGAACTGGCATCAATATTGGGGCAGTGTAAACCCCTTTAGTCTCTTACTTGCTTACCATGTTAAAGCAATGTTATTTCACTTCCAACAAAGTGGAATTGCACTGCATCAGAAATTTGTCAATTAGTAGTGCCAAATCATTGCATGTATAAAATAGAGTTGCTAGTATTAGACAAAGGGACATGACACTTGGCAGAATAATCTGCTCTCCTACTGGCACTATATCGTCATATGAACTGAACCTAATTATTAATACCAAAAGATGCAACTGGTTGGCATCACTAGAGAATTACCAGGTAGTTCATGTTTAGGCTGCAAATTCATTCATTCTGTGTGCCCAAGCAGGAAGTTGACAAGACAACTAATTCCCCAACTACTACTACTACTACTATTACTATTTAGCATTTCTATAGCGCTACAAACTAGAAGTATTTATTACTACTTTATCAAGCTTAAAGGAATCCCATTCATAATTAGTTTTCTCTTTAAAGGGATGGGAAAGCAGGGGAAAGTGTATATAGGGGATAAAGTATAAAGGCCTCACAGACTGGGCTAGAGCAGTGTTTCTCAATCCTCTTCTGGAGGCACACCTATCCAGACTAATTTTCAGGATAGCCATAGTGAACATGCATGAGATAGATTTGCTAATTTGGGAGACAGTTGCATGCAAATCTATCTCATGCATATGTATTATGGGTATCCTGAAAACCAGAGAATTTGGGTGGAACTCCAGAAGAGGGTTAGGAAATAATGAGCTAGAGCAGTGGTTCCCAAACCTGGTTCTGAAGGCACCCCAGACAGTCAGGTTTTCAGGATATCCACAACGAATATTCATGAGAGAGATTTGCATGCAGTGGAGGCAGTGCATGAAAATATCTCTCATGAATATTCATTGTGGATATCCTGAAAACCTTACTGGCTGGGATGCCTCCAGGACTAGGTTTGGGAATCACTGAACTAGAGAGACCCTCGGCCTTTAGCTTTCTTGGTGCAGCTTACCTGCTTACATGGAACATCTATCTATGGCCATACAAAGTCCTTCCCTTATGGATCTATCATCCTCTGCAAAGAAAGTCTCCGTGATTACATCCTTTTTGAGATGCTACAGTCGCAGACTTACTGTGCCATGTGGGATCTTCAGTGCTTACCCAAGAATACCTTTAAAGCAGTGGTTCTCAACCCAGTCTTCAGGACACACCTACCCAGTCTTCAGGACACCTAGCCAGTCAGTTTTTCAGGATATCCACAATGAATATGTATGAGATAGATTTGCATACAAATGAGGTAGTGCATACAAATTTACCTCATGCATATTCATTATGGATATCCTGAAAACCTGACTGAATAGGTGTGTCCCGAGAACTGCGTTGAGAACCTCTACTCTATAGTGTAGAAAATCCAAATTAACTAGGATCCAAGCTCAAGTCAACTGTGTTGGTGTTAAATGCAGAAGTCATTTAACACCATTGGAGAAGAGACGGCTGAGGTGAGATAAGATAGAGGTCTATAAAATAATGAGTGGAATGGAACGGGTAGACATGTATCGCTTGTTTACTCTTTCCAAAAATACTAGTAAATTTAAAACAAATCGGAGAAAATATTTCTTCACTCAGCATGTAATTAAACTCTGGAATTCATTGCCAGAGAATGTGGTAAAAGCAGTTAGTTTAGCAGGGTTTAAAAAAGGTTTGGCTAATTTCCTAAAAGAAAAGTCTATAAATCATTATTAAGATGGGCTTGGGGAAACTCCACTGCTTATTTCTAGGATAAGTAGCATAAAATCTATTTTACTGTTTTGGGATCTTGCCAGATACTTGTAACCTGGATTGGCCACTGTTGGAAACTGGATACTGGGCTTGATGGACCTTCGGTCTGTCCCAGTATGGCAACACTTATGTTCTTATGTTCTAAGCTGACAATTCAGTACTTTTCCACTAATTACAGAGTTTCTTTTGTTATTGTACAATAAATCAAGCAAAGATGGAGTCAGACAATAGAAAGATGTGGATTCTATTGAGGGTTTTTTTTCCCCACATATTAGAATTGCCAGGACAGAAATAAGACAGGTTCTCTTTCTACAGTGAAGCTCAATGAGTCATTCTATAAAGAGAAACAAAACCCTGACAATTAGATCATAAGTTGTAATATACAATACAAATGATAAGGTAAAATATTATATAATAGTTGCATAGTTTGTAGCTACCACAGTTATAATAACAACTATTTCAAAATATTAATCTTTATTATATCCAAACCATCCCTTCATACAAATATTAAATTCTTAAAATTGTAACAATTTGTTGTTCTAATACATAAATTCCAACTCACAACAAACACTCTCATTTCAACCCCCCTCAAATCAATCCTTTACAAATATGGGACCAAAAAATGGAGTATTCGTCTCTACATTTCTTTTGAGAATGGTTCAAATTCTTTAGAAAATAGTTCAAACAGCAGCACACCTGCTCAATGTATACCCAAATATCTCATGCAATTTCCCTTCCGATTACCACATTCTACATAAATGGTCTCAAAGCTGAAACATTAATTGCTCACACTCTCTTCACTCCAATGAAGTCAGAGCCACATCGTACAACACCTAAAAGGTAATCCTTTGATGTCAGTAATAGATGACAAACATGTAACTATTCTCCAGAATTGTTCCACTCTCTTTAATAGTGGCAGGAAGATAACAAATCACCATCAGAAGGGCAGAGTGGTACCAAGAGTGGAATAAACACAAGGTAGTGTATAAATCTCTGGTAAGTTCTCTCCTGGAGCACTGTGTGCAGTTCTGAAGTCCCAAAGCAGGACCAAAATTGGCAGGAGAATTTCAAGGCACTTTGTCAGGAGTAAAATGGCACCAGCATTGGCAAGAAGACTCCAAGACATTGGCAGTGTGGTAAAGTGGCAACAGCACAGTCTGGACGACCATACAGCAGGGTTTGATCAGTAATAAAATTAACAGGAATGTGCAGGAACACTGGAAAAGGGCCTATACAGCAACCAGATTGGCTGGAAAGCAGAGGAGGGCCAGAACAACAGTAAGAAAGACTGATGACATCAGGCAATCAGAGTGGGGTAAGGTCACCTTGCACAGAGGCGTTTTGTCCCTGAATAGGACTGGGAGAAGTGTTTACTGACTGCTTGGAATGAGATACTGGGGCAGTTACATAGAGGCCAGAGGATACACTGTGATGAAGGCTCCAAAAGCAATGGGAGTAAGTTGATGGGGTGGCAGCACTGCTTGCAAAAGCCCAGAGCACCTGAGGAAGACCAAAGCAGCAGCAACACAGGCTGGATGAATCTAGGAGTGGGAGTGGTGTGAGGTCAGTTAATATGCCACCAATTTAGAGTCCTGGCACTGAGGACTTGTGTCCCAGCATAAGAACCTTCCCACTTCAGGCACAGGCAGCTCCTTGTGGCTCTGGGCAAGTCACTTAACCCTCCATTGCCCCATGTAAGCCGCATTGAGCCTGCCATGAGTGGGAAAGCGCGGGGTACAAATGTAACAAAAAAAAAAAACCTGAAGTACAGAAAAAGATCCTTTGGACTGGGGGAAGTACAAGAACTGATTGTAATGAGATACTGTGGGATTGAGATAGAGAGCAGAGGATGCATTGTGATGAAGGCGCCAAAGCTGTGTAGCAAGCAGATATGGGATCTCCTCTCTCTCTCGAAAAAATTGCCGTGCTGCAGTATTGTCTAGAGTCTAAAGCTCGTAATGTAATACAAAGTGTGCAGTGACTCTAGAATACAGATGTCAAAAAAGTGTGCTTAAAAGTGGAGAAAACCCTCAGAAACCTGGGACAGACTATCACAGGTTTAGAGCGAGGTTACTGACATCACAAGTAACACACGCCCAGATTCTATCATAGGGTATAAAAACTCCACTGTGTGTTTATTTTTAAAGTTATATATGTCAAACTTGTATGCTTATTATTTCAAAGTTTTATCAAGCATATTAAATATGGTCCTAGATTATTGCACTATTAGGCTTCCAACATTGCTTTACTTAGTAACAAAGTTAAACACTCTTATCTTTGTGTTCGACGGGGGCCACTTCCGTTTCACCCTAACAACAAGGCTTCCTCAGGAACAGAGCGTTGAATCGCGATGTTGTGATTCTGCAAAAATAGAAAATTTAAACTTGAGCAGAAAAGAACCAAAAGTATAATAAGTGCACATAAGCACAGAAACTTGGATCCGCTTACAGCTTGACGGAGCACCATACATTTCAAAATGGCGTCTCGGCGTCATCTGTGTGTCATCTGACATTTATAGAAATCTAGATTGACTTACACTGACAATTGACTGATTAGCTAGTGAAAATTAACTGATTGGCTAATAGAAAACGTGCCAGTCAATAGAGCTGTTAAGGCCATTAGGTTCTAATGAATCTAAATCAAATATCCACTGAGCCTCTCGTCTCTGTAATTTCAACTTACGATCTCCACCTCTGTTTGATGCATCAATTCTATCGATTGCATAGCATTGAAGATCTTCAAATCTATGATTTTTCTCAATGCAATGTTCTACCATAGGCTCTTTGACAGCTTGTCTACGAATATTTGATCGATGTTCCAATATTCTTACTTTTAACATTCTAGTGGTCATTCCCACATATAATTTATCACAAGGACAGCTGATTCCATAGACAACGTAATCTGACAAACAGTTAGTAAAGTGGCGAAAAGCTCTAAACCTGTGATAGTCTGTCCCAGGTTTCTGAGGGTTTTCTCCACTTTTAAGCACACTTTTTTGACATCTGTATTCTAGAGTCACTGCACACTTTGTATTACATCTCCTCTCTCTCTCTCTGAGCTTGCTTTTCCTGCCCAGCTGCTGACATCATCATATATGGGACATGGATAAATCAGGCAGGGATAGGCTTGTTTGGCTGCTTGTCAAAGAGTTTCAAGATGATTGGCTGAAGTGCCTTAGGCTTCTGGCTTGTCCCCATTCCATCCCATTCTCCCCCTCAAAGAGTTGGCAAGATTACACTGTGTCTGTGTCGTACACATCCTGAACAAATATGGAATGGACTGTAGTAGTGTGTGCTAGAGGCCAGGCATGGAGCCTTTGCCTTTACAAATACAGCCACACAGAGGGATGAAAGCAAAACACAAACACTTTATTAGCATTCACACATATATAAGCCTGTTCAGTTCAAAGACTGGATAAAGTAGTCTTTAAGTTCCTGTAATCTTCCTATAGCCATGGCTCTGACAGACTCCACAGTCTCAGTGTGCACTCAAGATTAATCAAACCCAGGCCTGCCTCTGGCCTGGCCTCAAGAGGTAATAATTCACAAGGTTCCAAGGTAAACCTTGGCTTACCAGAAGTAAGCATCTACTGCTTACAGCTGAGTGATGCAGGCATCTGCTGAAAGGCCACCCTGCTTCCTTGAGCCTTTCCTCATGTACTGCAGCCCCAGCTTTGCACATAGTGGGAGGACCTCCCTGATGTGTTTTCTCTCTGAAGCTTTAACCTTCTCTGACTGGGCCCTCCTGGTTAAGCCCAGAACTCTGTTCCATTACTGTTACTCAGTGAGGTAGTGAACTTAAGGAAACCTGGGCTTGTACTATCTACTACCTCACAGAGACAATGGCAGTTCATCCAAATCTGTGATCACACCCATTCAGTTCAACAACTTCAAAACATTCCACCATTCATCACATTTGCAATATGTAGAAGCTTATGATAAAAAAGTAGAAATGCCTAACAAATATTTCTGTCTAGTCTGACCATTTCAATGCTTATTTAGAGTTGGGAGTGGTTGACTGGAGACAGGTGGATGTGGTTTCTGACCACAAAAATTGAAGTAAAAAGGAGACTAGTAATTATAGGCCCATTATTAGTCTGACCTCGGTGGTGAGTAAATTAATGGAAATGCTGCTAAAACAAAGGACAGTACAGTTTCTGCAACCCAATCAGTTAAATGATCTCAGATAGCATGTTTTTATTGGAAGTAGGTTATCAGATGAATCTGATCAACTTCTTGACTGGCTGACCAGAGAGTTGGATGAGAGCACTAGATGTGGTTTACTTGGATTTCAGTAAGACTTTTGATATTCTTCACACAGATGACTTAGAAATAAACTGAGCACTGTTGGTATGGGCCTTAAAGTGACTGGTTCAGAAACTGATTGAGTGGTAGGCGAAAAGGGTGGTGGTAAATGAATTTCATGTGTTAGGAAAGAGGTTTTACTAGTGGTGTGTTATAGGTATTGGTCCTTAGCCCTGTTCAACATTTTTGTAAGTGATATTACAGAAGGGCTACTTGGAAATGTTTTCCTCTTTGCAGGTGATATCTAAATCTGCAACAGGGTAGACACCCTGGAAGGTATAGATAGAATGAGGGATTTAGCAAAGCTTGAGTAGTAGTACAGAATCTGGCAGCTAAGATTTAATGCTAAAAATTCAGGATCATGCATTTGGTCTTCAAAAATCCAAGGAAGTGGTACAATATAGAGGATGTAGTCCTTCTGTGCATGAAAGAAGAATAGAATCTAGGGGTGATTAAGAATATGTTGAAAACACACATATTTCAGTTAGCTTTTAGCTTATGAGTTTTCAGACAGTTGAAAAAAGCTCTGGAACAAGAGGTCATAGAATGAGGGTAAAAGTCAATAGACTCAGGAGTAATCTAAGAAGTATTTATTTATAGAGAAGGTGGCAGATATGTGGAGTAGCCTCTGAGTGGAGGTAGTGAAGATGAGGAATCTGAATTCAAGAAAGCATGAGCAACATACTGTACAGCTGAGTAGTTGGTGTCTATGGGCAGACTGGATAGACTGTATTGACTTATCATACATCATATTCTGTTTCACTCTACCTTATCTCTCTAAGACAACTCTTCCCCTGGTTTGTTAAACTGTGTAAAACTTTGGAGATGACTCAGAGACTCTTCGGAGCATCATTTCTGAATTTATTATATGACAACCAAGACTTGACACAGTTGTGTTTCGGCCAATATGACCTGCCTCAGGAGTCTCCTGGATGGTCGACAATGAAACTCTCAAGGAAATTGAACTATATCATCCAATTAAAGCAATCACTGAACATACAGACAAACATGGTTTAATGGGACAGAGTCAACATGGATTCAGCCAAGGGAAGTCTCGCCTCACCAATTTGCTTCATTTCTTTGAAGGCGTGAATAAACATGTGGATAAAGGCGAGCTGGTTAATGTAGTGTATCTAGATTTTCAAAAAGTGTTTGACAAAGTCCCTTATGAGAGACTCCTGAGAAAATTAAAGAGTCATGGGATAGGAGACAATGTTCTGTTGTGGATCAGGAATTGGTTGATGGATAGAAAACAGAGGGTAGGGTTAAATAGCCAATTCTCTCAGTTGAGGAGGATGAATAGTGGAGTACCCCAGGGATCTGTACTGGAACTGCTGCTATTTAACTTATTTATTAATGATCTGGAAAGGGGAATGAGTGAGGTGATTAAATTTGCAATAAAAACTAATCAAAGTTGTTAAAACGCATATGGATTGTGAAAAATTGCAGGAAGACCTTAGGAAACTGGAAGACTGGGCATCCAAATGGCAGATCAGATTTACCCCCTAATTTTATAAATTGCTAAAATTCGCAAGTGCAAATTTGGGTGCATGCCCAATTTATGTGAGCATGCACCCAAGTACCTGGCAGAAACCCAATTAGCAGCAACATTCCATGCTACTAATCCAGGGACAAGCAGTTGCTTCCCTATCCAGCGTATTTTCGAAAGAGAAAAACGCCTATAGTGCGACCTAAATCGGGAGATAGACGTTTGTCTCGCAAAGGCGCTGAAATCGGTATAATCGAAAGCCGATTTTGGGCGTTTCCAACTGCACTCCGTCGCGGAAACGAATAAAGTTGATGGGGGCGTGTCAGAGGCATGGTGGAGGCGGAACTGGGGCGTGGTTATCAGCCGAGGAGAGATGGGTGTCTTTAGCTGATAATCGGAAAAAAAAGGTGTTTTTACTGCGATTTTGGGTCACTTTTTTTGGACCCTTTTTTTTCACGAACAAGTCCCAAAAAAGTGCTCCAACTGCCCAGATGACCACTGGAGGGAATCAGGGATGACCTCCCCGGACTCCCCCAGTGGTCACTAACCCCCTCCCACCAAAAAAAACCCCACTTTAAAAACTTTTTTTCCAGCCTGTATGCCAGCCTCAAATGCCGTACCCACCTCCATGACAGCAGAATGTGTTTGATCCTGTCACAGCCTTTCCCTGGGTCAGATGTGGCTCTCGGGTGCAGTACAGGGTCACATCAGCATTGCATTGTGGTGGGTGTAGGGTATTGGGCTCCGTGATTTCATTAGCTTGTGTTACAGTCTCACGATGTTGGTAGTTGGTAGGCTCTTCTCCCATGATGCTTTTCCCCCTGCCTACTGGGTCAGAGTGTGCCCTGTTGTGTTTCCTGTTGTAGTCCATGCGGTAGTGGCCATTTTTGTAAGCCAGTTTTAGTTCCCTTTCCTGTGTTAGCCACGTTAGACAACTTAGTTCTTACCTTGAATGTGGCTGAAAGAGGGCATTGTACAGCATTCTGCCAGCTCTGACCTACTGCTCAGCTCAGTACCAGGGAGACCTATTGCCAGTGGGGCACAACCTCTGATCTGCAGTTAACTGTGAGTAAAGGTGGTTATTCCAATAAAGGACGTTTTCGGAGAGATTAGTCTTCAGGTGTCAACTGGTGTGCCAATGTTATATAGCTGCAACCAGTCCTAGAAGCCTGCATGTATGCAGGTCCCTGGAGCACTTTTAGTGGGTACCGCAGTGCACTTCAGCCAGGTGGCCCCAGGCCCATCCCCCCCCCCCACCTGTAACACTTGTGCTGGTAAATGGGAGTCTTCCAAAACCCACTGTACCCACATGTAGGTGCCCCCTTCACCCCTAAGAGCTATGGTAGTGTTGTACATTTGTGGGTAGTGGGTTTTGGGGGAGGGGGGTTGGGAGCTCAGCACTCGTGGTAAGGGAGCTATGTATGTGGGAGCTTTTTCTGAAGTCCACTGCACTGACCTAGGGTGCCCAGTTGGTGTCCTGGCATATCAGGGGGGCCAGTGTACTACCAATCCTGGCCCCTCCCACGACCAAATGGCTCGGATTAGGAAGTTTTTGAGCTGGGCGTTTGTTTTTTTAGCGATAATGGAAACTAAAAACGCCCAGCTCAAAAACGTCCATTTTTTCAAAAATTCGGTTCAGCCCGCCCCTTCACGGACCCGTTCTCGGAGATAAACGCCCATGGAGATAGGCGTTTCCGTTCGATTATGCCCTTCTAAGTCTGTCTCAATAGCAATGGACTTTTCCTCCAGAAATTCGTCCAAATTTTTTTAAAACCCAGATATGCTAATCGTCGTTCCCACATCTTCTGTCAAAGAGTTCCAAAGCTTAACTATTCATTGAGTGAAAAAATATTTCCTCCTATTTGTTTTAAAAATATTTCCATGTAACTTCCTTGAGTGTCCCCTAGTCTTTGTACTTCTGGAATGAGTAAAAATTGATTTACTTCTCATTCTTCACCACTCAGGATTTTGTAGACCTCAATCATATCTCCCCACATCTGTGTCTTGTCCAGGCAGTGAAGAGCTCTACCCTCTTTAGGCTTTTCTCATACGAGAAGAGTTCCATGCATCCCCTTTTTCATTTTGGTCACTCTTCTTTGAACCTTTTCTAATTCCGCTATATCTTTTTTGAGATACGGCGACCAGAACTGAATGCAATACTCAAGGTGCAGTTGCACCATGGAGCAATACAAAGGCATTATAGTATTTTTGGTCTTATTGCAGGGACATTGTGAAATATGTCTTCCAGCAGGCAACAGCACAAATTAACCTATGCAGAGACAAAGGTGCTATCTAGACTGTTGCCTCAATAAGGACACATTAAGGTTTATAGTCCATTGCCATAGGAGACCCTGTTTCTGATAAGACAGCATGGGGCTGGCTCACTGCATTTTCTCATTCCCATGAGATGTATGTTGAGCCCTTTTCCCACACCACAAGCTACTGGCACAGCCCAGGACAGCCTTGGCAGATTCTCAGGAGACACCAATGGGCTCCTGCCATGAACCTCTTCCTCTCTAATACACAGAGCAGGACCTCAAGCTGTTCCAGCTATAGCTGACCCTTGCCCTATATCTGCCCCTGGAATTGAGCCTGTATTGGAGAGGATGGTGATAAGCCTAGAGGACACTGACCTGCAACTTGGCAAAATGCACAGATGCTAGCTACAGAACCTCCTCTCCCCTCCTCAGCCACTGCCTTGGCCTCCTGGAGGGGGGGGGGGGGGGATACACCCTCCCTCCTTCAGCCTTTACCCTTCCCCTCATCCTCTTTATTCCAATGATATATTTCATAAGTGTAACCATACTGGGACAGACTGGGGGTCCATCAAGCCCAGTATCCTGTTTCCAACAGTGGCCAATCCTGGTCACAAATACCTGGCAAGATCCCAAAACAGTACAATACATTTCATGCTGCTTATCCCTAAGCAGTGGAATTTCCAGTCCATTTTAATAATGGCTTATGGCAATTATTGGAACTAATTAGATTTAATTGGAATATATGTAGTAAATTTAGGCACACATCAATCCACACCTAAAATAAGAGTAGGACTATGAAAGGCAGCCTTCTGCTCCTAGGGCAGCTGACTCTAGGCACAGCCTATTCGGCTTATTGGAACTCTGTTCCTGAAGAATACTCTCTTAGGTCCATGTTGTTCTGACAATTTTTTATTGGCAGAGCCTATGTCCCGTAGGAGCCAATCTGTGCCTATTACAGCACAGACCATAAGCTACAGCAGCAATAGGAATACCTCATTAGTTACACAGTAAAATTACCATGTCTGCCGTCACAGATTACATTATAATTCACTTGAGAGCTGACATCAGAGTACCTGGCCTTTTTCAGCAGCAATTTACGCGTGAGCATTTTGTTTTCCGCCCCCAAGCCCATTCAGGGTGACATTTACGACACTCCGTCTCATTTTTCTCATATCTACATAATATTGCACCACCCAGCGAAACTCGACTCCTCCCTCCTCCCTTCAGAGATAGGCTGCAGCTCCTTTAAATCCATCCCAAGTGTTGGTCGTAGAACAGCCCGACCATTATTTACTCGTCCCTTAGCAACCATTCAAGAAAGACGGCCAATCAGATGGTGGGAGAGCAACATCTTCAGGCTTATCACCACCATTATCACAACCCTCCGTTCTTCTGGCTGCAACAGTGGGCTGGGTAGTTCCTGAGTTAGAGACTTGAATAAAGGGGTAGTAGGGACATCTGTAGAGCCCGCAGCTATTATCCTCGCCTCAACCCTCACCTCTACAACTGCCTGAATCTGTTTCGCGGGCGGTGGGCGGCGGCGCGTCAGATGAAAGGGGAGGGGCAACCACGTCGAGGCGGAGAGATACATTGGTGAAGCGTCTGGCTCCAGATAAAAGTCGCGGTGGCGTAGCTTGAGTGCTTATTCGGGGTCTTAGTAGGTATTTTTGCACCCCTGTGGGTTTACTAGGATGCTTTGAAGAAGCTGGAGTTTGTTTCTCCCCCCCCCCCCTCCCTCACTGAGGTGAGTCCTCGGTGGCGCGCATGTCAGTCCAGTTTGCCGCCCCTTCCTCATGGCTGTCAGAGACTGGTGGGTGGTTTGGGGTTTTTGTTTGTTTTTTAAGTTTGGGGGCCCGTTTTTTTGTAGCACCTTTTATCCTGAGACCTGCGGTGAATCCTCCGTGTAGAAAAACAAAGTAGGAACCTCATTTAATTTTCCAAAATACTTAATGCCTTATTGTACTCTCTATTATTATTTTGGCTGATCATGGCTTGGGCTCTTAACTCCAATGACCCCTTCCCTCTCCCCAGCGAAAAATTGTGGCTACTACTCTTTCTGTTAGTAGCCTGAGCTTGTACAGAGCAGCTATAACTCATTTCTACCTAGTAGCAAGAACTACTCTGCGGGTCTTGTATTTCCCTCTGACTTGGGTTATAAATAGAGAGAGCAAAAAAATCTATCGGCTGGAACTGCTGACCAAGCCCTTGCTGAGTTGATATTTTTTTTTTAATCCCGTTTGTGATCTAGCGGATATTTAGATCGTCAAGGTTCTCTTAATATATAAGAATTGTTTTCACTTTCCTTGAACCGAAGCGCATAGGGTTTTGGCTACTTGAAGTTAAACAGGGTTCTTTGCGGTTTTTAGTAACTCTTTTAGAGCAGTCTTGATTTAATGATTTTTTTGAGGTTTTCAACTGTGTAGGGTCACTTTTCTGTAGCTCTGCAGAATTGGTCTTATGTTTTAGATATTCGGTTTGCTTGCCCTGCTGAGCTTGGGAGCCAGGGCTCTATCGGTGTTAGTGGGTGCTGTGCAACCTTAGTATGGCGTAAGCTTCCTTCACTGTGTCCAGGGAAAGAACTTAAACGTTTGGCACCCTACCCTGGTCCCCGATCATTTTGACATCTTGTTGAGGAAAGGTATTATAAGGCTAGTGGAAGGGAGCTAGAGTTATTTAATCTCTTTGGACTTCAATTATTTTTTTTGTTTTTAGGCGCTGTTCATAAAGGCTTTGTCTTGAGAAAGTATGCAGATTTGACTTTAAAAATCGGTAAGTAACTATTTCAAAATATTAATATTTATTGAATAAGACACAATGCTGAGCTGTATACTTAAAGTATTTTTAAGTCTTTCTTTCAGGAACTTGCTAACTTATTCGCGCTAGCACATTCTACTTGATTTGTTATTACCTATAATAACAAATCAAGTAGAATGTGCTAGAGAGAAATATTAAACTTCATTATGAAAGGTCAGTGTAGAAGCTGACCAAGAGCTGCTGTTAACTGGATATAGCAGTTGCGCCAGTTTACCAGTGATTTCAGACTGTTTTACTTCTGAGTTACGCTTTCTAAGGCCTACAGACTTAATATGATTAATTCTTCCACCTCACCACCACCTTGCCTCAGATTTATAGGTTTCCCCTTTGCTTAGGTGTTACAGTACTTGTCTGGCAGCATTGCTTAGTTATATTGATAAAGCAACAGCTTAACGAAACATTTTGCTGTAACTTTTTTTTTTTCTCCTTGGAAATTAGTAGCTCTAGCATTCTTAGATTCAATTTCTGGTTAAAATACATTTATTTGCTCTAATAAATCTGCTGTTAACATCAACTTTCATAGTGTATTTCTGCAAACTTTTGGATTCCCATTCCCTTCCCCCACCAAATATCTTAGCTGTTTAATAATTCTTGCGACGAGTTGAGAGGAAATTAATCTGATTTGAACCAGGCAAATGTCAGCCTGGTTTCAAATTTGACCTCAATTTGTTCCTCTTTCTATGTTTAGAATTTAGGACATTCCCACATGTGACCTTCTATGAACATGTTGGCTTTTACTGAAGCTAAACATAAAAAGCTTGCCACCTAATCGAGCAATAAAACTCAATGCAGGTGGTGAGATCCAATCAGATAAGGAATCCTGGCAGTTACTGTAACTGGCCTTTCCAGAATGCAGCTTGGCCCAGAGCACTATCAGGCAAATAAAGCATTTAATTGTAAATATGTTCTATAACTTTTTTTTTTTTCTTTAGGCTTCCCAATGGGGTTCAAAGACTAGAAATACCAAGCATATAAAAGTCTTATGAACATGTCTTTTACTGAAACTAAACAAACAAAAAAAAAAGCTTGCCACTAATCAGGCAGTAAAAACTCAATGTAGTTGGTGAGATCAAATCAGATAAGGATCCTGGCAGTTACTGTAATTGGCCTTTACAGAATGCAGCTTGGCCCCAGATCACTATCTGGCAAATAAAGCATTTAATTGTAAATGTAATGAACAACTTTTTTCCTATGGGGTTTATAGACTGGAAATACCAAACATATAAAAGTCTTTCAATCAAGTTGTAATGCAGCATTCAAGATTCTCTTCTAAAGAGAAACTGGCCTTAATCATAGCAGTTGAACAAAGTTTTCATGTAGCTACCTCGGGTTATCTAGAGCTTATGCAATATTCAAAAAGTTCCAAAAAATCCTGGTATGTATCCAGAATATTTTCATCTTAACAGCTCATTCTTCAAAGAAACTAAGTTATAATAGTCATCATTCATTCTACACACTGATTCTACCATGCCATGCCAGTTAGTTCATGTCCCTGCTTAGTCAGATTAGGTCCAAAACATATATTCCTGCTGTATTTGAGATACTCTGTACTGTGTTAAAAGGGTCAATAAGGTTTCTTGACTGAAATCATTGAAGCTCAATGAAACTTTTAGGTTTGATCAAGACACCCAGTTACAACTCAAAACTTGACACTCGTACAACACTGTAAAGGTAAAGTTCTTTCCATCACCGTCAGCTTTTCACATGCTGTTTGTGGGCTGCTTTTTTTTTGCCAGAACTTACCTGGCTGTATTCAAACTGTACTTGTCCAGTGGCACAATATTTATGACCTGTCACACCAGAACGCTTCTATGCATTGTGATGTGAGTAACAAACTTGAAGCCCTTTGCTAATAGCACATGACACACAAGATGCCATCAGCCAGGGAGAACCTTATCTGGAACTGAAGATGGGTAGGCACCCAAACCTACAATAATGCTTTGTATCACTCCATTGTGGGACCTCACCTTGAGTATTGTATTCAGTTTTGGTCACTATCTCAGATATACTGGCATTAGAAAAGGCTCGAAGAGCGACTAAATTGATAAAGATGATGGACCTCCTCTCATATGAGAAAAGGCTAAAGAGGTTAGGGCTCTTCAGCTTGATGGCTAGGGGGGTTATGATGGGGGGGTCTACAAAATTCTGAGTGGTGTCATTGGTAAAAGTGGATTTTTTTTTTTTTTTTTACTCTAAGTACAGACTAAGGACACTTGATGAAATTACATGGAAATAATTTTAAAAGAAATAGGAGTAAATCTTTTTCGTTCAACAAATAACTCCTTGCCAGAGGATGTGATAAACATCCGTAGATCTGGTAACAGCAGTAAGTGTATTTTGGGTTTAAAAAAAGGTTTGGACAAGTTCCTGGAGGAAAAGTCCATCGTCTGTTATTGAGATGGACATGGGGAAGCCACTGTTTGCCCTGGGACTGGTAGCATGGAATGTTAATATATGGGTTTCTACTAGGTACTTGTGACCTGTATTGGTCACTGTTGGAAACCAAGATACTGGACTGGATGGACCATTGGTTTGATCCAGTATGGCTATTATATTCTTTCTTCACTACGTGGAACAGATCTCCAAATGCACCTGTAAAGTTAACTATACAGTACTGAACTCATGAGTCATAAGTGAAATGGTTTTGACATTTGAGCTACCAAATACACAAATTGTGGAAGCTAGTCATTGATTGGCTTCTTATTTTCTGTAGAAAGGAGGGGTTACAATTGAATGTTTGTAGTGTGAACTATAATTGCACTAATCAGGTGTGGGCAACCACAGCCCTTGAGGGCCATAATCCAGTTTTTTTCAGGATTTTCCATGATGATTGTACATGAGTGACTTGCATAATCATCATGAAAATCTTGAAAACACAATTGAATTGTGGCCCTGTGGCTGCCCACTGCTGCTTTATATGTATATATGTACAGTATAGAGGTCATCTTTAAGGTTTTACCAGCATCTGTGTGACTGCTTTGAGGTGAACTACTGTTTTTATACTGTAGTATTCACAAGGCCAGAAACATTGCCTGAAAAAATAGATTTTCACCATGCAAAAAATCTCGTATGAAGACTTTTTTTATGTGCAGTTGCACAGATGAAGGAAAGACCTCCATCATAGACGCTTGCTTTCGGACAGTCAACGCCATCCAAAATTGAAGTTAAGCCTTCCCTTCCCCCTCCCCCAAAGCTATGTTCAAGACAATCTTCGTTGTTTACCCAGCCTGAGCTACTTCAGGGTGTAAGGGAACTGAAGCACAACGGTGCACATTTTGCTTAATTTTCTTTTTAAATATAACGTAGTTAAACTTAGCACTACTTACTGTTGTGCCCTTTGTATTCCTTTTGGTATGATTCAAAAATGGTGCCTAAGATATTAAAGATGCCGGTGGTGGTTACACTTTAACACTTGAAAACGTCTTCCAGGTAATCAACACTTCAAATGTGAATTTCACCTCCAATTGAGTGGAAAATCATTGTTCGCTTTTTTTTTTTTCCTTTCTCTAGCAGCTTACTTTGTTTTGTATTGAAAACTGCTTTGAAGCTGTACTTTGGCCTATGCGGTATATCAAATTTTGTAAATAAAATAAAAAATATTATGCTGGTAACCTAAGCTGAGACATCTAAATGCCTGAAATAGTGCATTCAAGCTACTCAGATGCACATAACTTAATGTATATATTGAAGCTTGCTTTCCTGATTAAAGCAATGCATTTCTAGCTCCTGTAAGCTGCTGGTATATGGTCCATAAGACTGCATAGCAGAGTCGGAAAGCATGGGCATTCAATGATGAATCTAAATGCTGCTAACTGCTTATATGCAAGGGGTTTTTCCTACAATATAGTGTCATTAAAGGCATTTCTGTAACTGCGTTCATGTACTTACATGCATGCAAGTATCTTGCGCATTAATCTGTAACATGCATAAGTGCTATAGCATGTAACTGCTAGGGGGTGTACACAGTGGGGCATGGGCTTGTCTCCTACCTGGTATATAACTAATCAACAGCCTCTGTTTTGGTGCCTTCATCAGGAGCAGATGTCCTCCATTAATCCGCCATGGCGTGCAAAAACAGCATTGCTCCCGAGCACAAGTGTCACAATATCAATTTTGATGTCATTTTAACTAATATCATTTGTTTACTATTTACAGGGTGGGTTATCACTTGGCTGTAGTAATTCTATAACATCTAGGCATCCAGATTTCATTATAGAATTGATCCCTAGTTTGTCTGTGGGGCAGTCTTATAATAAGGCACCTCCATTACCACAAATGGCTTTTTGCCAGCACCTCTGTCAGTCTGTCATCATATGAAGTGACAGTTACTGTTTTCACACACACTGTGTAGTAGATAACAATCAGGCTCTGTTTCTTGTTGCATTACTATTCCAAATCAGAGATGGAGTTAAATGACTTTCCAGGAAACATTAAATGAAGATATGTTTATTCTTGCTGCTTTATGAAAGCTCTCCACTGTCAAGTTTTATATAAAAGGGGGGGTGGGGGAGCTAAACCAGAATGCATAGCCATTGTGAAACTTGCCATGATGGTCAGTGCTAGGAACTAAACTGTTCCAAATTCTTCTTTTAGGTATGTCGATCACCAGACCATCCATCTGCCCCCTTCCTTACCAAATTCCTCCACAGTGACTTGCCAGCTTTAATTCAGAGACCTGCTTTTACAGAGAAGGTTCATCACAAATTCCATTCTTTTGGTAGGTTGTCCTTAAACCACTTCTCAGTTTTGTGCATCTTAACTGACTTGTACCAAGTATTGGTAAACTGGATCCTAGTTTCAAATATGCAAATCGCTCTAATTACATGTCCTAGCATATCTCACTGCTTATTAAAACTGCTAGTCCCTCCTACTTGGCCAGGTTCTCCACACATACTGCTTTTGGAGTTTACTGGGGGGTTAATACAAGCATTCAAAACCCATGCTCTAATTTACTGAAAGGGTATATTTTTAGCCAAGTTTAACAATGTACTTGCCTAATTGGCCTGAGATCTGATACAGCAGGATGTACAGTGTTAACTAGAGCTTTAACATAAAATAATAAAGAATAAATGTGACTTCGGATATTAAATGTTTGTTTCAGTAGGATTTAGTACAGTAGAGCCCCAGATACTTGTTTAATTTAAAGCAGTATTTGGCCAAATAAGAATGTATTCTGGGCACTATGAGAAGCCAAATCAAATACGAGTATTTGGAACAGCCCTAGTATTAATGAAATGAAAGTCTATGGATATGTGGGTGAACTGTGCAGATTACCATTTCATTACTTCTGGGGACTGGTGGTAGATATCTATAGCACTATGCAGTGTTGAAGTTGTCACACATTATCAATCTTTTCTTATTTCTAGTTGTGAAAGACAAGAATATGGCTGACGGCAGTAGCTGTGAAAGTAGTTGCAAATCCTGCAGTGTCCTGAATTGGGATCAGGTCAGCCGCTTGAATGACGTTCTGACAGAGGTTGTCCCAGTCCATGGACGAGGCAATTTCCCTACCCTGGAAATTACATTGAAGGACATTGTGCAGACTGTTCGCAATTGCCTGGAGGCCGAAGGCATCCATGTGCATGATGTCAGACTCAATGGTTCTGCTGCAAGTCATGTCTTGGTCAAGGACAATGGCTTGGGCTGTAAGGACCTTGATCTAATTTTTAAGGTGGACCTCTCCACTGAGGGGGAATTTCAGTTAGTCCGAGATGTTGTTCTAGGGTCGCTTCTGAACTTTTTGCCAGAGGGTGTAAACAAGGCGAAAATCAGCCGCTTAACTCTGAAGGAGGCTTATGTTCAGAAGCTGGTGAAAGTGTGCACAGACTCTGACCATTGGAGTTTGATATCACTCTCCAACAAAGATGGGAGAAACGTAGAGCTCAAGTTTGTCAACTCTATACGACGTCAGTTTGAGTTCAGTGTTGACTCCTTCCAGATAATACTGGACTCTTTACTCTTTTACTACGATTGTTCAGAAAACCCCATGTCGGAGCACTTCCATCCTACAGTGATAGGGGAAAGTGTATATGGTGACTTCGAGGCTGCTTTGGACCACCTCCGGAACAAGCTGATAGCAACTAAGAACCCTGAGGAGATCAGAGGTGGTGGCCTTATGAAGTACAGCAACCTGCTAGTCCGGGACTTTAAGCCTCTGGATAAAGAAGAGATCAAATCCTTGGAGCGCTATATGTGCTCCCGTTTTTTCATAGACTTCTCAGACATCTTGGAGCAGCAACGGAAGCTAGAGAGCTACCTCCAAAGCCACTTCATTGGGGAGGAAAAGAGCAAGTATGATTATCTAATGATTTTGCGTCGTGTTATCAATGAGAGCACAGTTTGCCTCATGGGACATGAACGGAGGCAAACGCTCAACCTCGTTTCTCTTCTTGCTCTGCGAGTGCTGGCAGAACAGAACATCATCCCAAATACTACTAATGTTACATGTTACTATCAGCCAGCCCCCTATGTCAGCAATGCAAATTTCAGTAATTACTACGTTGCCAGTGCTGCTGTTCAGTATAGTCAGTCGTATCCCACTTGGTTGCCATGCAACTAGATTATATTCCAACTCTTGGAACTTTTTAAGGCTCTTCAAACATTATCTTGGTGGTGTCCAGCTGAGTGGGGAGGGGGTTCATATGTTGTGGGATACTATCCTGTTTTGAATGTTAATTGGAGGGGCAGAATTAAGGTGGATTAGACCCTCCCCCCCCCCCCCCGCCCCTTAATCAGTATTAGCAGTGTTTGTCCACTGAGATGTGGGAGGGGCTGCAGAAGTTTGATTTCATTCAGCACATATCTTGAAATATATCCTGGACTTTTAGGTCACTCCAAAGGGGTGTGTTGGGGGGGGGGGGGGGCGGTTCTCACATAATGTTGGAAGTGAATTTGGGTTCCTTGTTATTAGGAAGCCACAAAAGTTGGTAACCTGTCTCTTGTCTGAATCTATGCACATCTTGGCTCGGTTTAGTAGCATGCTGGCTACTTTGTATAAAGATTTATTTTTTGAGGGGTTTAGAGGACAGGCCAGCAGTTGGTAACTTCGGTGCACTACCTGAGGCCCTTATGAATGTCATTAAAGGCCATCATTGATGTTAAACTAGAAAGGTAACTGCTAGGATGCCCAAGAAGCTTAATTTTCTCCTCTTGATCAGTATGGCAAAGCTTGTAGCATTCACCACAAGTGCAATATTTTTGTTCAATTCTTCACCTGTAGAATTTAAACTTGTAACTTAAAATAAACAGAACACTGTGGTTGGGTGTAGCGTAAAGAAATTTAGTGTTTAAAATTCTTTTAATGGTTGTACCTTGCCCTTAAAGATGTGCTAAATCTACTGAATACTGTGGAAAAGTCTTCTCCTCAGCCTGCATTTGAGACAGAACTATTGTAATCACTATTAATACAGAACACATGCTGATGTGAAAGTGAGATCACGCAACTTCTGTTAAGCTGCTTAATTCTCTTCTGTGGACTTTTGCATGGTGAATGAGTGTACTCTAGCAACAAACTATTTTCTGAGTACAAAATTGAGCATTGTGACCTGGAAGAACCCAGTCTTGCTAGCTAGCACAAAATACATATGGTTTGGTTAAAATGTCTAAACTTTCACTTGCTCTACATAACAATTGTCTTTCTGTAGGATCTAATACCATACAAGGTGAAAATGCATTAATATGTCTTTGTAAGGAATTGCATTTATGGCATAACTAGTAATTGCAGTCTTTAGATTTTATGGTGGAGGGGGGAGAGGGAATTGGCTGACTTCACTTGTCTAGTCTCTGGATGCTGTCATTTCCTCTTGCATTTTAAGACTACATCTCTAATACTTTGCAGCAAACAAATTGATGTAGGACTCTGATGTTGTCTTGTGTGCAGCATCTGCCCGCAAACAGGGAGCACCTTGATCTATACTTAAAATTCCCCACCTGAAGCAATTTTATACCCTCATTGTACTTAACCTACTTGCAGAAACTGATCTCTTTTCCTTTTTTGCTAAAAGCCTATTGACTGACTGTATGCCACAAGGATCACCCCATAAAACATGCATTTAAATTGTTTCTATGACACTTTTGGCTCCTTTTACAAAGCCATGGTAGCAAGTCCTGTGCAGCAAATGTCAAAGCCCATTCAGTTCCTATGAGTTTGGTTACACTTGCTGTACCAGAATCACTAGTATGGCTTTGTAAACGGAGCCCTTGGTGAGAAGCTGAGGAGACACTTGGATCCCTGTTTACTAAGCTGCGCTAGAGGTGTGTGTTTTAGCACACGCTGTGCAGGTGCCCACAATATTCCTATGGGCGCATACATGGCACGTGCTAAAAATACTAGCACATTTTAGTAAACAGAGCCCTTTGTGTTCAAGCTTTAAGCTTGATGTAAAAGTTTTGATTTCAGCTGCATATGCATAGGTTCTATTTACTGTTGATCAGGCAAATTTGGAATGCATAGGTTAGCATCCTTGCATGTGATCACAGGGTTGGTAAAACATGGTTCTCCACTCTACCTTGTTTAGGATAGGGCTTCCCAAATGTCCTCTAGAAAATCCAATCAGCTGCAGAGTTTGACAGGTTTGCATGCATTAGACTTCAAAACAGGTATTTTTGATGGGAGATATTCCAGCCATTTGGGCTATAAGGTCTTTGGGATGTCACCTGCACTACTTAATACATGATCCACACTCCTTGTTTTCTAGAAGAAAATTAAGGCTAACAGTACAGTGCCTACTCACTTTTTTTTTTTTTTTAGGTCTTCTCAAATGGTTTGTGTTTTGAGCTGGTTTGAAAAATATGCCGCTCTTTACGATATAGGACAAAGGAAATGTTCTTAATGCAAAGTCTTCTAGTGATAGCTTGTTTTCTTCAGTTGTACTTTAACATTGAAATTCAGTAAAAGTGGGTTTTTTTGTTTTGTTTTTAAATCTCTCCCAGCAGCTTGAATATGTGTAACACTTTTTAAACTGAAGATTCTTGGAGAAAATAAGGGTCACTTCTGGATATGACTTCAGCCAGGCCCATTTTTAAGTTTATTTTATAGTAAATGACACAACTAGTTGGCATGATTCACATTACCTTTGTCTTCTGTCTAATGTAAACTGCTTTTTAAAGATTTGCCATGGTTATAGTGAGATGGTAGTATTAGTCTTTATGATGGTGCAGCAATTTTATTTTAGAGACGCTTATGTTAAGTTTTGACTGTTTTTGAGTGCTTAGAGTGAATTTTTGGTAGAAATTCTAGGAATAGGGCAAGAAATGTTGTGGTTTTGGTGCCAGGATGTGTAGCTAGATAATCTAGAATCTACTCAATTCTGTATTGCTTCAAGGGCACCATTGGCATACAGATGGGAGTCTATTAGTGCAGGTGCACAGATTTCTTCGATCTTTTGAGCCAACTGGTAGCAAAATGCTATAGTGTCCAAGAATCTCTCAGATTTAGTAAAAAAAAAAAAAAATTACTGTATAGCAGTGTCGCATTCTCTTTTTGAGGGGATATAGACCAATTTGTGCTTTGCCTTTTGATATAATGTGATAGTTAGGGGTCATGCATTAGGTATACAAAGTTGTGGTGTGGTGGGTTTTTTTTTTGCTTTTTTGACTGATAGGATCTGCCTGTATACAATCCTTAACTTCTCCAATCAAGTGGTATACCCTTAGTTTTCCATACAAAAACGTGTGCTCACTTTTTTTTGTGTGTAAGGAACAGGTCACTGACCATACTATAGCAGGTGCACAATTCTGAAACTTTGCATTAAAGGCAAACTGCTTCAGACAACCACTTAACACATTCATTGTGGCTTTCAGGTTGTCAGTTGCCAAAAAGTAAGAGTAGTACTGATTTTAATTACCTCAGTGTGATGGGAGAAGGTCTTCAGCAAACATGTTGACAAAAAAACTTTCTACAGGTAAGATACCTAGCCAGCTATTTGCTTGTGAGTCGGAAAATCAGCAAAACATACGCTCCCAGTAAGACTTCCAGCATGCCACCTAACGTTGAGTAGGAGCTGGGTGCCACCCAGCGTAGCAAACTACTGGGGCCATTGCTTCAGTCTGTGTACCTGTTCACAAATAACAGGGTTATAAAACTTATTAAAGTTTTGTTTTCCAAACAAATGTTCAGCTGCTTTTAAGGGTTATGCTCCGGCCAGAAATGTGCTTAGTCTTAGTACAGTATAGTCTTAAGACGTCAAATCCCACGCTAAACGTGTTTTGCCAGATTACATATTTCAATGGACATCCTCATCTGCAGCCATATATTCAGACCTCTATATGTACTTTGACATTTTCTTATGAATATAATTAAGGGAAACTAAGCATGCCTGATGATGGTTTGCAATCTGCAGTCAAATATCAGGGTTCATTGTCCTGTCTTGCTTTCCAGGTCAGAGAGCCCTCTGTAATGAGTGTGTACTGCCACATTGGGTCAGACTGTATTGTACTGATAAGGAATTTTTGTTTTTATGTCATTTGATGTAGGGATCTTCTCAAGTACACTTTACATCAGTATTCTCAAATTCAGTAGGTAATGTTCGAAATCTGTTGCCCAGTGCATTTTTTTAATACTTGGTTTTTCTAACAGTGCTAAGAAGGTGGAAAGGACTGTAAAGACTTTCCACTTGCCATGTAATGGATTGGCAAGGGTAAGGCTTCACTTGAAAATGTTGGCACACTCCAGATAGCTTGTAAATGCGATGGGCAGGGAGTGTTTTGGTTAGTTTCAAATATGTTATCTTAGATCAGTTCAACATAGGATTGACATTTAGTGGTGTCCTTCCTACACTGCCATGTCTAGTTGCCATTTTTATATGTAATGGATAGGTTTCCTTAAATTGAACTGCTTCCTAATGCCCCTAGTTTTCCAACAAGTAACTGAGTTACCAGGATCAGTGGCACAAACTAAGGAGCTATTTAAACCTGTAATACCTTGAGTAAAGGGCAAAAAAATAGGACAACTATTAAAAGGGTTTTGTTTTTGTTGTAAATTGATAAATCTGGTGCCTAATTAGGGCTCTTACTTGTAGGAAAGCTTCTTTAAACCAAGATGGGTTTACTTTTTTTCTTTTGTTTGGGGAAAAATGGTGTGATGTTTGGTTTGAATAAAGATTTATTTTTAAAAGTGACAAATGTGTTCTAATTTTTATACTGTAATCAAAACACTGTGTCCATACATATCAGAACAGTGACTACAGCATGTACCAGTGAGATTACTCTAATGCAATTCATTGATCAAGAAGTAAGATTTGAAGACTGAATGCTGAGGTAAATCATCCAGATATGCTCTGAAGATTGGCTGGTTGTGGCTCACTAGACAGTGGCAACACTTTATGCTGCCATGTGAAGTCAGATTAAAATCTGCAGAACTACTGTTATTTGCACCAAAGGTTAGCACTTAATGATGGATATTGTCTTTTATGTGAGTAATGTGATCGTGGTACAGTTAAAAAGTAAAATGCACTGCTACATATGGCATTTAGTAGGCTGGAACTTAATTGAAAGGAAGGTGACTTGGATTTAGCTTGCTGCCTTCTTGGCTCTTAAGGTGACCTACATTTTAGGTACCATAAGCATTTGCCTGATCCTTGAAGGCTTAACCCTACCTATTACCTTGGATACAGGTACCAATTGTGGCTTTTGGGTGACTTGAACCCTGGCATCCCTGGTCATAGCCTGCTGCTGTAACCATTAGTTTAATCCATGCCTGACTGGGGTTTGTCATAGAAGTGGTTTGTTTCCTTGCCAGAGCGCTCAGAGCTGACTTACTCCCCCTTCTAGGCTAGTATGCCATAGTTTCTCACTATCTCTGGCTTCAGCAGATACTGCACAAGGCCACATGATTGTGTAAGATCCTCATGGAAAGGCTCTAGGTCTAGATTTCAATGCAGCACAATGAGTTTGGGGATGCTGCAGGCAATAGTTCATAGAACTGAATTTTGAACACTGCATCGAAACAAAGATGTAGGTTAAAAAAAAAAAAAAAAAGTAAGTTGGGCCTTTTCTGGCATGAATGTCCAAATTCTCAACAAATCCCTCCATAGGATTATATCAAGAACTTTGGACCCTTTTGTTAAAGCTTAGCATGTGCTAATGGACATTAGCATGCATGTACTGTCACATGGCCTGTAGGAATAAAATAGGACATGCAGCATTTAACACATTTATTTCATTAGCACACACACAGCTTTAGTAAAAGGGACCCCTTAGTAAGTAGAATAGCACTATAGAAAAAGCAAATAGAACTGCTGCATCCCAGATAAAAACTACTTACCAAGAGTCACACAAAGTAATTCTTAGCTGAGGGGCTCCCTTCAGTGCATACTCAAGGTTAGTGAATGGTGTGTTTGGATGAAGCTTGCATTACTTATACCCACCTTGAATTTCAATATGTGATAGTAAAGGTGGCTCCTTTGTACAATTACCTACAACTGTAGTTGATGGGTGCATTTTGCAGACTGGGCAGCAATGATGTAGGAGTAGGATTACATTGATAGAGGCTGTAAGGATGAGTGAGGTATGTGTGGCTTTTGTAGGTGCAGAGGTGTACATAGTCAAGAGTACAGTAGTGGATGGAGCTGTGGTATAGCTCTAGTTGTTGGGAGTGGGGAAATAGGGTGTACATGACTGGTATAGTCAAAGTGCAAAATGTCCCTTTTGCTACCTTCTTTTAATTCCATGGGCTGGAAACACACTTGATTCTGAAGTGGTTGTGCAATAGTGTGTAGCTCTTGCTAATGAACATTTCAAGGCAGCACCAAGGTCTAAGGCTGTCTTTTTTTTTTTGCTTGCAGAGGTGCAGTCTGTATATAGGGGGAACTTTTCACCAGCTCCTGAAGTTACAGCCAATTTATGTATGTGCAAACCTATACCTCTCAACAGAGAGTTGGATATAGCCTCTCTGATGGACATGTGCAAGTAACATACCTAAAATAACAGGTGTAAAGATTTTTCCTGACAACACACAAGGTGCTGAACAGTGTATTATGAACTACTTTTTTCAGTGAATCTTTTTATTAAAACCACAACTCAATAGCCAGCACCCAGTTTTCAGCATATTCTTTAGAAACATGGAATGGTTCAGTGAAACGCTTCACAATAAATAAGAGGTCACTTCAGTGTTCAAGAATGCATGACCTGGGTGTGTGCTGGTACAGGTTAGAAGCTCCACCTTTCATCTCTCAGGATTCTAAGTGAAGTAAGAAGAAAGCGTTTGTATTCTTCACCTCTCCTATCATGTGGTGGGCAATTGCTGAATTTAAACAGCATGAGCTTGCATGGAGCTCTACAGTTCAAAAAAAAAAAAAAAAAAAAATCAGCCTGGGCTAACATGCAGCCATTTCCTTCTCTACTTGTACAGATTATGCTCTGGGAGTGAGAAGGGAGTAGGTGTTGGGGAAGGGATTACAAACTGAGCCCATTCTGTGGTGAGTTATCCTAGCTAGCTGTAGGAGGTGGTAGCATGTAGCAGTGAAGATAATAATGGACTAAGCTGCTTCTTCCTGGTCCCTTTGTAGAATTATGGACAGGAAGGGAATTCAGTGCAAAATCTGTAATGTGCAGTGGTGCTAAAATGCTGCTGCGTCTGGAGAACCACTGATAAAATTCTGGATCTGATTTAATTTAAAAAGTGTATATACTGTTCCCTGAAAAACCTCCATCTGAGGCAGTGTACAGAATTTTAAAAAATCATAGCTGGCCAGAAATCTCTTACTTCCAGAAACTGGCAGTAATTAAACAGAGCCATCTAATGTTACATGTGGTTTCTCTTTTAATGGTTTATATATTAATAGGTTTACATTATCACACTGCAATTCTAAAACCTACGCTGCATGGCTTTTGTGCTGCTTAAGCACTCTAGGAATGGAGGTTTGCAAACCCTGCCTCATTCTTTAATCTGTATTGTTTTTCATTTTAAGGCAGCTTTCTCAAAACCTCTCTTAGCAAAAGCAGAGGCAGGTGTGTGTGATTAGTAGGGTGGGAAGAGAAACCACAAATAGAAGACCAACATTTTCATGCCAGGTGATAGCACATTTATAAACTTACTGGCATTCAAAATGAAGAAAAAGAATGCCAAAAAAAAGTATTAGAAATTGAAACTTAACTGCTGTTAACATTGATACAGCTGTACTAGTTTCAGGATGTCTTGCAAGCCACTGGGGCTTCCGTAGCTAAATACATTTTAAAAAGCAAAAAAAAAGTAAAATAAATTACATTTAAAGACCTGGGCTACTCTTCCTTTGTTGCACTCTCCATTAGCTAGTAAAAATTTGTATACACATCATATCTTATTTTTTTTATTAAATTTGGCCCTCTCATCTTCCCTAATTCCCACTCGGTACAACGCTTCACAGAAAATCAAATTGTGTGACTATGGTTGAGTTCTTCCTGACTGGATATATTATAACTACTACAGCTGGAAAGAGAGAATACTAGGTGGGAGTATTAACTTTATTTAAATTTATAGATACCTCTCCTTGGAGTATCCAGTCAAGATGGGTTACAGAATATAAACAACATAAAAGCAGAATTTTAACAGAAATAAATTTTACAATAGTAAAGACACCACCACAGCACCAGTCCAGCTTTCAACCCGTCATTGCATAAACAAAAAGTATTTCTAAACAGCACTAAAAAATCTCGTAATTCTAAGTTCCTCTGGGAGTTGATTCTATTAATATGCTCCAAAAACCCTGTAAACCTTCTTTCTCCATTTCTCTAATCTCACTTCTTTCACTGTAGGTCATACCAGAAGGCTCTTTTCTGACAAGTGTAATAATTGTCTGAGCAGGTATAATTTATGACTCTCCCATAATTGACCTGAACTAATATTTTGTAGTACCTTAAATGCTGGGACCATCATTTTAAATAGAAATATCTCCCTAACTGGGAGCCAGTTGAGTTTTTCCAATAAAGGCGTAACACTTTCCCTTTTATCAGAATGGGTCATTAATCTTACTGCAGCAATTTGTACTATTTGCAATCTATGAATTAATTTACAACCAAACCTACATGGAGCACGTTGCAGTAATCTAAGGTGTGATACCCACAAGCGAGCCTTCTCCGGAGTAGCCCCCACACTCTGGAATGCATTGCCTGAAAGGCTCCGCTTAATACAAGACTACCTCTACTTGGCTCTTCAACCAAGCCTTTAATGGAAGAAGTAACTAACTTGTTAGTCACATTCATACACACAAGGATTGACTCTGGCTGCACATACTGCAGCGGGACAGGTTTATCCACTCCTAACCTAACTGAGATAATATTTAACCATCTCTCTGACCTCATGTGCAACTTTCTTCAAATCAGTCACCTTACTTTCTAACTCTTCCTACTTTCTTACCCATCTATATGTTACAACTTTGCCTTACCCCCTCACTACCAATTATAATGTTCTAGTACATATGGTGTCATTGCAAGTAGTATGCCATGCATTACTTAGTATTGTTGTTTGAATATTTTTATTACTCTAATTGCCTACTGCTCATGTTTGATCTATTCTTACTGTACACCGCCTTGAGTGAATTCCTTCAAAAAGGCAGTAAATAAATCCTAATAAATAAATAAATAATCACCATTGTTAATGTCACTGTTTTTAGAGCTTCATGTTTTAGAAATGGAGATAGTTTAATTATCATCCTTAACTTCCAGTTAGCTAGGAGCCACTTTCCTATAATGTGCATGGACTTATGCATGTTTGTGATATCCTATATAATAATTCTCACCACCAACGTTCTAAAGTAGCTGCCTGTGTCCGTGGCTCCTGCAGTTGCTGAGCTAGGCTCCGTAGCCAGGCTGATATCACTCACAGCTACTCCTCCCCCTGCCTGGGAATCAGCTGGCAGTGTGCTGCTCCCTGCAACAGGACAAGCGCGGCACCGCAGACAACCCCCCCCCTCCCTCGGTGCATCACCTAAGCCCCTCCCCTGGTGCATCAACCAAGCCCCTCCCCCAAAGCACATCAACACCCCCCCCCCCCCCCGGGCACATCAACTCCTTCGCTACCCACAGCTGCCAGTGGTAACGCTGTCCGGCCGCTGCTGCTTCTCCTGTTGAGCAGCAGTGGCCGCTACAAAAAGAAAAAAACCCATAAATGTTTTAAACCTGAAGCACAGCACAGCAGACAGCCATCAGGCATTGGCTGTCGGCTCTGCAGCCGCTCCTCTTCTCACCTCCACGTCACTGCCCCTGGAGTAAGATCCCAGAGGAGCGCAGCAACGTGAGAGGGGAGAGGAGAAGCGGCTGCAGAGCCGACAGCCAATGCCTGATGGCTGTCTGCCGTGCCGCGCTTCAGGTTTAAAAACATTTTTGGTTCTTTTTCTTTTTGTAGCGGCCGCTGCTGCTCAACAACAGGAGAAGCAGCAGTGGCTGGACAGCGTTATCATTGGCAGCTGCGGGTGGCGAGGGGGTTGATGTGCTTCAGGGGGAGGGGCTTGGGTGATGCACCGAGGGGGGCAGGGGGAGGGGAGGGTCGCTGGACATGGATGGCTGGAGGGAGGGTAGGGGAGAGGAAGGTGGGGAGGGGGTCCTGAGACCAGATGGGTGGCTGCAGGGGAGACAGGAGGGAGGCTGCACATGCGTGGCTGCAGGGGGAGAGGAGGGTCGCTGGACATGGGTGGCTGCATGGGGGGCAGGGGAGAGAGGTGGGTCGCTGGTCATGGGTGGCTGCATGGGGGGACAGGGGAGAGAGGAGGGACGCTGCACATGCGTGGCTGCAGGGGGAGAGGAGGGTCGCTGGACATGGGTGGCTACAGGGGGGCAGGGGAGAGGGAGGGGGTGAGGGGGGGTCCTGAGACCAGTCACTCACTCACTCTCTGTCTCTCACATACACTGTCTCTGACACACTCTCTGTCTATCACACTCTATCTCTCTGTTACACACACACAGTCTCTATCTCTCTGTCTTTCACACACACAGTCTCACACACACAGACACTCTCTCTCACACACACTCTCTCTCACAAACACACACACACACTCTGTCTCTCTCTCTCTCATTCTCTCTCTCTGACACACACACTCCATCTCTCATACACACTCTTTCTCAAACATACACTCTGAGGAAAACCTTGCTAGCGCCCGTTTCATTTCTGGATACTCCACTGCTCTGGATACCCTAGCACCATCTGTCTCTCAACCCACTAAGCGCACTAATCCTCAGCCCTAGTTAACCCCTTGCATCCGTTACCTTCACTCCTGCACCCGATCTGCTGAACGACTCTGGAGGAAATCTCGCACCCTGTCAGACTTCACCCATTACAAATTCATGCTATCCTCCTTCCAGTCCTCCCTATTCCTTGCCAAACAGGAATATTATTCTCAATTAACTAATTCTCTTGGCTCCAACCCTTGTCGCCTCTTCGCCATCCTCAACTCCCTACTTAAAGTGCCCTCCGCTCCCACCCCCCCACCCCCTCACTCTCTCCTCAAACACTAGCTGACTACTTCCGCGATAAGGTGCAGAAGATAAACCTTGAATTCACTTCCAAGCCTTCTCCTCCCTGTGACTTCTTAACCCACTCCCCCAACCAACCTAGCCTGGCCTCCTCCTCCTTCTCCTCCTTCCCTGAGATTACCGAAGAGGAAACTGCTCGCCTTCTCTCTTCCTCTAAGTGCACCGCCTGTTCCTCTGATCCCATTCCCACCAAACTGCTTAACAACATCTCTCCTACAGTCAACCCCTCAATCTGTCACATCCTCAACCTCTCTCTCTCCACTGCTACTGTCCCTGACACCTTCAAGCATGCTGTAGTCACACCACTTCTCAAAAAACCATCACTAGACCCCACCTGTCCCTCCAACTACTGTCCCATCTCTCTTCTACCCTTCCTTTCCAAATTACTTGAACACGCTGTCCACAGCCGCTGCCTTGATTTCCTCTCCTCTCAGGCCGTCCTCGATCCGCTCCAATCCGGCTTTCGCCCACTACACTCGACAGAAACAGCAATCTCTAAAGTCTGTAATGACTTGTTCCTTGCCAAATCCAAAGGTCACTATTCCATCCTCATCCTCCTCGACCTATCTGCCGCCTTTGACACCGTCAATCATAATTTACTTCTTGACACACAGTCCTCATTCAGGTTTCAGGGCTCCGTCCTCTCCTGGTTCTCTTCGTATCTTTCCCAATGCACCTTCAGAGTATATTCTAATGGCTCTTCTTCCACCCCCATCCCACTCTCTGTTGGGGTTCCTCAAGGTTCTGTCCTTGGACCGCTTCTTTTCTCGATCTACACCTCTTCCCTGGGCTCGCTGATCTCATCACATGGTTTCCAGTACCATCTCTATGCTGATGACACCCAGCTTTATCTCTCCACTCCCAACATCACGGTCGAAACCCAGGTCAAAGTTTCGGCCTGCCTTTCAGACATCGCTGCCTGGATGTCCAACCGGCATCAGAAACTGAACATGGCAAAGACTGAGCTCCTTGTCTTTCCACCCAAACCCTCTTCTCCTCTTCCCCCACTTTCCGTCTCTGTTGACAACGCCCTCATCCTCCCTGTTGCTTCAGCCCGCAATCTCGGAGTCATCTTCGACTCCTCCCTCTCCTTCTCTGCCTATATCCAGCAGACAGCTAAGACCTGTCACTTCTTCCTCTATAATATTAGCAAAATTCGCCCATTCCTCTCTGAACAGACCACCCAAACCCTCGTCCACTCGCTCGTCACCTCTCGTCTTGACTATTGCAACCTTCTTCTCACTGGCCTCCCGCTTAACCATCTATCCCCCCTTCAATCTGTCCAAAATTCTGCCGCACGTCTTATCTACCGCGTGAGCCGATACTCTCATATCACCCCTCTCCTCAAGTCACTTCACTGGCTCCCGATCCGCTACCGTATACAGTTCAAGCTTCTCCTTTTAACCTTCAAATGCACTCAATCTGCAGCCCCCCAGTACCTCTCTACCCTCCTCTCCCCGTATGTTCCCACCCGTAACTTCTGCTCTCAGGACAAATCACTCCTATCTTTACCCTCCTCCACCACCGCTAACTCCAGACTCCGCCCCTTCTGCCTCACATCACCATATGCCTGGAACAGCCTTCCCGAGCCCATACGTCATGTGCCCTCCCTGCCCATCTTCAAGTCCTTACTCAAAGCCCATCTCTTCTCCCTTGCTTTTGGCGCATAACCACCTTCCCCACTCATGATACCTACACTGACTACATAGTTTGTAACCTTTAGATTGTAAGCTCTTTTGAGCAGGGACGGTCCTTCCCCATGTTAAACTTGTACAGCGCTGCGTAACCCTGGCAGCGCTATAGAAATGCTAAGTAGTAGTAGTAGTTCTGACAGAAATGGGCCTTTTTTACTAGTTTTATTAATAATTTAACTTACTGACATGGCAAGACAGATTAAGAGTTCACTCCTGCCTCAAAGTCAGGCTTTGAAGGCGGGTTTGGTGAGGGCCTATGGGTGTGGGGAGGGCGGAGTTGATGGGTTGTCTGGGGAAATCATTTTTCTGCTGAGGAGGGAGGGGTGGCAGTTTCAGTGTCAGCTGAAACCGAGTCGCAAATTTCAGCTGCAGATTTGGTTTTGGTTGCCCTCTACTTTGAAGTGTCTACTTCTTAGGAAGTTGAGATTCTCCAGGGGATAACTAGTCACTTCGCCCTGTGGAACTGTTTATTCATCCACAGTAAAGGAGAATGTTTTTCTATATTATTTTGTGCTTTTTAATCTTGAAGCAAGGTAAAATCCAGGTACTTGTCACCTGATTGATCACTGTTGGAAACAGAATGCTGGACTTCATAGATCTTTATCTAACCCGCCCGGTATGGCAATTCTAGGGTAAATGAAAGCCCCCGATTACCAAGTGCCCTCCACACCAACGTTTAATAGATAGGTAATCCCTGTATTATCAGTGCTGTGCTTTGACTACTGGCATAGCTTGCTAAGGCAGAGGGTAGTAGCATACATTTCACTAGCTACAGCTGGAGTAGTCAGAAAGTTGTATTTACCTCTCTCTCTCGTTGTTGGCACTCTAGTTGGAGCTGAAGGAAGCATAGACAAGCAGTAGGTATAGTGAGGTTAAACAAGCAGGTGGGAAATGGTGCGCTACAATGCACAATAAGGTTTCAGATGACAGTTATACCTCAAGCCATATCTTAGCAGATACAAGGGCAATGATGTCTCTCTCTGCTTTGCTGCCAGCCCCTCAACTATGCTTCACATATGTAACAAATGGCAGAAAGAACACTAAGGCAGTGAAAGAAGGGGACTTTTATGGCATCTGATGCTTTGCATATTTACTTCATCCAGGAGTAAAAGACTTCTTAGACCTTTAGATTGTAAGCTCTCTTGAGCAGGGACTGTCCTTCCCCATGCTAAACTTGTACAGCGCTGCGTAACCCTGGCAGCGCTATAGAAATGCTAAGTAGTAGTAGTAGTAGATCAAGGAAAGCAACAGCCCTGCCCTGATTAAGAAGTGTCAAAAAATACAGGGTATTTCCACTGGAGTTAGAGTTATTTTATTTATAGCCCACTAAAGCTGACAAAGCAGTTTGAAGCAAATTACATAATTAAGATACTAGATAAAAGATCTAGGAGGGTGACATGAGCTGCATGAGAAGGCAGGAAGCAGCAGTGGTGGCACCAGTGCACTGGCTCAGAGTGTTGCCACCAAGTGGAATTCAAAGAAGCAAAATCTTCCTGACAATAGTGGGGCTGCTTTACCCCTCTCCAAAACGCTTTGGTGTCTTTCTGCCAGTGGTGGTGCAACTTTATCCCTTTTCCCAATGCTTTGGAGTCTTTCTGCCAGTTGTTGTGCTGCCTCGCTCTTCTGCATGTGAATTCCAATCCAACAATATCTTCCCTACACATATTCCACAACAATCCAGGACAGACACCTCACTCCCCCCCCCCCAACCTATCCATGGATATTAGCTTTAGATTTGCTCAGATCTACCTACAATAAAATAGCAGGTCCCTTTTTCTACTTTCATCTTCATAACTGTTTCAAATAGCTACTCTATAGCCTGCTTGAAGGATTATAAGACATTATTTATACATTTTCTAATTTTAGCAACAGCTCTGATTTTTGTCACCAATATTGTTTAACAATCTAAAAAATAGCTTATTTTCTTGTAAAATAAACTGTTTGTGCCTATACATAATAGCTACAAGAAAAGAGGCTTACAGTTGTCTGCAAACAGAAACCCCACAGAAAGTGCAGAAGCCAATGATTCATCAATGGAAAACATTGTAGGTGCAGCCCTAATTAATAAAGGACAAGTATTTAATTCATTGTCTCTCTTTAATAAAATAGCATGTGTCTCTCTCTCTCCCTACGTCATGGAAATGACAGGTTGCAGCATCCATATGCCAACATCTCATTAAGAAACCATTTGAAGCATTGTAGCAGAAAATACATTAATGAGTTCTATCTTTTGGAATAAAAAAACATCCTAGTTTGTTAGCAAAGTAGAGACTTTTCTGGTTTGTACAGCATTTGGGATAAATGTTATAAAGCATCTTCCACATGTAAAACATGACATGGAAAAGTGTTGTTTATACACGTGTATTTGGTTGCACTATTCTATAAATACAAGTATCAGCAAGATTGTGTGCACTGAATAACTATGAAGAAGCAGTGATGACCAGGAGGAGGACAAAGTACTCAAGAGTCCACCGTGGTTGTGGACATTTTATTGTAGTATCCAATATATATATCTGGGTAATCACAGCAACTTGGCATGGCTGTGTTTCAGCATAATCTTCTTACATCAGGAGTCTAAGATTGCACATGTGCCAGATTCTGTATCACATTCCTATTCTAAGAAACAGGACGGCTTCAAATGAAAACAGCACTGTAGTATTGCATGGAGCATCTAGTGTCAGTGCAAACTTAGAGCAGTGAGAATGCCATGCATGCTGCTTAGATTTTAAAGAGTGTGCACTCTTTTCCAATAGTGGGCACATGTACATTTTTTTTGTTACATTTGTACCCCGTACTTTCCCACTTGTGGCAGGCTCAATGCGGCTTACATATACAGGTACTTATTTGTACCTGGGGCAATGGAGGGTTAAGTGAGTTGCCCAGAGTCACAAGGAGCTGCCCATGGCTGAAGTGGGAATCAAACTCAGTTCCCCAGGACTGGAGTCCACCACCCTAACCACTAGGCCACATGCATGTGTAATAGTGAAACCCTTTTTCACATAGTGCATACACTATAAGGATAGTGCAACATCTTTGCAAAGAGTACACACTCTTGATGACATTTGTTCTGGAATGGAAAACAAAACAAAAAAAAGACACAAAAAAATTCATCTCACTGTTTGATTTGAGATAAATAACTATTATCTTTTGAATTTTGAAAAACAGTAAATTCTTGGACACTGTTTATAAGATGGGCCCATGAGGATGATGGGAATACAAGGAACTGTATACTTCTGTTTTATAGATTGGTTTCTGCTCCCATCTGACAGTCCTAAAAATTGATAAAAATCAAATGATAAATGTTGATGGATATTGAAATGTGATTGGCTACTTGTGTCTTTGTAAAATAGTCATACACTAGACACCGTTTTTGTCAGTTCACTTAAGTTTCCTTTTATGAAATTATCCCCTAAATGGAAAGATCCTCCTACAGTTCCTTTCAGTCTGTTCATATCTTAACAACTTTGAATGATTTTGTGTATTCTGCTGACTTGATTACATCACTCATGGCTCCCTTTTCTAGATCATTTTCGAATATGTTAAATAGCAGGGATCCTGGTACAGATCCCTAAAGCCACTGGCTGAAATTTCCACCCAACATAGGAGGGCCAAGAACAAAGAATGTGATTCTATAACATTGTGTTTATATTTAGGCCCCCAGAGGACACATGTGGTACCTGTTCTGCCCCCATTTGCATGGAGGCAGGGTGCATGTTGTTTATATGTATAGGTTAAACATTTTTTATCAGATTGCATTGCCTGTAACAGTTTGGACTACAAATCTTAGTCTTCCTGTAGTGCTCTGTGATAGGCTGTTCCTGAGCACATGTCCCTGTTCCCTATGCCTTATGAGACTTTTCCTATTGGCTGGTCATTGTCCCTGTGTATACAGGGCTAGTAGCCCACCCCTTCTCTCTCCAGTGGAGTTGAGAGAGTATCTGTAGCATGCTTTTCTAAGAACTGTAAAATCATCTTGGTTGCTGCTACTCACCTTAGTTCAATCAATCGATCTGACTATGTACGTTTACACTGGTGACATTCAAATTCTTTGCCCCATTGACCCTTCTAACCCTCAGGATATTTCTACTCTTAACTCACGAGTGCATTCTCTTACATTCTGGCTAACAGATAATCATTTGGTCCTTAATGCAAGTAAGTCTAAAGTGCTCATTTTCTTGCCAACTTGACAAACTTCTCTAGCTACCCCTATTCTTCTTAATAGCACCCAAGTAAGTGTTGTACATTCCACCCACATCCTAGGTTTAATTTTTGATTTTTTTTTTTTTAATCCTTTCACCACCAAATTTGTAAAGTAGTTCAAAGAGCTTTTTACAAATTACGCGCCATCCGATCCATTGAACCACTACTCAACCCCTCTGCAATATTTTAATTCACTCTTTGATCATCTCACAGTTAGATTATTGTAATTCTCTGTATCTAGGCCTCAGAGTTAGGATTTTCAATGTTTACAGCTGAACCAAAACACTGCTATCAAAATCCTCTTTCATGTAAAATAATTTGATCACATCACTATCTATCTCAAGTACTCTCAATGGCTTCCTCTTTCCCACCATATCACCTATAAGATTCTTCTAGCCTTCAAAACTCTCACAGTCTCAGAACCTTCCTATCTCTTACGATACCTTACCCCCTACACTCGATCTCGCCCCATAAGAGCATCACAACTCAATCTCATGGCAGTTCCAAGTCACTGTGTAATCTTTCATGAACACAGTAGACATACAATGTTTTCCTATCAAGGTCTGAAACTATGGAACGCTCTGCCATCACATCTTAAACAAATCCCCTCTCTCTCTCCCTTCAAAATAGAGCTAAAGATCTTTCTTTTCCAAGATGCCTTTGCTGACTCCCCCTTGGGGTTGCATGATACCAGCTAAACAGTTACCCCTTCCTAATGTTTTGACCTTTACTACTACTACTACTTATCATTTCTATAGTGCTACTAGACGTATGCAGTGCTGTACACTGGACATGAAGTGACAGTCCCTGCTCGACAGAGCTTACAATCTTTCCTATATGAATTGGAGTCCCCCGCCCCCATTCCTATTGTATTTATGTTTTTTATGTATGTACTATCCTCTCTTCTTTATTCCTCTCTTTTTTAGATTGTACGCCACCCAGATGGCTTGTTCTGGGCAGAATAGAAAGTCTTCAACAAAACTTGACTTGCTGTACCTTGTTGAATGCTCCCCCTTCAAGTTACTGTAAAATAACCACATTTTTACCAGTTTAAAAAATGTTCACAGCATCTACTCTTCAGCTTGGTCCTGAGTACTCCCAGCAACCCATGTATACAGCGTGAACAGGGAGAGAACAGTCTCCAAGTTCTAAAAGGCAGAGACTCTTATCAAGCACATCTATCTCTAAGTTATTTCCTTATGTTTGAATTTGCATTAAAGAAGATTTTGGTTCAAGAGTTCTGAGTCTTTACAGTGATGATCTATACTCTGGTTAACTGCATGCTAATCTCCTGAGTATAGAGAGCCTATCAGGAGACAGAGCAGAACAGTATCTATTTATAGATAGTAGACACCTATTTTCCCTTATAGAATACTAGTGTAACAGAGTAAATACATGCCTATAATTTAGGCATGGGTACTTATTCCAGCCCTAGAGCTGATGTAAGTGATCATACCTAAATGCTAGAGAAACGGATGTAACTTATTAGACTTCTAACTGTTGAGTCCCGCACATGCTCTGTCCAGATAAGATATTTGCGTATTTACAGAATAGTGCTTAAGTGGAATTTTGGAATTTACACATAAATATGCCATTATTCTAATGATTTACTCATGCAATTGATGTGTAAATGTTAGCATCCACTTTATAGAATTACCCCCAAAAGAACTTGATGGTCCCTGCCCAGAGCTGCTGAAGGAAGGATGGTATGCTGCTGTGATCTTTGAGGTACTGCAATAAAAGAAAGCCAGCACAAGGCCTATGAGGCTGGCATTGACCCACCCCCTACATTGGTTTACTTGGTAATAGAAAGCCCAGCCAGTAGATGTGGGCTGGAGAGTCTATGAGTACCCACCTGCTCACAGGTCATCTTTTGGCTTTTTAGATTTCCTGCAGCTTAAAGATTGCTGCAGGATGCCAGAATTGATTTAGCAGCTTCAGGGCAGGGATCATTGGACTGCTTTATGCCTTGCCCAGAATCAGGTGAAGAGAGTCCCAGAGAAGCATGGGGTGGGATGAAAGAGGATATGGAAAGTACTAGGTGTTTTGGGAAGGATAGCTTGCTTCCTCTCACCACTTCTATAGGGCTTCTGGATCCTCAGAGGTGGGACTCCCATTTGGATTTATTTTATCATATTTAATATGCCACCATTGGCCTTGACATATGCATCACCACAGTTCTTTTACTGTGGGGGAGAGGGTCTTTGAATGTTTGCTTGGGGTCTCAGAATTTGAACCTATGCCACTACATGAGGCTTAGCAATATTTACCTTTTGAAAAATAACCATTTAGTCCAGCTCCATGTTTCCTGTCAGTTACCAGTGCACAGTGGATTGTTGTCTCCTATCCCATGACTTTTTAATTTTCAAAGGAATCTTTCCTGAGGGACTATGTCAAATGCCTCCAGAAAATCCAAATAAACTACATTGACTGACTTGCATTTATCTACATGTTTATTCAAGCTAGCAAATATATCTAATAAACTGGTAAGACAAGACTTTCCTTTGCTAAAATTCATGCTGCTTATAAACAGAAAAAAATGCCTGGATGGTAGATTACTCATTTGATTAATGGTTATTATTGTATCATTTATGTCACTGAAGCATACAACGATCATGAAACTTGCCTGATGCATACTTACACATGTGTGCAGAAAAGAGGAAGTGATGCATTCCAGTTTTCTAAAAACCATGACCTCAGGAACTGTTCATGTTTTCAGTTCACCTTAGCAGGAACAGAAAATTTACAGAAACAGAATCATGCAAAAGGTTCATCCAGTCCAGTATCCTGTTTTCAACAGCAGCAAGCCAGTGTGTGCTTAGAGGGCATGTGTAAGAAACAGGGTAAGTATCATGTATTCACTTTCTGCTCATCCAGTGTCGGGTAGCCATGATCTAAGGAGTGTTCTTTGATTTCTGAATATTTTCCTGGGTTTTATCCTGCTTTCATCTGGAACAGAAGTACAGTACTTTGTCTTCTCTTGTGATCTGAAAGTTACACTCCTGCATAATCGCTTTACATTTTGTCCTGTGATAGAGGAAAACATCAATGCCATTTTCTTAAAGCCATAGCATGCCTTACAGATTCCTGACCCACCTGGATGATCATGTGGACCAAATTAGAGCTACTAGATCATCTCATTGTAAATGTGTTACTAGACTCACTTATCAGACAGCCTTAAAAAATGATAGCGAGACCAACCTTTAAAAAACCATCCTGAACCTGAATGAGCTGAATAATTAATGTGTAGTATTGAATTTTCAATTTCCTATTTCAAGTAAGATCATTGAAGAAGCTATAGTGGTACATCTCTCTGATTTCTGTATGAGCACAACTGGCCTGTACCCATTCCAGTCCAGCTTTAGATTGGACTGGATGATGGTCGGGCAGCCATGCTATATTCCTCAACCTCTCTGCAAAAATCAACACCTTTGACTATGAAATCCTTATTACCCATTATAGGACATGGATTTAGCAGGTCCAGTGCTAGCCTGGTTCAAATCCTTCCTCCATAATCTTACTCAGATTATCTCACTGGAGTCTGCATCATCATCTCTTAAAAAATGCATAATCTGCCCACTTACTACAATGCATTTTTTAAATAAATAAAATCAAATAAATACTTATTTGCTGATGATATTCAGCTACTGGTCTGGTCTAATCCCTCTTGGCCCAGGCCCTTACAAACTGATTGTCTGTTCAGGCTGACAATTGCCTTGAAAATAATATTTTCATTTAATGGACAGTATCATTTTCAGATTTGTGGTGCTGCATTGGGAGCCACGACGGCTCCAGATGTGGCCAATCTCTATGTTTGATCCTTTGAGAAAGGCTTCTTAAATGGTCTTTTGGTGCCTCTGTATATACAATATTCTGTTATTGTGGAGAGGCATTCTTAAATATTTGATGGATTCATTCATTGATTGAATGGCTGTGATGTAAAATTGACTTAAAAAGCAGAAAGAAGGTTCTATTTTTGGATATAGCATAGACAACAGGTTTGATCAAACACACAAATGGGTGACATCATACCATGGAGTTGGGACAGAACAGCTGTCTTACAGAGCAGAACTAGTGTAGCATTCTGAGAATGTGCCGCTCTTCCCATGCACAGCAGTCTCCTCAGTCCCATCACTTAGTTCCATAGCTCAAGAAGGAATTCTACTCTAAGAGAGATGGGAAGAATTGTACATCTGCCCTCTATGGAAAACATCTATTATAGATGAGAAACTGTATTTTCCCATCAACAAGCAGACTGAGTCAAGCACACAATGCCCATATTCTGGGTTTCTCAGATCATTTATAATTTGTCCATTCTCCAGGAGCAGATGGCCATAAGAGTTGCTAATGTTACAAAGATAAGCTGACCAGTGCAACTTGTCCAAATGCATTTTCTCCAATTATCAACTGCCTAAGCACTAATGCAAAGTGAAGAGAGGACTATGTAATTGTTTTGCATATAATATCTAGTGAAGAGAGTCATAGTAGCTACAGTGATTCTGATGAGGTTTCACTTTATTGGTTAGAGCAGTATCAGTTTGTTTATAATAGAACTAGCCGTTAAGCCCGTTAAAACGGGCAAGATTTGTAATTCTCACCTCCATGTCCAACAAATCTTCTCTCTCCCCTGCCCTGCCCTCTCCCGATCCATGTCCAGCAACCCTGCTCTCCCCCTGCCCTCCCCCCATGTCCAGCAGCCCTCCTGTATCCCCTGGCCTCCCCCCCGTCCACCAACCATCCTCTCTCCCCTGCTGTCCCCCCATATCCAGCAACCCTCCTCTTTCCCTTGGCCTCCCCCCACCCTGTTCTCTCCCCTGCCCTTCCCCCATGTCCAGCAACCCTCCTCTCTGCCCTGCTCTCTCCTCATGTCCAGCAACCCTCCTCTCTCCCCCCTGCCTTCCCCCCATGTCCAGCTACCCTCCTCGCCACCGCTCCCTCCCCCCTCTGTGCCGGGCCCCCTGCCATGACATGAGAGCACCTCTCACCTCCATGTGAAAGCGCTGCAGGCAGCAGCAGATCGCTCTGCTGCTGCCTGCAGCACTTCCACACGGAGGTGAGAGGCGCTGTCATGTCAGTACAGGGGGCCCGATACGGAGGGGGGAGGGAGCGGCAGCGACGACATCGGGGATGGGGGGAGGGTGGAGGTTGGTGCGCCGGTGATGTTCCTTTCCTTTGTCTTCAGACTCTCCAGCGGCAGGCCGGCAGCGTCCATTTCCCTCTCTATTCCGCCCTCTGACATCATCACGTCTTGATGCGAGGGCGGGATAGAGAGGGAAGTGTCTACTGCGCATTTGCAGGTGAGTTGGTCACTTGTCTTTTATTTGTTTGATTGGATGCAGGATGCCAGCCAATTTGCCAAAATTTGCTGGGCTACTGGAATACCAACTCCGTTGAGGTCGGAGAAAATCAGCTGAATAGATTCTAATTCATTTTCTCTTTTAGTGTAGTAAGCCAGATCCCTTTTGCAGACAAGTGTATGAAAATACTTCTCACTGGGATTCTTATAAGGTTTAGGAAAAAATATAGGAAGCACTATTTCCTCATTGACATAAAAAGGCATGTCTACATTTGCTAAGATTTAGGCTGAATATGAAGAACTATTTTCTGAAGAAACTGAATATATGGTTCATAGGTTGAAGTTTGCATATTCTTCTAGCTGAAGGAATAACTACTAGAAAGAGTACTTTCCAGGGACAAACTTGAGTGATGTGGACTCTGTTAAGAAGGCAGCTTCATGAGAGATATAGGGACCTCACTCAGGTCTCATGGCAGAGGAGGTTTATGCACTGGTGGTTTGACATGAATAAGCCTTTTCATAAACTGAATAATACTAGGGTATTGTGAAGCTGGGAGATGGACTCTAAAAGAGAATGTTTGCAGCCCAAACTGATAGAAGTGGCACAAGTGCAGTATGGCATTGAGATGACACTGAATGGGGCTGTGGCCATTTGTGAAACATTAGATGGAGAAATTCCTCTATTTAAAAGCATATGTATGCCTGGTAGATGGTTTTCTTGCACTGACTAATATATCCTGTACAGCCAGGTGTTGGGAGACCTAGAGTGAAAACTTAATGCTGCTTAATTACATGCTGTCAGGGCTAGAAATTTGAGATTTGGATGAGAAAGAGAGCCCTTGTTCTGTGTGATCAGTGAGGGAAATATTTGAGGCCTACACAGAGGAAGAACAGGTAGTCTTTTGAGAAGAGAGAACCAGTTCTGATGAGATCAGTGGAGTGCTATAAAAATCATTATGCCAGCCCTTTTAAAATAAAATCTTGTACAGAGTCTTTGCTATGAAAGGAATAGGATGGTAAGTGTAGGGGAGGGGTCAAGGCTAGTTTAGAGCTAGTGAATCCCTTGCCAGACGATCTAGAGATGTGCAGACGTCTACTGGGCCGGGGGCAGGTCCCCGTGCCTGAAACAGTGGCGTCTAGGGAGAAATATTAAGTGTGGAAACAGGGGGGTAAGCTAGGTATGGAGGGGAAGCCAAAGCAACATTTTCACACATCATGTCCTCCACCATATCACAGACCCCTCTCCCAACCCCCTTTTAAAAATCATCAATAGAAGACACCATGAACTTCTATGCATAGTGAAACCCTCCCCCTCAAGTTAGTTTCAGCTACCAGGTAAAACCACCATTATAATTGATAGCACCATGTCAGTGTGGGTCCTTCAGCATTAGATTAAGCTGCTAATAAAGCTAAGTAGCATTTTATATAAATATATAAAATTTCATAAAAAGTTTGTAAAATATTTAAAAGAATTGAAGATATAATTGGATGGACCAATTGTGATTACAGTGAGTCACTGAGCTGTGTCTCAGTGTGAAAAGAGTCACTCCTGAGGTCAAGTTCAACAAATTGTGCCTGCTTTATTTAGAAAATGTGTTGGTGTTGGGTTTATGATGTATTGATTGAACTATCACCCCACCGTGGAGTTGTAGATTTATCACAAAGCAGTCTGTCATCATGGCAACTGAGGATTAAGTTGAATTTAGTTATACAGCTGATCAGGAAGCAGCCATTCTTCAATGATTGACTGATTTGGAGGAAGGATCCCTGGGCTCCTTCAAAGCTTCATGGTCCTATGTGGAAGAATTAAGAACGAGAGTCATTCGAGCGGAGCAGCATGCTAACACTTTAGCTCAATATATTCATGGTCATATGATACTAAGGAGCCTTAGAGTCCGTTGGAACCTAAGATTTTTACATATAATATTGGGTTTCTGAACAAATGGAATAGCATTTTAAATAAATGCAGCAAAGACTTGATGCTATTGATAATTGAAAATACCACTAAGGTTGCCCAAGAGTTGAAGATGGCAATAGGATTTATTGAAGAGACTTTGAAAACCAGTTTTGGAGGAATATGAAAAATCACATAAAGAACTGCTCAATAGGTTGAATACTTTTAGGGATTCAGTGAAGCAGATGAAAATTTAAAAAAATATAAATGTGATGAACAAAATTACCAATAAAATAATGTTTATTCTTAGATGAATAAGGATCTCACACAGAGGGGGGATCATCAAAAAAAATTTACTCATTCATCGGGAGATTCAGAAAAGAATGAGAGTGACAGAATGAACACCCGACAGGATTGCAAGCTAGGGAGCCAAGGGTGTGTATCCAGACAAGTGGGGTTTCAAGAGCAACCCATGGGTCCCAAGACCCGCTTCAGAAAGGGTCAAGATTGACAGTCATAAAGATAGGGGATTTGGAAAATGCTCCCTATCATTTGAAAATGCTGGAATTAGGCTTGAATTTTGTACCAACAGTACTACTACTACTACTATTTAACATTTCTAGAGCGCTACAAAGTGTACGCAGCGCTGTACAAACACAGAAGAAAGACAGTCCCTGCTCAAAGAGCTTACAATCTAAATAGACAAAAAGTAAAGCATTTAATATTTAAGCAATCAAGCACAAGAGAACAGTCACAGAAGGACTGAAGATGTTGAAGGGTGGTCAGTGTGATTAGGTGTAACTCTGGTTGGAGTAGTGGGAGAAGGTGATAGAAGAATAGAAATGGGTGAGGTAAAAGTAATGAGTGGGTTGATAGGGAGGTTATATAAGACATGTCACTCTAGGGGTGGGTGGGTAGAGGGGTAGGATGGGCGGGGCTAAGTCTAAAGCAGGAGAAGGTATTATCTGCAGCCTATCTGTGAGATGGAAAATGCTCTCTGAAGCTGCTGCTATAAGTTGTTAGTTTTCTCTCCCTGAAAGAGATCCAAGCCACACCCACGAAGTTCAAACTGTCAGTGGGGAGGGGGAGGGGAGGAAATGGCACTGTTTAAATTTATGAGAAAGTTGCACCTTTGGAAACATTTTGAGAACAGTAATATAATTAATTATCCATCCATTATAAAATTAAAATCTAAATGGACTCACCCAGAGACCCCTGTGGCAGAGATCCTGACTTTCCAAAAGTTGATTTTCCGTGATTTGGAAATTGTTGGAAAGGACCTCTCCTACAGACACAATTGTTATAATATAACTAGAGAAGAAAGAGAGGAATTACACTGTTTGAAAGATAATAAGAAAATTCTAATTTTATGTGCAGACAAAGGAGGTGCCACTACTATCCAGACAAGTGCTACCTATATTAGTGAAGCCTTGTCTCAATTGCAAGATGAAGAAGTTCATTACAAGTTGGAGGGTAATCCATTTATTCAACTTCAAGATGAAATAAAGAATTGTGTAGGACAATCTTTTTTTACAAAATATATTGACAGTTAAAGAAATGACATATTTGTGTGCACAACACCAAGAATATACTTTGTACCTAAAATAGACAAGAATGTGACATTCCAGGATGCCCTATCCTGTCATTGAATGATATAGTTCTTGAGCCTTTAAGCAAGTTTGTGGATATTTAAGCCACAACACACTTTTTGAAGGAGGTTCAAAATATTCAATTGACCTCAGAGATGATTTTTGTATCTCTAGATGTGAAGTCTCATACTTGGGTTTTTTACTAAGGCGTGCTCACGTTTTAACGCGTGCTCAAAATAGGTGTGCACTAAACGTGCCCATAGGAATACATTGATGTCTCTAACGTTTAGCGCTCACCTATTTTTAGTGGGTGCTAAAAACGTGAGCTCACCTTAGTAAAAGACCCCCTTAGATTTCTCAAGGAGAAGCTTTGGATATTAGAATATCAGTTTTAGACCAAAAAGATGGAAAACAGCACATCCCTATTCCTTTCTTAGTGGAATTATCACATCTAGTTATTACAAGAAATTACTTTTGGTTTCAAGGGACATTTTATGAACAGCGTCAAGGGGAAGCAGTGGGGGCATTGTTAGCTCACTCTGTTGTCACATTATATGTAGCATTTTTTGAAGAAAATTTTGTATATTCTTTTATCTGGTTAAAGAAAATAAGTTGCTGGAAAAGATTTCTAGATAAGTACATAAGTAATGCCATACTGGGAAAAGACCAAGGGTCCATCGAGCCCAGCATCCTGTCCACGACAGCGGCCAATCCAGGCCAAGGGCACCTGGCGAGCTTCCCAACGTACAAACATTCTATACATGTTATTCCTGGAATTGTGGATTTTTCCCAAGTCCATTTGATATATATGATATATTTTTCTTGTGTTCAGGCACTGAACAAGATCTTAAAGAGTTTCTAATTTGGATAAATGAGTTGACCCCCAATCTTTAGTTCATGATGACATCTGATAAAATTATTTTGGATTTTTTAGATGTTCAACTATATAAAAAAGACAGTATAACACCTTCTTCCTTCATTATAAAAGTGTTCATCCATATCAGCTGAGAAAACATTTGCCTATAGGCCAGTTTTTAAGAATCCGGTGGATATGCTGCACTGAGAGTGAGTTTGGAAGACATACAGTAGAGTTGTTTAATAGGTTCTGAGATTGTGGCTATCCCAGATCTATTATAAATCAGGTTTATCTTAGAGGTAAATTTGCTCAACGTGAAGCATTGTTATCAGGATACATCTAAAATATCTAAATTAGTGGCAGTATTTCCTTACATGCTTCCTGTAAATTTGGTAACATCCCTCCTCTTTAAACATTGGGAAGTGTTAACTTTACATTCTTGTTTTGAAGATTGTCCTTGAATTGCTTATCAGAAAGACAAAACAATAGGGGAAATCCTTTCATATAAACATAGAGATTATGCAGTTGTGACAGGAGAAATAGGACATAATAAATGATGGAGCGAGAATACTATTGAGGGACCGATTTGGACATTGAATAAATATCAGCAGACTATTGGGTCTTGCAGAAAAACTACATGTGAGTCTAAGTCTGTAGTATATGCAATTTTGTGTCCTTGTGATCTACTTTATATAGGTGGATCAAGTAGACCTGTTAAATATCAGTTAAATGAACACAAATCATGTATAAAGTGTAAAGTTCTGACCATAGGCGCCGACTCCGTGGGTGCTGTGGGTGCTCGAGCACCCCCAATATTTCACCCACCGGAAGTTCGTTCCCCCTCCCTCCTCCCTTTGAGTTCCAGGCCCCCTCCCTTCGAATTATAAAAGTTATCTATTTTACCTCGTCGGGGTTAGGACGGCAGCATTTGTAAAAAGCATGCAGGCTCGACTTGGCTCGGTGCTTAGTTGTTTTCCCTTCTCTCTCTCTCAGCTCTGGTCCCGCCCTCATTTCCTGTTTCTGCAAGGAATATATGGGCATCTCTATCGTTTAGTGCAAGCTTATTTTTAGCGCACACTAAAAACACTAGTATGCCTTTGTAAAAGGACCCCTTAATCTGTACCCCATTCATATTGCCTCTTTTTCACCACCGTTTCCACCCCATTTCTACCCTCACTCAACCCCATCAGAAACCTATCCCCTTCCTCCAATGCCCCTCCTCAGGACCACCATCCCTTTTCAATGCCTCTCATCCTCTCTTCAGTCTACCAGGTCATTCACATTATGTCTCAGCCTTTTTCCATACTTCATCCCCACTCTCCCCCCCCCCCACCACTTCACATCCTCACTCATTCTCCCAACCCATCAACACACCCTCACTCTTACCTACTAATTGCCAGATCCTCATTATCCCTTCAAAAGTCTCTCTCCATCTCATTCATAGTTTCCCCAAACACTGTCCAACTCAATCCACAATTCCCAGTCATCTTCTGCTCTGTTACCCTAGCCCACTCTTCTAGTTCCATCCATCTTCTGCTCTTTTCCCCTAACTCTGAGTCCCATCTTCTGCTCTTTCCAGGGTCTCCGGTCCATTGACATTTCTTGTCTTTCCATGTCCATCAGCATTCCCTCTGCCCACTGTGTCTCCATCCCTCCCCCTCTTTCCCTGCCCCTCCTCCTATCCAGCTTTCCCCCCTCATCTTAGGGCAGGTAGCTTTGAGTCCAGCATCTTTACAACTCTTTCCTCTGCTCACCTGCCCCCCCCCCCCCCCCATCCCAACATCTCTCTCTCTCTCTCTCTCTCTCTTTCCCCTTCCCTCCATGATGCCAGCCTTTCTCCCACTCTCTTCTGTACTGCCTTATCCAATCTCTCTTTTCTCTCCAGGCCAATTCCCCCCACCCCAACATCTCTCTCCCCATATGCCCCGTGGTCAGGCATCTTTGTTTCCCTGCCCCCCCCCCCATTCTGCTCTACTACAGCATCTTTTTCTCCTCTGTCCCACACCCTCCCAAGGTCAGGTATCTTCCACCTATCCCCCCTTAGAACTGGCATCTTCCACTTGCCCTCCCCCAGAACCGGCATCTTCCAATTGCGCTCCCCCCCAAGGTCCAGCAACTCTTTTTTTCCCTTCCTCCTCCTCCCTGACACTCTTCCAACCTTCACATTCAGCACCAGCAGTGTCAGTGGTCAAGGCAGGCCGATCCCAGAAGCTTTCTTTCTGCAGCTCCCACTTATGAAGGGACAAGAAGTTGCTCTGCTGAGCCTATTGGCTATCTGGTGCTGAATGCCTGGGAGGTAAATCACCTGAATTTGTATGTAATTTCAGATCACAAACTCCCTAATTCTTGTTGCTTCCTGGCATGTGCAAAGGAACACCAAAATATTCAGGGGGAAAATAATGGAAAAAAAACTACTTTATTCCCAGTCAAAAATATAGAATATCTCTCTAACTAATTTTATTTATTTATTAAGGTATTTGTACCCCACATTATCCCCACAGACATGCAGGCTCAATGTGGCTTATATAAACTGGAGAGAGAGAGAGAAAGAACTTCGGAGATATCAGATACAAATGAGAATAGTAGAGTAGAAGGGCAAGAAAGAAAGGAAACATTACATATAACAGTACAAAAGATTCGGACTAAGGATCCACGTATGCCAGGTGGTAGAAGCAATGGCCTACATTGTTCCCGGAGAAAATGCTTTGGTAAACAGATGTGTTTTTAGTGCCTTGCGAAAGGTCAGGTAGTCCCTCAGACTGGTGATGTCTCTAGGAAGTGCATTCCATAGCTGCACACTGATGAAGGGAAAGCTTGACGCCTGAATAGATCTGTGCTTACAGCCTTTCCAGCTGGGGTAGTGCAAGGTGAGATATAATCTGGAAGACGGGTCTGCATTTCTGGCCGGCAAGTCAATCATATTCAGCATATAACTTGGGACTTCCCCGTTGATGATTTTGTGGACCATGGTGCAAACCTTGAATTCAATACACTCCGTAATCGGAAGCCAGTGAAGTTTAGCAAGAAGAGGCATCGCGCTATCGAACTGAGCTTTATTAAAGACAAGCCTTGCCACCGTATTTTGCACAGTCTGTAGCTTTCTCAAGACAAAGCCCTTACACCCTGCTAATGTACCATTGCAGTAGTCCATATGACAGAGCACCAATGATTGTACCATATTTCTAAAGAGTGGTCTCGGGAAGAGGTGACGTACTCGCTTGAGCTTCCACAGCGTGATGAACATCTTCTTGGCTTGCGCCTTTGCTTGACTTTCAAATGTTAACAAATGGTCAAATATTATTCCCAAAATTTTCAAACTATCAGAGATGGGAAGGGTTAGACTATTGACCACAATAGAAGTCAAAACAAGGCAGTGTGTTTTCTCAGCATTAAGTTTTAACTGAAAAGCAGTTGCCCATGAGTCCATGACTTGCAGGACGGTTTTGATAGACTGAAGACTTTCTGAGACTGTAGAATTGAATGGAATATATACTACAACATCGTCGGCATAAATATACGGATTTAGCCCCAAATGAGCTAATGTGCTGGCCAATGAGGTCATCATAATGTTGAAAAGAATTGGCGACGGGAGAACCTTGAGGCACGCCACAGTCTGCACTCCATGCCGATGAGAAGTGTGTATTCACTTTGACCTTGTATGTTCGAAGCGTGAGAAATCCCTGCAGTCACTTGAGTATGTTGCCTCCTACTCCCATTTTGTCCAGCAGTCTTAAAAGAATATGTGATTGACCATGTCAAATGCACTCGACAGATCAAATTGGAGGAGCAGTATGTTCTTGCCGGTGGCAAGTTCCTGCCTGAGCTTTGTTAGTAGATTGAGCAGTGCTGTTTCAGTGCTGTGCCCTGCACGGAAGCCTGATTGAGAAGAGGCAAGCAGATTGAAATTTAGGATATAATCCATGAGTTGACTGGTGACCACATTTTCCATTAGCTTGACTAAAAGTGGAATGGATGCTACCGGCCTATAATTAGTCACATCGGCAACCTTTTTCAGTATGGGTGTTAAAATAATGCTTCCATTATCCTCTGGAAATAAACCACACTGAAGCATATGATTGAGATAGAATGTTAGATGATCAAGAAAGTAGGATGGGGCTGCTTTCATTAGATAATTCGGGCATGCGTCTAGACAACAATGTTTTCTGGAGTATTTGCTGAGCACCTTAGAAACTGTGTCAACGGTGACTGGTGCAAAGGTAGTCCAGAATCTGTCCACCGGAAATGCATCTGCAATGGGCTCCAAAACAGCTGGGAAATCTTCAAAAGCAGAGGTGGCAGGTGGTAGCGACAAACAGAGTTTTGTAATTTTGTCTTTAAAGTACTGTGCTAGCTGAGCAGCAGACGGGTGGTCAATGGTCGAAGAGACAACTGAATTTGTGTTAATGAGCTTATTTAAGAGTTGATATAATATCTTCGAGTCACAGTTATCTTTTCCCACTTTGACATAATAGTACCTTCGCCTGGCTTGCCTGATAGCAAACTTGTATTTCCTCTGCATATTCTTCCAGGTAAGGAATGTTGTCCCATTTTTCTTTTTCATCCAAGCTCTTTCGTGCCTTCTAGTTTGTTTTTTCAACTGATTGAGCTCATCAGTGAACCACGGGGAGAAGTAATGCACACGCGGAGACCTAATTTTAAGTGGTACAATGTCGTCTAGTACACGGTGACAGTGTGAAGTCCACTCCACTAGGAAGTTAGTTAAATCGGGCTGTTTCAACCAATCCGTATCATAGATGGTCCGCCAAAATTGTACCGCATCTATAGGACCTCTTGTGGTGAATGGAGTATAATGTTCTTTTGGATGGGTTACCTTTTTTGACCAGTGAATGGATAGATTCAATTTAAAATGATCAGACCATGGAACTTGTGTCCATCTAGAAGTAGCTATGGCTATGCCAAGATCTCCAGAAAGATTATGAGAAAAGAGGTCTAAGGTGTGCCCTTTAATATGCGTTGAGAGATCCCAGAGCTGTAGGAATTCCTTACAATCTTGAGCTGTACCGGAGTCGGTGTCCTCGAGGTGAAGATTGATATCCCCTAATAAGATAATGTTTGTGCTGGATGCAAAAGCCTGCGATATGTAGTCCATGTATTTTCAAAAAAATTACAATTATTAAAAAATATTATATATATCTCCGCTATCACCATTATTATTCAATGTTTATCTTAGATTATTGAGCAGCTTTTTCTCTAGTATGGATATTTCTATTTTATCCTACGCAGATGACATTTTTCTGTTAATTCCAGCTTTGATGATAAGGTTACTGTCTATAAAAAATTATATTTCAAGAATAGATATGTAGGCTAGGAGAAACTTCTTAACATCGAACAAACAGAAGACAAGATTACTCTGGTTTGGGAATTATGATAATATTCCTAAGTATGAATTTACTGTTATTTCAGGTGAAACTTGAAAATAGATCTAAAGTTTTGGGTATTAAGCTTTGAGTACCAAATAAATGAACTACTGAGGGAATATTTCTTTAAACTTAGACAACTTTGAGCAATCCATTCTGTTTTAATGGATCAAAGCTTCAGAATCATAACTCAAGCTATTTTACTACCTCAATTAGACTATTGCAATTCACTTTATCATTGTTTGTCATCTAGATTACTTAAGCAGTTACAATTGTTGCAGAACACCGCAGCTAGATTGATCTTTTTTTTAAAAAAAAGAAAATTTGAGAGTCTCTTCTCTCTTTGAATGCCTTTATTGGCTTTCAATTGATAAAAGGATAACATTTAAACTTGCATGTTTAATTTCTATATCTCTTTATGTTCAGGGTCCTGAAGAATTAATTAATGTTCTTTATATTCTGAATAATAGTTATAATTCTTGGTTGCTTTATAACAAGCATTTGGGTTATCCATCGGTAAAAAATCTTCGTTGTAAGACTCATTTTGAATTGACTTTTGCTTATCAAAGAGGACAAAATTGTGCAATGATCTCCCTTATCAATTGAGATAGATCTCTTCTTATCCTCCTTTCCACAAGACTTTAAAAACATATTTATATACTATGTAACTACTGTTATTCCATCTATACTATGAACACTATGTTAAATTAGAGATATTAATTTCTGTGTTGTTGAAGCTTCTTTAATTTGTAATCCACCGCAAATTCATAGGGAAGTTGAGCAGAATATAAGAAACAGAATAGAATAGAGGGGGGAGGAGGGGAGGGGGAGGGAGGGGAGATCCTGCATAAAAATGCAGAATTCTGTGCAGCTGCAAAATTCTGACAAATTCTGTGTTTCACAGTCACGCAGAATTCCGGCAGGAGTAATCTTCCGGCAGGAGTACAATTGCACTGTCCCAAAGCCAGAGGACTGTGCAGGCAATTTAAGAGTTTGAAGAACTGGCTGACTCTAGTAGGTTTTGCGCTAGTGAAGCCCTTCTTAATTTATATCATGGATTGGTTGGAAAACTAAATATGCTTTATTAATTAACATATGGCAGAGCAGTTAATAATAATTGATAAATGAGGTAATAAGTGTTAACAGTTGCACCTTTAGTTCTGCCAAGAACTTTAAAAGCAAAGTCAAGTCCAGGATGGTGTGAGCATTTGGAGGTCTGCAACTTGATGTTGTGACATACTGACAAGCAGGTCTGCCAAGGAAACTCTTATGGCTATTAGGTAATTATTTCTTCACTCTAACCCTGTCTGTTCTTTGGTTCCTTCCTATCATAAAAAAGATCAGAACAATGGAGTTCAGAAACAATCTGAAGGCAATATTTGTCTGAGAATATTATCCATGGTATGGTTCTCATTTATTTTGCCAACTCATTTATACTATGCTGTTAGAGTGATACTGTAATTGGGAAAACAAGATTCCGTGAAATTTGTTTTCATTTCCCATAGATTAATTGAAAGTTAAGGTCTAGATAGAAAATGATGCATCACAGAGGCAGCCTTGGGATTTTCTTTCATGATTTCCAGCCTCCCTATCTAAATTTACAGTTGCTACATCCCTATAGCTCTAACACTGCATGTTCAGATTCAATGCTGTAGCCCTGGATGAACTGAAGCCCACTCAGCCATGATGTGGTTGGAGGGGACCCCAAGCCTCGCCATCTGAAGACTATCAGCATCTGCCCTCCAGGAGATCGAGGGGATCACTTAACTCCATTCTCCCGATCCCCCCCCCCCCCAACTGTCTTTAAATCCTTTAGTTCTTTTCCGGAAGCGAGCAGCAACACATTCCCCCTCCTTGCGCCAGCCCAAGCCTTCCCTGTGATTCAACTTCCTGTTTGTGGGACCAGGAAATTGCATTAGAGAGTAGGCTTGGAGCAGACATGAGCAAGGGGAATAAGTTGCTGCTCGCTGCTGGCGAAGACCTGCCAGGTTAGCGCGGGAGCCCTTATTACCACCTCAATGGGTGGCAGTAAGGGCTTCTCCTGAAATGGCCGTATGGCAAGTGCTTCACTTGCTGCACGGCTATTTCCTAAAAAAAAGAAAGATCTACCTTTTACCAGCTGCGGTAAAAGGGGGCCTTACTATATTACTCTAACAATAAAACATACAGCAGTTTAGATTTGTGTAGTATAAAATAATATCATACATCAAGGGAACCAAAGGCCTGAAAAAATAAATAAACTGATCCATATTCTGTATTAAACGAATTTCTACCGCATGTTTTGGGCGCGCATCAAAAATGGAATTACCACCCAGGGAATGTGGTAGCCGGGCATTAGTTCCAATTTGACATGCGTTGGACATGGGTAGGCACCTACGCGCCTTAGTAAAAGGGCCCCTTTGTTTTGCTACTCAAAAGGTTGGAATTGGACCTACATACAGACTTCTTTTATCCAGGGCCGCCGAGAGAGGGGGGGCAGGGGGGACAAATTTCCCTGAGCCCGGGTCTCCAAGGGGGGGCCCAGTGCTGGGGTCTCTTTCCTGCTCCCAGGTCGTTGGCGCTGCAATCCCCGGTCTCACCCGCCCACCCTTGGCTCCATCGACAGCCCTCGTCTATGTAACTTCCTGTTTCCACAAGGGCGGGACACAGGGATGGAGGGCCCGAAGGGAGGCGATCTGCCGCTTTCACACGGAGGTGAGGCGCTGCCGATTTGAATGCAGGGGGCCTGGTGGCGGACGGAAGGGGGCTGTAGATGAGTAGTGATTGGGGGGGGGGGGGTGGCGGCCTCGGGGGGTGGCGGGGGCAGGCCCGGCTCAGTCTCTCGGCAGCCTGCTTTTAGCCCGACCAGCTGTGCAACTAGATAATGCATCTCTTCTGAACTTTCAGCACCCAGACTGTCAGGCTCTCAATTCAGTCTCCTGAGCAAGATGCACATGTAGGATTACACAGTTCCTTCATTCATCAAATTTAAAACATATATATATATATATATATTATTTATTGAACCATCAAATATAACCTATAACTTAAACAGTAGGCTAAAAATGAGGCATTACACAGCTATGAGAATTTCGCAGCTGCTACCTTATATAAACGGGGGGGGGGGGGGGGGGGTGAGCTACTGAATATGTTACAAAGGGGGATAAGTGAAAAAAGATAGCAGTACAAAAGGTCAAGGTCCCATAAAGCCAAGGCACACAGAGAGTACAGACACAGATGTTCTATTAACACAAATGCTAGCTGTAAGTTTCATTTCTCGCTTTTGTCAATTTGTGGAGGGTGACTGGATTATATCTGTGCAAAGAATATATACAACAAACATCTGGGGGAGCTGGGGAAAATTCTGTGCAACATTTTAAGAACTAAATATGCAGAAATGGCATTTGTCTCCACACAGTTGCATTTCTGGCTGATGTCAGTACCTTGCATCCAATTCCTTAGAGGCTTACAATCTGCAGACTCTCCAGCTGGATTGTGAAGTGACAGTGAACTACTGGGAAGATGAACAACTGTGACTGTTCTGTGTGCCAGAGACAACTGCAGTGTTTTTTTTTTTTGCTTTTTTTTTTGTTTTAAAGGGGAACTAGTGCCCTTTATATATAAAGCAGTGGTTCTCAACCAGACCTTGAGACATACCTAGCTGGGTCAGGTTTTCAGGATACCCACAATGAAATATGTATGGGAAGATCTTCATACAACACTATCTTATGCATATTCATTGAGGATATCCTGAAAACTTGTCCGTCTGGGTATTTCCCAAGGACTGGGTTGAGAATCCTTATCACTTATCTTAGGAGTCTGTGAGTTTGGAAACTGTTTTTATAAAAAATACTAACATTGAAACACAGATGGTTTTAGAAAAGGATCAGCTGGTTCATCCTTTCTGCCCATTTGTGAAAGCCTTCTACACAGCCATAGATACCTTACTTTCTTCCTCCTGCTGCCAATAAGTTCTTTTGGGGGGTAATTTTTTTAGGGACTTGAGAACCATTTTTTATGTACTCAGGTGGGCTTTTCATAAAACTGCCAGGTGTATATGCTTCTATCCTATGCTGATCTGGAGTTGCTCACAAATAATATATAACAATGTCCAATTTATTCATGGGGCCCAGAGTGTTTTCCTATTTCATTTCAGTGGATGTGGGAATGGACTCTTTCATGTGCTCACTGTTATGCATGTTCTCAGTCTTAAAGGCTAACATTAATTATATCTTTGTGCACAGCCATGTAATTGTTTCTCATTTTTCTTTGTCAATTATGTATCTCCCTTTGATAACAGCTGTGTGTGCATAGGTCTTGATTAGGGAGGGGAGTGTGTACAGTGGCAGTTAGGGTAGGATGTACTTTACATGGCCAAGATGGGATATCAGGAACTGTGGTGAATGCTGGGGTGACAACGGTGCAATGGTCAGGCCTTATATGGATTATGTGGCGTGAACTCACTATACAGATACATCTCCTCATGTCCTAGTGTCATATGAAATGGCTGCTTGGGAAAATCTGCAGTATGTCTGCTAATGAGGATATACACCACATGAAACATCAGTCTTTGAAACTGAGTGATGGATATTAGCTGCGCACTATTAGCATCATAGAGGGTACAGAGGTTGGTTTTCATGTCACTCTCCCTAGGTACATGGTCATATGAACCTGGACAGATATGAGTTCCGTAAAGAAGTGATGTAATCGGTTTGAGTGACGACTTTGAAGAGGGCAGGCCTACAGTACACTTGGGCTGGTTCGTTTCCTATGGCCTCTCTCAATCATTTCTGTTTTGGAGTAGGGACTGTGTACCATTGTGAGTGCATGATGACCAATGTTATTCCATATTTATTTCCAAAATAACATTTTTGCAAGGGGGGGCACATATCAGGAGGTGGCTGGGCTAAGGGGCATGAGAACAGAGCATCTAGAGCACTGTCAGAAATAAGTAAATAAGTATCATCTCCTGATGGTTGTCCTCCTTTTCCTGGGATGATACAGTGGGACAGCCAGAGATGGGTGGATGGGATGGAGGGTGGAGGTAGCTGTGAGGGATGGTTAGGAGGGAGGAGTTGGAAGGGAGTCGATCAGCCCCAGCAGCTTCTGCCTCATCCTCATCCTCCACCTCTTCAGCTGGGGCTGACTTGTGACATATTCTCCAGAAGGTCTGGCAGCTTGCTGATCAACAGTGGAAATGAATAAAAATGGCTAGTGGTGCTACTGGTTTGAAAATAAGGACCTGATATGGAATGGGGTTGGGCCCAAGGACCATGGCTCTCTCAGGATATTGGCAATCATACCTTCAGAGACACTAGTGCACTGGGGCAAGGTACAGCATAGGATATGTGACTCCTCTAAAACATCAGCAGTTTCCATGAGACTGAGAACATTGAGGGGAGCTATGTTGAGGGAACCCTAGAGGCATTGTTTCCTCTAAACTAAGCAAGAGTCCTCCAACTTCATTGCTGCCAGTGGGTGGTAGTGCTTCAATATTGTGTTTTCAATCACTAGGGACAGGTAGGTTCCCTGGAGTCCTACAGAGTTTGCCTGTCCCACACTATTGAAAATGTGACAGTGAAACATCACATTCAACTGGCAGGACTGTAGGTGAAGGGCTCCTGCTCAGCTTAGAGGGAGCTGTGCTTAGCGTGAGCTGTGGGGTGAGGTGGCAGCATAAAGTGGTGTGTTGTGCCTGCTGTGCACATATGGTTTCAGCTGGCATACACTGGATATGTGTTTCCAATTCTTATGAAAAGGCTCTTTCTAACCATGCTTCCCTCAATGAGACATGCCTTGATTTCATAAATTAATCTAACATGCAGCTCCCAACACCACCGAACTCCTCAGGACATCACTCACTGTCCCTTGGAACCATAGATTATCTCTGAGGAACCGACCTTAGTTTGCATTCATAAGCTTCTGTTTGCCTTACAAATGTAACATCTTGACCCCAGTGCTCTCAGTTTTCTTTTCAGTAATTTTAGGTAGGACCGTTTACACAGTACTTGCCTACTGCTTGTACATTTGCCTGTATAGACTATGCATTAGCGTGGGAAGAATCAGACCTTTTTTTGGTTGAATGGTTTTCTCTTCTTTCTCAACCACAGAACATCTGGGATGGGGACTGCATTACTGGCATAAGCAGTACTAGAGCTGTAAAGTTAATAGAAACAATATGAGGGCAGAATATATATATTTTTAAAATATGTATGAAATCTGAGAAGAGGAAATCAGTAATGGATTTCACCTGACATATTTGATTTGAAACTACATGTTTATGAGCACGTCTTAAACACCCTGTACAAAGATGCCTATGCTTCTGTAATCCTTAAATACCCAAGGTCATATAAGGTGGATTGGAGGTTTCTTTTTTGTGGGTGGCGTGAAGGAAAACACATATTTCAAGGTCCTACTGAAGAAGATTGGAGCAATCTCACTATGCTTTTATAAAAGCTAGTCCAAACACGTAACAACATCTATATAAATAATTCTCACCTCCAACGTTCTGAAGCTCACTCCGTGGCACTGAAGCCCTGTACTGTTGGTAGGCTAGGCTGTCAGCACCACTCACCCTCACTCATAGACCTGCCCTCAGCCACGCCCCATCCAGACATAATTCGCAACTCCAACGTTCTATTGAAGCCTCAAATCTCCCAACGTTCTAAATGTGAAGTGGTGTAGATCACATTTTGTCCATGAGTGTCTGCCCCGCCCTCGCATCACAATGTGATGACGTCGAGGGCGGAGCACTGATACTCAGCGAATCGAATTGCTCACCCTTTCGACCTGCACGAAATAAGGAAGGACTTCCAATATGTTGGTAGACAACGGAACCAGATGTAAGAAGCACGGAGGACCAATCAACGATCTGCAACAATGCTAGGCAATGGAACGAGATGGAACGATACGTAACACGCACGAAGGACCAATCAACAACCTGCAAGAATGCAATCACATTCAACTACATCGGAACAAGGGAGGACAATGAACACAGAACCAGTCACTTACACTGCAGCACGGAGAAGCCGAACATAGCTGACAGAAGAAAACCATTTTGATGCCCATGCTCCTGCTTTCCGTATGTGACTCACCCCCCCCTCCCCCCAAAAAAAAAAAAAAAACGTAGCAGCCTTTGGTACCTTCCCCCCAACAAACTCCCAACACAAAAATGGCACCAATAATTGCTCATATAACTCACAAACTCCCACCAAAAAAACCAAACCCCCCACACCAACATACACACACTGCCATGGACACACAGCATCTGTCTTTCTCACTCACAGACACCCACTCCCTCCCCCAAACCCTCTATACAAAAAGTGTAACAGTAAAGTTCAACATCTGTCTCTCTCACACACCCACACACACCTACAGACCCCATGAAACTCCCACCTCCCCCCCAAAATCCAGTCACCGCCTTCCTCACAAATTGCCTCATACACAAAACTGTCAAATGCAAAATCTACATCTCTCACACTCACACACACACACACACACACACACACACAAGCACACAGTGTGCCATGCACAGACAGCATCTCTCTCACTCTCATTCTCACACACACACTGTCACACAGACAGCCTCACTCTCTGTCACACACACACACACTCGCACATTCACTGTGTCACTCTCTCTCACACAGTCACTCTCACACACACTCTCTCAAACATACACACTATAATGGAAACCTTGCTAGCGCCCGTTTCATTGTTTTCAGAAACGGGCCTTTTTTTTACTAGTAGTAAATGATAGCAGATAAAGACTAATGTAGGCCATTCAGTCTGCCTAGTAAAAAGATTAGACTTGTAATTGCTGCTGCATGCAAAATCTCTCTCCCATGCTTTTCTTTTAGGGGATTTAACTGCTGCTCCATCAAAGCTACCTTTCTATGCCTTCTTAGAAATACACTAAGGTCATTTCACTGCTGTTTTGATTCTCTGCTTGGTTTCCATTCTCCTGCCTTTCAGAGCTCCACTCTATATATCCCATCCCTTTTTGAATTCTATCACTGTTTTAGCCTGCACCATCTTTTCTGGGATGGCATTCCAGGCATCCACCACCATTCCATGAAAAAATATTTCCTGATGTTGCTGGGGCTACCTCCTTGTAGCTTCATATCATATCCTCTAGTTCTACAGTTGCTCCTACTTTGGAAAACATTCATTTGTTCACTAATATCTAAGTATTTAAAGATCTGTATAATATCCCTTATGTCTGGATATTCATCAGAGTTGAAAATCTCTATCTGCAGTTCTGTGATTTTTTTTCCCTATGCTTGAATGCTTGCCTGCTTTCTGAGCTACTAGCAGCAGCAGAGACTGTGGTAGGATCCAGCTATAATCACTGGAGAAGGGTGGATGTGGTCCTTCTCCAAGTATAAGTAAGTAGAAGCCTGAGAACTACAGACTAGATAGTCTGACTTCAGAGGTGAGTAAATTAAAGGAAATGCTTCTAAAACTGAGAATAGTGTGATTTCTGGAATCCAGTAGATTGCAGGACCTAAGGCAGCATGGTTTACTAGAGGTAGGTCATGTCAGATGAATCTGATTAATTTCTTTTACTGGGTGACCAGATAGTTGGATAGAAGATGAGCTCTAGACATTTCAGCACCGACATAGTTCCACATCGGCAACTTATAAATAAACTGAGTGTCCTCAGTATGAGCTCTAAAGTGACTGACTGGGTTAGAAACTAGTTGAGTGGAAGGTAAGAAAGGGTACTGGTAAATGGAACACAGCCTGAGAAAAAGGATGGAGAGCCACATGGATCCATTTTTGGTTTAGTTTCTTTTAATATTTTTGTAAGCAATATTATGGAAGGGCTGTCTGGTGTAAGGTTGCCTTTTGAGGATGATACCAAAACCTGCATTAGAGTATAAACCCCAGATGGCGTGGATAACTTGAGAAAGGACCTAGCAAAGCCTAAGGAATGGTCTAGAATTTGGCAGCTAAGATCTAATGCTAAAAAGGCAGGGTCATGCATTTGGGCTGCAAAAACCCAAGGGAGCAGTAAAATATAGAGAGTGAAGTACTTCTGTGTATGAAAAAAGAATGATCATATCTGATGATCTTAAGGAGGCTAAACAGGTAGAAAAAGTGATGGTGAAAGACAGAATAATGATGAGTGCATAGAAAGTGGAATGGCCAGCAGGAAAAAGGAGACAACAGTGCTTCTGTATACATTTCTGTTCAGACATTGTTTAAAACACTGTGTACAATTCTAGAGACTACATCTTCAAAAACATATAAACAGGATAGAGTTGATCCAGAGGGCCCCTACTAAAATGGCAGTGGTCTTCATCATAAAGCATATAGGGACAAATTTAAATACATATACTCCAGACGTCCTGCATGCACGTCCTGTATGTAGCCCTGTGCAGGACGTGCATGCAGGACATCAGGAGTCAGGACTGACAGAAACAGATCGGCGAAGGTGCAGGAGACCGGCGCCAAAGAAGACTTCAGCTGGTGGAGGTTGGGGACCCCCATCAGCAAAGGTACCTGGCGGCAGGGAAGGGAAGGGTCGGCAGCGGCGGGAGGGGGGATCGAAAGTGGTGAGGGAGAGTCGGCGGTGGGAGGGGGGATCGAAAGTAGAGGGGGGATCGAAAGTGGCGAGGGAGGGTTGGCGGCGGGAGGGGGATTGAAAGTAGAGGGGGCCAGGGCTAAATCAGTGGGGACCCGTGCCCCCATGGCCCCACCTAGCTACACCCTGGGTGGAAGAGAAGTACACATGGTTGGTAAGTTGGGCAGAGGACAACACACTAAGGGGACCTTTTACTAAGCAGCGGTAGGCTCTACGCGCATGCAGCGACGGGGAGGGTCGGTGGCGGGAGGGGGGTTGAAGTGGCTGGGGGGTTCGGCAGTGGTGGTGGGGGTCGAAAGTGGTGAGGGGTCGAAAGTGGCTGGGGGAGGTGGGCTATACTGTGCACCCCCACCTCGGGCTGTGGACGCCCCCCCTGCCCTGGTATGGCTATGCCCTGCTTCCACCTGCCTTTCCTCTCCATGTCAATGTTGTCCGCATCAGTTTTGCTACTTCTTGTGTCATTTTTGTGCCATCTGGAAGCATTAAAATTGTAGTAAAATACATGAATTATGTCTCTCAATCAACTTAAAATGAGTTAATGACCAACAAAATACAGACATTTAAGCCACAATCAATTACTAACCCGCTCAACCAGACCATAAAATCTTCCCTTATCCCATTTTAATGTTAGTCTACTTTATTCAGAGGCTTCCTTGCTGTGGTGATTGTTAGCACAGCCTCCTCCCTTATGTAGCAGAGTAAATTCCTGCTTTCTGTGGGCAGACAAACAGAAGATGGCCTTCCCCTTCTAACAGACGTTCCCAAGGTGATGCAAAGTTTTCTGAGTAAAAACCCCTGTGCACGTTGTTGTCCAGGATTGTGAACTTTTGTGAATCATATTCCATGCAGAGCTCCTTATTTGCATAATTAATTTCTCATTAACTTATGCAAGTACAGAGTGTTTTAATGCATGAATATCAATTTCCCTTTATGAGGTAGAAATGCCATAGAAGAGCTTTAGGGCCTCTTTTACAAAACCACGCTAGCGATCCTGGCACTTTGAATGGGCTTCGTCGGCATTGCCACATGGGAATCACTAGCGCGGTTTGGTAAAAGAGGCAATTAGTGAGAATAAACAGCCATTTATATATACCCAGGGAAGTTTAGTGAATCAGCCTTCCACATGTCTTATGTTTTTACCATGTTTACAATGTCATTATTTATGTCTTCAAAAATGAACTCAAACCACAGTTCATATTACTTAATACACATCCTGGTGGAGGAGGAAGAGGGGCTGGGGAATAAAGTGAAGATGACGAAATACTATAACAATGTCTTTCAAGGGAATTTGGGAAAGCAAAGATATAGTATTGACTTGGACTGGAATTTAGCTGTAGGTCCGAATAATGCTCCCTTTCCTACAGGGTATGCTTAAGGATTTCTAGTGCCAAATAGAAGACAGGATTTTGGCATGTTCTCTACTTTTATTTATTTTATTGAACCCTAGTAACGGCCACTCTGCTATGGTTGGCCAAAGCAGATCACATGGCCAAAAGTATTTCTTCACTGTTTCTTCAGTAGCAGGCAGCAAGACAAGTCTAGTGTGCACAGATTCAGCTTCACAGTCAACAGACTACATTTGAGTTCAATTGAGGAGAAATGACTTTTCATAAAGCCCCTCACTTCATGATTGCCTGTGGGGAATGTCAGAGGTGAAAGAAAAGCTGTAGGTTCTATATAGGTTGCCTAAAGTTGGGCTCTGGATCCACACCCAAATTAATTAGATAATGAGGCATGAACAATCAGTTATTGATGTTAATTGGCACTAATTTGAACTTAAGCATGCATTTGCCTATGCGCTATTCTATAATGCTGCATGCCTAAATTGTCTTGCATGCAACTCCAAAGGTGATGTGGCCATGGGAGAGGCCTGGGCAGTACAGGGGCGGTCCCTAAAATTGGGCATAATGTTGGTTGCATGCCAGCATTTACACCAGGTTTCAGCAAGCGTAAGTCCTCACGCCCAAAGTTGGGTGCAGGAATCCTTGCTAGGTGCTATTCTCAGCCCAGAGCACCTTTTTCAGAACAGCACTTAGGGGCCCTTTTTCTAAGCTGTGGTAGAGCTAACACATGGGTAGTGAGCACCTAATTGACGTTACTGCCGGGGTAGTGTGAATGCCCGGCGATAATTTTGAAATTGGCATGCACCGTTTCCCACGGTAGAAAATATTTTTCTATTTTCTATCACGGGGGCATTCCTGGTGGTAATTGTCAGTGCGGCTACATTGGCGCATGCTGCATGATTACCTCGTGAGTAGCATGTGAGCCCTTACCGCTAGGTCAATGGGTGGCGGTAAGGGCTCAGGCAGTAAATAGCCACACGCTACTTTTAATATTAGCACACAGCCTTTTACTGCCCAATTTTTTAAAAAGCCCTTTTTTCCCAGCCGTGGTAAAAAATGGCCCAACATGCGCCAATTTCATGCATCCAAACTACCACAGGCCACATTTTACCGCAGCTTAGTAACAGGGCCCCTTAATGCAAATTCTTCCCAGTACCTAACTTTGGGCACCATTTATTGAGTCTGGCCCAAAGTGTTTTATTCTGCCAATATGAAGGTTTATAATGACTATACTGAGGAGAAAGCCTTCTCAATGAGTTCTAATATTTTCATATTTCAAATACAATATCCATTAGTTTTTAATGACCTTAATGGTCATGTAGAAATACAGTCACAAAAGAAAGAAAATACAATTGGTTATATTATATATTTAGAGTGTTAATTACCAAGGGCCCTATTTACTAAGCCGTGCTGTAGGTGTGCTAACATTTTTAGCGTGCGCTAACACTAGAGAAACCCATAGAAATATATGGGTGTGTCTAGCATTAGCCAGTGGCGTAGCTACGTGGGGCCACGGGGGCCTGTGCCCCAATAGATTTGGCCCTGGACCCCCCTGCCGATGACCCTCTTGACCCCCCTCCCACCGCCAACCCTCCCCCGCCGCCATCATCACCATCGCTGTGGGCTACCTTTGCTGGTGGGGGACCCCAATCCCCGCCAGCTGAGGTCCTCTTCTTCCCGTGAAGACTTTGTTCTGTTTCTGACGTCCTGCGCATTGTACGTGCAGGACGTCAGACTCACAGAAACAGAACAAAGCCATCTTGCAAGGCTTCGTTCTGGTTCTGTGAGTCTGATGTCCTGCACGTACAAAGTGCAGGATGTCAGAAACAGAACGAAGCCTTCGTGGGAAGAAGAGGACCTCGGGTGGCGGGGATTGGGGTCCCCCACCAGCAAAGGTAGCCCACAGTGACGACAGGGCAGGAGGGGGGTCGAGAGGGTCATCGGCAGGAGGGGGAGTCGAGAGGGTCGTTGGCAGGGGTCGTCAAAGTTGTTGTTGGTGGTGGCTGCGGCGGCAGCGGGGGGGGTCGGCAATAGCGGGGGGGGGGGGGTCGGCGGCACCAGGGGGCTAAAATGTGCCCCCTCACCTTGGGCTCTGGACCCCCCTCCCGCCGAAGTCTGGCTACGCCCCTGGCATTAGCACACGCTAAAAACACTAGCACGTCTTAGTAAACAGGGCCCCAAGTTTGTTTTGGACATAAAAATTTAGCCATTGATAGCAGAACATTGCTTGGAAATGTTTGGCTGACAGGGACTCAGTGCAGTTTAGACTTTATTCACATTTCTTGGGTATTGGGGTCTCAAGGAAATACAGAGAAATAAACACAAAGGACTGAATTCTGTATATGGCACTGAGAAATCAGTACCCCCACCCCACCCCCCAAAAAATGAGTGCTAAACAATTATCTATAAATGGCGCTCTGAGTTGGGTGCCATTTATAGTATAGTATTTGGCACCGAGATCTGCGCCCTATTATGGGCATGAGGATTTACACCAATTGAAACCTGGTGTAAATCTTCATGCCTAAATTAGGAATATATCTGCCTAGTTCTTTAACACTGTGCACAAATTCCACCTGTAAAAATATATACACGCATCTTTATAGAATAGCGACTAAAAGATGTGTGCGTAAATGTTAATTATTGTCAATTAGTACTGATAATCGATAGCACCCAATTATCAGTGCTAATTGGCTCTTTATGCAGTTAAATTGCTTGTGCAAATTGGACATGTGCCCAAATTTGCATACACAATTTTTAGCACCATATACAGAATTAGGGGGGAAATACTATTGGTTGAGGCCTTAGTGGAACTAGATACTTTGTTTCCATGCTACATTCATTTATAATTTCAAAATTACAATCATATCAAATAGAAGTGAGAAGCAAATTGTAAAGAATACATAAGGAAAAAGATACAAGAAAAGTAAAAATTAACAAACTACCTTCGTGCACAATAAAAATGAGGGGTAGGCTACAATCCTAAAATAATAAAAGATAAATGATATTATCAATACCAGAGACAAATTCCAACGTTAACCTACAGTCGACATTAACAGCAATTAAGCCTGCGGAGTTACATTCAACACTTTCATGCCTTCTCTATAAATAATAAATTCTAGGAGCTGTTTGGGGGTCATAAAACAAATATGATATACCTTCATATTGAAGAGAATAATTACAAGGAAATTTCAACTGGTTTCTCGCACCACGTGCAATGGCTCAAGGCTTAACAGAAATGGAACATCTTCTAGATACAAAACAATCTGTATCAGACTGACTAACAAACTCACTTTTGAGATAAAACATACCTCTACTATCTATGCATTACTAATAGATCTTCTTAATAAATGTCACTTGTCATATAGACTCCTTGGAACACATTTGAAAATAAACATTTTCATTCTTTTCAGTCTCAGTACTTAGCCACTGCAGTGCTAATAAAGGCAACATGAACCCTGAGATCTTAGAGCATTGTGTGAGCCTGACTGGTTGCCAAATATCTGGCTTTCAGAGGACATGTCTTGCATTTGTACGTAGCTCAGGACAGCAATTTTGTTCTTAATCCTATATTTCAGCAATTGATCTAAGTGCATAACATAACAATAAATTAAACCCCCATTCTAGTGTTCATGCTAATTTTATGCTATCTCCTATTTGGCTTTTTCAGCTTATTTCCTACCTTATCGCCATAGACCTCTTCATTCCTTGATGGTAAACGCTAATAAAAATGGTGCTTGCTTTTAACAAAACTGCCAACAAGTTTGCACCAATCAAATGGGATGATAAATATGGTATGTGCATTAGCATAGTTTAAACCAACATCCATCATTTGAACACCCAAAATTTACCGTAATTTTATCAGGACCTTGTCGACACTATGAAAACTTCAAGTACACAAAAAGAGGGAAGCAAACTAACATATTATATAAATATTTTACACTTTATATTTAAACCCTTTGGGAAAACATTCTGCAATTTAAAGATCCATCACTGTTCTAATCGTAAGAGGTTTTTTTGCCCTATCCCCTCCCCTTATATTATCCAAGATCTTATCTATTGCAAAACATTTTAGCTCCACCAAAAATGAAGAAGTCTGGTGGCAATAAGGAAATAATGACTGGTAACAATTGGCAACGGCTCATGAGGAAACAATAAGTGAAACAGAGATGCTCTGTTGAGCATTAGCCAATTTTAAGATTAGGTACCGTTTTGTTAAGAAAAATTGAAATATTGAAAATTACAGATAAGTATTGAGGAGGTTTTAGGGAATGACATGGGGATAAAATTTGTCCCCGTTCCCATGTGCTGGACCTGAACCAAAATACTGCTAAGTGATTTCTGATTATTTTATTCTAATTTATCAACTTTCTGTCTACAGGTTTAGTTATCTGATATATCTATTCTCTTGAATTTATTGCTTAATTAAGTTGTCCTGTGAATCTGTATTGTGGTGCACTTCTCTGTCTTATAACCCTGCCCCCCCCCCCCCCCCAAAAAAAAAGACAAAAACAACAAAATAAAATCTTTCTCTTCCTGCCTAGCTCTGAAAGTAGAGAGGATAGGTTTTTCTGTTTCTTGTCCTACACCCTGCTAACTCTTGCTGTAGCATTCTAACTTTGTGGACAGGTTCTGCCAATCCTAGGCAAAAAAAAAACAAAAAGCAGCCATGGAAGGGCATAATTGAATGCAAACGCCTATCTCCATGGGCGTTTATCTACGAGAACGGGTCCGTGAAAGGGCGGGCCGAACCGTATTTTCAAAAAAATGGATGTTTTTGAGCTGGGCGTTTGTTTTTTTTAGCGATAATGGAAACTAAAAACGCCAGCTCAATAACGTCCTAATCCGAGCCATTTGGTCATGGGAGGGGCCAGGATTTGTAGTACACTGGCCCCCCTGATATGCCAGGACACCAACTGGGCACTCTAGGTCACTGCAGTGGACTTCAGAAAAAGCTCCCACATGCATAGCTCCCTTACCAGGGGTGCTGAGCTCCCAACCCCCCTCCCCCAAAACCCACTAACTACAAATGTACAACACTACCATAGCTCTTAGGGGTGAAGGGGGCACCTACATGTGGGTACAGTGGGTTTTGGAGGCCTCCCATTTACCAGCACAAGTGTTACAGGTAGGGGGGATGGGGATGGGCCTGGGGCCACCTGGCTGAAGTGCACTGCGGTACCCACTAAAAGTGCTCCAGGGACCTGCATACACGCAGGCCTCTAGGACTTGTTGCTGCTGTATAACATTGGCACACCAGTTGACACCTGAAGACTAATCTCTACGAAAACGTCCTTTATTGGAATAACCGCGTTTACTCACGGTTAACTGCAGATCAGAGGTTGTGCCCCACTGGCAACGAGTCTCCCTGGTACTGAGATTAGCAGTAGGTCAGAGCTGGCAGAATGCTGTACAATGTCCTCTTTCAGCCACATTCAAGGTAATAACTAAGTTCTCTAACGTGGCTAACACAAGAAAGGGAACTAAAACTGGCTTACAAAAATGGCCACTACCGCATGGACTACAACAGGAAACACAACAGGACACACTCTGACCCAGTAGGGAGGGGGAAAAGCACCATGGGAGAAGAGCCTACCAACTACCAACATCGTGAGACTGTAACACAAGCTAATGAAATCACGGAGCCCAATACCCTACACCCACCACAATGCAATGCTTATGTGACCCTGTACTGCACCCGAGAGCCACATCTGACCCAGGGAAAGGCTGTGACAGGATCAAACACATTCTGCTGTCATGGAGGTGGGTACGGCATTTGAGGCTGGCAAACAGGCTGGAAAAAAAGTTTTTAAAGTGGGGGTTTTTTGGTGGGAGGGGGTTAGTGACCACTGGGGGAGTCCGGGGAGGTCATCCCCAATTCTCTCCAGTGGTCATCTGGGCAGTTGGGGCACTTTTTTGGAACTTGTTTGTGAGAAAAAAGGGTCCAAAAAAAGTGACCCAAAATCACAATCAAAACGCCTTTTTTTTTCGATTATCAGCTAAAGACGCTCATCTCTCCTCAGCTGATAACCACGCCCCAGTCCCACCTACACCACTCCTCCGACACGCCCCCATCAACTTTATTCGTTTCCGTGACGGAGTGCAGTTGGAAACGCCCAAAATCGGCTTTCGATTATTCCGATTTGGGCACCTTTGCAAGAAAAACGCCCATCTCCCGATTTGGGTCAAAATATAGGCATTTTTCTTTTTCAATTATAAGCTGGTTAGTCTCCCAACTGGTTATAAATTTGCATTTTACATTGATGAAACTGTTGTAATTAGTGGGAATATTTAGATTTACTAAAGGAAAATTATATTCTAGTGGAATCTGATTGTTGAATCAAATTGAATTTATCAGACTGTATCATTGCTGGCCCCACCCAGAGAACCTTTTTTTTGATACAGCACATTTCAGACTCACTGGGACATAGTCCCACCCACCCTCCCCTCACCCCACCCACCTCAGGGTTTAACTAGTCATATATAGACAAGCCAAAAATCATTAACTTTACTCCTCAGTCACACACAGGCAATCTTGCAGACTGTTAACCCTATCATAGTACACCTGTTCATACCCATTTCAACCAATCAAGATGATTTTTATTCTCTGTAATAATTGTGGTGCTTTAGTTCCAAGGCAAACCATCTGGAGACTTAAGGCTTGTCCTATCTGTCTTCAGCTTGCTAGTTTAAAACAGGAGCTCAGTAAAGTAAAGCAGGAATTGGATGCACTTAAAGCAGCTTCTATGACTACACAGAATCATACCAACTTCTCACCACTGCTTCAAAGGATAAAACCACCTAAGAATAGATGGTTCATGGTAGGCTCAGGCACACTACATTATGTGGCACAGAAGCATCCGCCCTCACAAATGTTGCCCCTACAGAATTCTTTTGCTCAATTACAGCACTGTGATGTCCCTGAAAATAGAACTGAGGAGGAAGAAAAAGATGAAAGGTGGAACAAAAAGATATGAAGGTGCCCAAAGAAAAAGACATCCCCAAAGCACTAATGTTGAAACTCATACCAGGAAACTGTCGCTACTAGGGGATTCCATTATCAGAGGCATTAACTTTGAAACACAGTTCAAGGGGCCATGCAAAGTGAAATGCCTTCCAGGCTCCTCAGCTACTAGGAGTACCAAGCAAATAATCTCTATAATCAGAGAAGAAACTAAGGAGTCAAACACTGATGTTGTTATTCACCTGGGAACAAATGACTTGTCCAGTAATACCCCACTTGCCGTGCAGAGAGCTTTTCAGGAGCTGGGAGAGGGGTTAAAACCTTTGATACAAACAATAGCTTTCTCTGAAGTACTACCTTTGGAAATGGAGAGAAAAGATTGCAAAGTACTGAAAATTTCAATAGCTGGCTCAAAGCCTGGTGTGACAAAGAAGGTTTTAGGTACATAGGAGGATGGGGCAATACATGGAAAAACAAAAGACTATATTGTAATGACGGGTTGCATCTCACTATGGCAGGAAAAAAAGTCCTTGGGGAGAAATTTAGACAATATGCTTGTAGGCATTTAAACTAGATGGCAGGGGTGGCATATGGAGTCAGGTCACTTCAAGTGATCACCCCCAGCTAAAGCTAAAGACAAGATGTGACACTAGAAAAGAAAGCAATGAAAACAACAATCTTAGTTAATCACTTCTTATCAGCACAGCAGAAAGTGAGACTAAACAAAAAACTAAACAGATGGCAAAAGTGCCACTGAAATGTAGATGGAAAGTGATGACCACAAATGCTCACAGTCTAAGCAACAAAGTTCATGACCTGCAAGCCCTGATGTTAGAGGCAGACTTAGATGTTGTTGCAATCACAGAGACATGGCTCAATGATTCCCATGAATGGGATGCAAACAAACCAAGCTATAATCTATTTAGTAAGGATAGAGATGGTCGTAAAGGTGGAGAAGTAGCTCTGTATGTGAGAAATGATATCGCAGTGACTGAAATGACAGAGGCCTGGGGAAAGGAAGAAGCGATATGGATCACCTTAAATAGAGATGATGGAACCTCGGTCCACTTGGGTGCTGTCTACAGACCTCCGACACAATCGGAGGAACTAGATAAAGATCTGGTCACAGATATCCATAAGTTGGAAAAGAAAAGAGAGGTGCTGTTGCTGGGAGATTTCAATCTGCCATTTGTGAAATCGGAAAGAAGTAGAAAGATCGTGGATGCTTTTCAAAGTGCTCCACTCAGACAAATGGTGATGGAACCCACAAGAGATATCTGGTGCTCACAAATGGGGATAGTGTATCAAATGTCCGAGTGGGTGCCCACCTGGGCAGCAGTGACCATCAAACAGTTTGGTTGGATGTAACAGCTGAAGTTGGGGGCGGCCACTCAAAACTCAAAGTCCTGGATTTCAAGCATGCTGACTTTTGTAAAATGGGGAAATACCTGAGGAAGGAGCTGATGGGCTGGGGGAACATACGAGAAGTGGAAGGGCAGTGGTCCAGGCTAAAAGAAGCTATGTCACGTTTGTGGCCGTGACCACCCTCATACTTACCCTGTTTCTGGGAGTCAGTGGCTGTGCTGGCTTCTGCTTGTCTCTGTGTCTGTCTCTGTCTTAGTTTCTCTCTGGCTCTGTGTGCTGATTGCCCTACTGAACCTCACCTGTGTGGGCTATGCCTCTTCCAAGATGGCTGCCGCCTCTTCCTCCTTGCCAGTTTCCAAGATGGCTCCCGCTGTTCCTTCCTATGGAATGACTGCTTTGTGTGTCAAGCCTCTGTTTGGTTGCAAGGTGATTGCTGCAGCTGTGGCTCTGGTCTTGATGGGCTTTATTAGTCACCTGAAGACTACAGTCCTGGCCTTTGCATTGCCATTCCCTCCGCAGTGCTTTAGGTCCCGAGGTTAGTGTGCTGTTAGCACCGTTTGCTTTCCTTGTCTTTTGCTCTGTGGGTTTTCAGCCCTTCTGTGTTATTGTTCTGTGGGCTTCCTACCCTTCTGTGTTATTTGCTCTGTGGGTCTCCTACCCTTCTGTGTTATTTGCTCTGTGGGTCTCCTACCCTTCTGTGGGTTTTCAGCCCTTCTGTGTTTAGCGCTTTGTGGGTTTCCAGCCCTTCTGTGTTTATTGCGCTGTGGGTTTTCAGCCCTTCTGTGTTTATCGCTTGTGGGTTTCCAGCCCTTCTGTGTTTATTGCTCTGTAGGTTCCCTGCCCTTCTGTGTTTATTGCGCTGTGGGTGTTCAGCCCTTCTGTGGTTATCGCTTTGTGGGTTTCCAGCCCTTCTGTATTTATTGCGCTGTGGGTTTTCTGCCCTTCTGTGTTTATTGCGCTGTGGGTTTTCTGCCCTTCTGTGTTTATCGCTTTGTGGGTTTCCAGCCCTTCTGTGTTTATTGCGCTGTGGGTTTTCAGCCCTTCTGTGTTTATTGCTTGTGGGTTTCCAGCCCTTCTGTGTTTATTGCTCTGTAGGTTCCCTGCCCTTCTGTGTTCTTGCTCTGTGGGTTTCCAGCCCTTCTGTGACCATTGCTTTGAACCTACCTATTGCCAGAACCCGGACATTCCCTGCCTGTCTGCCTTGCCATCGCTTAGGTGCCAGGGGGCACCCCTGGATCTTCATTCCTGCTGCCCCTGTAAGTCCTACCGGCTGCCAGAACCTGAAGGCTCAACCCGAGGGGGTAGGCAGTCAAGTGTAGGTGAAGCCTAGGTCCAGTCCGGGTTCCAGTCCAGTGTGTTCCGGTCCGGTGTGTGTTCCAGTCTGGTGTGCTCCAGTCCAGTGTGTTCCGGTCCGGTGTGTGTTCCAGTCCGAGGGATTGCAGTCCAGTGTTCCAGTCCTGTGTCCTCCAGTCCGGGGGATTCCAGTCCAGGTGTTCCGGTTCGCTGGGCAGTGCCTGCAGTCCCTGCCGTTGTGCTTACCCAGTGTTGGTTGGTGGGTTTTGCCTGCTGCTGTCGCTCCTCGTCAGCAGCCCAAGGGCTCACGTTTGCTCCAGAGCCCGGTCCCGTGGGCTCAGAACCTGACAGAACCTGACAGAATGCAAAGGCCATGAGCCCGGCAAGAACCCCCACCCAGCTGACCCAGCTGGGGTCCAGCTCTATCGTTGTTCTTGATCCTTCTATGACTCTTCGTCAGTATCGTGGGAAACTTTTGTCTCATCCTGTTTTGAAGAAGACCCCTGAAGCGGCAGCTGAGAGAAAACGTGTCCGGTGGCTTGGAATCGCTGAAAACCCAGTTTCAGATATGGACCCTTTTATCACGCTCGCTGAATATCGCCGCAGCCTGGTCTTGAATCCAGCTTTGTGGGATACTCCTGAAGCTGTCGCAGAGAGGAGACGTCTTGGGAATTCCATGCTCTGGGCCCAGCAGGGGTCCAGTCCCATTCAAGCAGCGCGCCCAGACAAGCCTCTGAATCCAGTCTGAGCAGCACGTCCAACCAAGCTTCAGAGTCCAGTCCGAGGGACGCTTCTGACCGAGCCTCCGATGCCAGTTCAGGTGACGCTTCCATTCGAGTCTCCGAGTCCAGTCCGTGGGGTGCTTCTGACGGAGCCTCAGATTCCTATGCAAGTGGCGCTCCAGGTCGAGCCTCCAGTCCTCGTTCAAGTGGCACGCCCCTTGAAGTCTCGGAGTCCAGTCCGTGGGGTGCTTCTGACGGAGCCTCAGATTCCTATGCAAGTGGCGCTTCGGGTCGAGCCTCCAGTCCTCCTTCAAATGGCACGCCCTTTGAAGTCTCCGAGTCCAGTCCGAGGGAAGCCTTCGATGGAGCGTCAGATTCCTGTGCAAGTGGCGCTTCGGGTCAAGTCTCCGGTTCTTGTTCAAGTGACCCGTCCAGTCAAGCCACTGAGTCCAGTTCGAGGGGGGCTTCTAACCAAGCCTCCGATGCCAGTCCACAGGGTGGTTCAGGTGGCACCTCCGCTTCCAGTCTGGAGGGTACCTCCAATCAAGCTCCGAAGGCCAGTTCGAGTGGTGCTTCCGCTCGAGCCTCCGATCCCTGTCCAAAGGGTGTGTTCTGCCAAGCCTCAGTTAAAGTCCAGTTCGCGGGGCGCTCCCAGCCAAGCTCCTGTTTGAGGGGCCCTGCCAGTCAAGCTTCTGATTCCAGTCCGGGTCCCAGTCCCGGTTCAACTCCTGTTCAAAGTTCCAGTTCCAGCCAAGATGCTGACCCTGCTCCAAGCTCCAGTTCCAGCCAAGATGCTGACCCTGCTCCGAGCCCCAGTTCCAGCCAAGATGCTGAGTCTGTTCCAAGTTCCAGTTCCAGCCAAGATGCTGAGCCTGCTCCTAGCTCCAGTTCCAGCCAAGATGCTGACCCTGCTCCGAGCTCCAGTTCCAGCCAAGATGCTGAGTCTGTTCCAAGTTCCAGTTCCAGCCAAGATGCTGACCCTGCTCCGAGCTCCAGTTCCAGCCAAGATGCTGAATCCGTTCCTAGTTCCACTTCCAGCCAAGATGCTGAGCCTGCTCTGAGTTCCAGTTCTAGTCAAGCTTCTGACGCCCGCCTGGGTCCCAGGCCCGGTTTGCTTTTTGACTCTAGTCCGGCTCCCAGTCCCGGTTTGCTTCCTGAGTTCAGTCTGGGTTCCCTCGGAGAAGGGTGCCTTTTGAATGAGGTTCCTCTTGATGCTTCCAAGTTCCTGAGTTGGCCCAGCGGGGATTGGAAGGAGCCTCCTGTTGACAAGTTCCGCTCCTGTCTGCCACTTTGGAACTTCTTTGTGACTTCCAGTCCAGTGATCTATGTCGGGCTTTTGAGACCCATCAGGAGGTTTCACCATAGTTACCCCTGGACACCAGAACTCCTCAGGGGGACCGAGAGGGGGGTCTTGAGGAGGGGGTACTGTCACGTTTGTGGCCGTGACCACCCTCATACTTACCCTGTTTCTGGGAGTCAGTGGCTGTGCTGGCTTCTGCTTGTCTCTGTGTCTGTCTCTGTCTTAGTTTCTCTCTGGCTCTGTGTGCTGATTGCCCTACTGAACCTCACCTGTGTGGGCTATGCCTCTTCCAAGATGGCTGCCGCCTCTTCCTCCTTGCCAGTTTCCAAGATGGCTCCCGCTGTTCCTTCCTATGGAATGACTGCTTTGTGTGTCAAGCCTCTGTTTGGTTGCAAGGTGATTGCTGCAGCTGTGGCTCTGGTCTTGATGGGCTTTATTAGTCACCTGAAGACTACAGTCCTGGCCTTTGCATTGCCATTCCCTCCGCAGTGCTTTAGGTCCCGAGGTTAGTGTGCTGTTAGCACCGTTTGCTTTCCTTGTCTTTTGCTCTGTGGGTTTTCAGCCCTTCTGTGTTTATTGTTCTGTGGGCTTCCTACCCTTCTGTGTTATTTGCTCTGTGGGTCTCCTACCCTTCTGTGTTATTTGCTCTGTGGGTCTCCTACCCTTCTGTGGGTTTTCAGCCCTTCTGTGTTTAGCGCTTTGTGGGTTTCCAGCCCTTCTGTGTTTATTGCGCTGTGGGTTTTCAGCCCTTCTGTGTTTATCGCTTGTGGGTTTCCAGCCCTTCTGTGTTTATTGCTCTGTAGGTTCCCTGCCCTTCTGTGTTTATTGCGCTGTGGGTGTTCAGCCCTTCTGTGGTTATCGCTTTGTGGGTTTCCAGCCCTTCTGTATTTATTGCGCTGTGGGTTTTCTGCCCTTCTGTGTTTATCGCTTTGTGGGTTTCCAGCCCTTCTGTGTTTATTGCGCTGTGGGTTTTCAGCCCTTCTGTGTTTATCGCTTGTGGGTTTCCAGCCCTTCTGTGTTTTGCTCTGTAGGTTCCCTGCCCTTCTGTGTTTATTGCGCTGTGGGTGTTCAGCCCTTCTGTGGTTATCGCTTTGTGGGTTTCCAGCCCTTCTGTATTTATTGCGCTGTGGGTTTTCTGCCCTTCTGTGTTTATCGCTTTGTGGGTTTCCAGCCCTTCTGTGTTTATTGCGCTGTGGGTTTTCAGCCCTTCTGTGTTTATCGCTTGTGGGTTTCCAGCCCTTCTGTGTTTATTGCTCTGTAGGTTCCCTGCCCTTCTGTGTTCTTGCTCTGTGGGTTTCCAGCCCTTCTGTGACCATTGCTTTGAACCTACCTATTGCCAGAACCCGGACATTCCCTGCCTGTCTGCCTTGCCATCGCCTAGGGGCCAGGGGGCACTCCTGGACCTTCATTCCTGCGGTTCCTGTAAGTCCTACCGGCTGCCAGAACCCGAGGGCTCAACCTGAGGGGGAAGGCAGTCAAGTGTAGGTGAAGCCTAGGTCCAGTGTGTCCAGTCCAGCGGGCCCCACTCCAGTGCGCACCCCTCCGGTGCGTTCCAGTTCTGAGTATTCCGGTGTAGAACTCCAGTCCGGGGTTCCGGTCCAGTTTTGTCTCATCTCTACCTTGGAGGTGATCTTGCCTGCCACTGCCGCTCCACGGTAGTGGCCCATGGGCTCACGAACCCAGTGCTCTCGGGGGAGAAGCCTGACAAGCTATAAATATGGACACAAGCCTTTATGTAATGAGAGTAAATAAAAGCATGAGAAAAAGAAAACCGATATGGTTCTCCAAGCAAGTGGCTGAGAAAATAAAGGCTAAAGAGTTGGCGTTCATGAAATACAGAAAAACTCAAGAAGAGGAACATGGAGAGGAATACCGGATGAAACTGAAAGAAGCCAAGAGAGAGATACGTCTGGCGAAAGTGCAAGCAGAACAACAAATGGCTAGGAATGTAAAGAAGGGCGACAAAAATTTCTTCAGGTATATTAGTGAAAGGAGGAAGACTAAAAAGGGAATTGTGAGACTGAAAGATGCTGCAAACCGCTATGTGAATAATGATGAAGGAAAAGCAAATTTGCTAAACAAATACTTTTGTTCTGTTTTCACAGAAGAAAATCCTAGCGAAGGACCACGATTGATTGGCAAAAGTACATATGAGAACAGAGTGGATATATTACCGTTCATGGAAGCGAGTGTGTATGAACAACTTGAAAACCTAAAGGTGGACAAAGCCGTGGGACCGGACAGGACCCACCCCAGAATATTGAGGGAGCTCAGAGAGTTTCTGGCGGGTCCTCTTAAAGATTTGTTTAATAAATCCTTAGAGACAGGAAAGGTTCCTTGAGATTGGAGAACAGCGGATGAGGTCCCTCTTCACAAAAATGGTGATAGGGAAGAAGCTGGAAACTACAGGCCGGTAAGCCTCACTTCGGTTATTGGAAAAGTAATGGAAGCGATGCTGAAGGAAGGGTAGTAAATTTTCTTGAAGCCAATAAGTTGCAAGATCAAAGACAACATGGTTTTACCAAAGGTAAATCGTGCCAAACGAATCTCATTGAATTCTTTGACTGGGTGACTAGAGAATTGAATCAGGAATGTGCTATAGATGTAATCTACTTAGATTTCAGCAAAACGTTTGACACAGTTCCCCACAGATGGCTCTTGAATAAACTTGGCAGGCTGAAGATAGAACCTGACATGATGAACTAAATTAGGAACTGGTTGACAGACAGACGCCAGAGGCTGGTGGTAAATGGAATTCGCTCGGATGAGGGAAAGGTGAGTAGTGGAGTGCCTCAGGGATCAGTACTGGGGCCCATTTTCTTCAATATATTTGTGAGTGACATTGCCGAAGGGTTAGAAGATAAAGTTTGCCTTTTTGCGGATAACACCAAGATTTGTAACAGAGTGGACACTCCGGAGGGAGTGGAAAATATGAAAAAAGGATCTGCAGAAGCTAGAAGAATGGTTTAATGTTTGGCAATCAATTAAAATTCAATGCGAAGAAATGCAAAGTGATGCACTTAGGGAGTAGAAATCCACGGGAGATGTATGTGTTAGGCGGTGAGATTCTGATATGTACAGGCAGGGAGAGGGATCTTGGGGTGATAGTATCTGAGGATCTGTAGACAACGAAACAGTGTGACATGGCAGTGACTGTAGCCAGAAGGTTGCTAGGCTGTATAGAGAGAGGTGTGACTAGCAGAAGAAAGGAGGTGTTGATGCCCCTGTACAGGTCGTTGGTGAGGTCCCACCTGCAGTATTGTGTTCAGTTTTGGAGGCTGTATCTTGCTAAGGATGTAAAAGAAATTGAAGCGGTGCAAAGAAAAGCTACGAGAATGGTATGGGATTTGTGTTACAAAACGTATGAGGAGAGTCTTGCTGACCTGAACATGTATACCCTGGAGGAAAGGAGAAACAGGGATGATATGATACAGATGTTCAAATATTTGCAAGGTATTAATCTGCAAACTAACCTGTTCCGAAGACAGGAAGGCGGTAGAACTAGAGGACATGAAATGAGGTTGAAGGGGGGCAGACTCAGGAAAAATGTCAGGAAGTATTTTTTCACAGAGAGAGTGGTGGATGCTTGGAATGCCCTCCCACGGGAGGTGGTGGAGATGAAAACGGTAACGGAATTCAAGTTGTGTGGGATAAACATAAAGGAATCCTGTTCGGAAGGAATGGATCCTCAGATGCTTAGTGGAGATTGGGTGGCAGCGCCGGTGGTTGGGAGGCAGGGCTAGTACTGGCAGATTTCTACGGTCTGTACCCTGAAAATGGTAGATACAAATCAAGGTCAGATATACATATAAAGTAGCGCATATGAGTTTATCTTGTTGGGCAGACTGGATGGACCATATAGGTCTTTTTCTGCCATCACCTACTATGTTACTATAATATGTTACACGTCTCCATCCCCACCCTGTCCCTGCAGGCCGCATCTCCATCCCCGTCCCTTTCCTACAGGCCCTGTCTCCGTCCCTGCCCCATACCCGCAGGTTCTGTCCCCATCTCCGCCCCATCCCCATGGGCTCTGTTCTCATCTGCAGAAGCCTCAAACAAATATGCTGTGCAACTGTTGTATATAAATGTTATGTTTTTTTAATCTGTGGATGAATAAGAAGTCATCAACAATCTCAGGATTCAGTCTAGCTTTCCTGTCTTCCACAGTCCCTCCTGCAATAGAAGATGTCTTCTTAGAAGATGTGCTGGTAGCAGGATGTACAGGATCTCCCATGCAAATTTTGCTAGCTGTGGCCAGCATGTTTGCTTGTTTTTTCCAAAAAATAAAAATATTATCGTCTGCATCAATCAATCATAAATAACAGTCCAGTTCATTAACAGGTTTCAAAATAGAAAGTGACACGAGGACAAAGTTTATCCCCGTGTCCCCATCCCCGCCCCGTCCCCTTTGGATCTGTCCCCATCCCCACCCTGTCCCTGCAGGCTCTGTCCCCGCCCTGTCCCCACATGCTCTGTCCCCTCCCCATCCCGCGGGCTCTGTCCCCGTCCCCATCCCTGCGGTTACTGCGGGTCCCCGTCCCCGTGTCATTCTCTAGGAGGTTTTTCTGGATCAAATTCATGGTCAAGTTGAAGCTTGTATTTTGGCTGTAATGAGTGGATCACATTAGCAAGTGTTTAGCCAGTGTGGACTTTTAGATGAATAACAAAGCATGTTCTGATCCTCCCTAGTGTAAAGAGACCTATGCAACTCAAAATTTAACTTTATCATAATAGCAACAATTTAAAACCTAAACTAGTGGAAAGAATGAACTGTTTAAATATATTTATGAACCTCCCAAAGAATTTAACTGAAAAAATAAAATAAAATAAAAAACCTCAGCCGAGTGTTTCAGGTTTTGTTGAGGAAACAGGCTGGTAGAATCCCAAAACCTTTATATCTTTCCATTGCTAAATGAGAAAATGTGGTATTTTTCCTGGCATCTTACTACAGCATCATGAATTTATCAGCAAATTGAAAGAAATCGGCTCAACATTTTGTCAGGGTCAGAAAAAGAAGGCTTGTTCTATTAGCACTGAGCTTGTGGGGCAACTGTGGTTGGGTTCCCTTTTGGCTGTACTGCTTTCAGTGGCGAAAGTTCAACCAAATATAATTGTCTAAAAGGCAAAATTAATACTAGTAGCTGAGTTCATTTTGGCAACAGGTCCACACCTAGACAGGAACTCTTTTGCATTGACCTTCAACCTTGCCAAGCATGATGTCTTTTTCTAATGATCTTTCTGGCTCAGCTGGGGATGATGGATCTACACATCTTTCACGACACTGAAGAATGAAAACATGAACCCAGAAATAAAGAGAGGTGGGCAAGCCATAAGAATTCAGAGCTACTGCCAAATTTAAGTCACACTAAAGAGGTCTGGCTCTGCTGTTAGAGTCTGGAAATATATGAGCCAAAGTAAATGTTCTGTGATTACAGGCCCAATGCTGGTCTGTCAGTAAACAACATTGCAAGCTACAGCTTTTCCAGCATTTTAGAATCATGTGAAGCCTGTGGTGTGATCATTACCTCGCTTGTGCTTCTATGCCTGGGATAGAACAGCAGTGTAAAAATTGGTGAACTGTGATTCATAAAATACAAAGAGTTAATGAAAAAAGCTAGATTGTCCTAGAACAATCCCAATGTTTTAGAACTCTGAACTAGGAGAACCAAAATGTCAGGAATGTTTTGAGATAGCGTAGCTACTTTCATTAAATTGTTTGCCAAGAGACCTTTACTCTGCAGATATAGTCTTGCTGCCCGGGAGATCTACAGCTTCTGGAGCACTCAGTAACCTTTAGTGTTTGTAAAGGGGAGAGGGTGAAACTGTGTAACCGTGATTTTTTGGTGCACACTGTGTTGGGTTGGTTTGCTTTGTGTTAGGTTAGGCTGGGTTGGAGAGCTTTCCTTTTGCCAAAAAGTTTCCTAAAACTGCCAAATAGAGAACCATTTGCAGCAAAGAACACATAGAAGCAGGTTGTGTCTTAGAAGCAATGACAAATTATTGAAAGTATCAAGGTTTACTTTGGGCACACAGACCAGAAGTACGCTTCTGGAAGGTATTGCCTTCGAAAGCTAAAAAAATGTCAGTGGAAAAGGTATCATCTTACTCAGGGCAAACCAGGAAACTAGTGTAAGAAACTGTTGCTTAGCTGTCTGTTTTGGTGCTTTGTTACAGTAGATATCTCCTGTTTCCCCACCGACGGTACTCTTTACCTTTACATCTGCATTCACAGCAACAGTATATGAAATTTTGTCGTAATTTAAAGACTTGGTTGTTTAAGAAGTTCTATAGTCTACAATGTCATTATTTAACCTATTTATGAAGCTAGTGCTCTTAGGGGGTCTTTTACTAAGCTGCAGTAGCATTCTTAGCTCATGATAGAAATCAGCTGGCAGTAAACATTGAGACACCCATAGGAATATAATGGGCATCTCAGCGTTTACCACCAGCTGATTTCTACGGTGAGCTAAAAACGCTACTGCGGCTTAGTAAAAGACCCCCTTAATAATCTGTCAGGAAGACAATGCTTCTGTCTAATTCAGGTCCTTTGAGAAACTGTATGTGATTGTAAAAGACCTTTTTAAAAAAGAATATTTGTGAGGTGAAGTTATTCTTCTGCCATTGTTTGCTGTAATTTTTAACTTTGTGCCCTGCCTTGACCTATGTTAATGGTTAAATGGGTTATAAATATGTAATTAAATTAGTAATTTCTGAACTGTTGTTGGCGATGTGACCCCCCCCCCCCCCCCCCCCCAGGACACTGTAAATTGCAAAAAACAAACAAACAAAAAGGCATTCTAAGATGTTCTAATACCTTGTTTCTTGCTTAATCTAGTTTGGGCTTTGTGCCATGATACAATAAGTTTCAAAAGATTCAGCATAAGGAGAAGTCACAGACCAGGTATGTACTATTCATCCATTGCACTCAGTATTTTGGAATAATCCCACACTTGTCTCAAGTTACTGCTCTTCAAGTGGATGGGATAGCAGGCCAGTGATCAAAGTGTAGGATTTACAGGCCTGTGCTTCTGAGGCTACCTTCAACTTGACTTCTTAAAATGAGAAGTCATTTCTCACAGCTCTTTCAAACAGAGGGGATGAACTCGTGTGACTGTCATCACTGCCTCAGTTTCTGAGAACTGTGGTTTTCCCCACCTGGAAAACCAGTTCCAGGTCAGTTTATGTGGCTTACATGTAAGGAAGGGTATCAGCCAGGCCTTAAGTGCTAATTCAAACAAAACAACACTCCCAAAATATAAGCAGTGGGTTACTATTGCATACCAGAGATTTCATATCTCCAGCATTTGGAACAAGGTAGAACAATAGAATGTAAACAGTAGTGAACACAAACATTATTGAAACCTAATCACATGCTGTATGTAATCACATTTTTAAAAATGCTTCAGCTAAATAGAAAAATATTGGTGGGTGGATGAATGGATAGCTAAGTGTACAGGGTGAGGCAAAAAACGTAATCTCCTAGAGGCTTTTTTGCTGTTTTCTCACAGGGTTTTGGAGTTGATACACCAAAACTTTGACTCAGACTCCAATTCCTCTATTTTTCTACTGTCCAACTCTGACTCCGATTCCTACTATGTATAGTAAATCTAAGAGAAATTTGATTAATTACAGAAACATAGATATTTCTTTATGTACAAAATCAGGACTAATACACCAAAATATATATTTATTTGAATTTTGAATAGAGTACCTGAACAAAAAGAATGCTGTCAAATAAAAATATCCAAGAAACAGAACAGAGAGGGTCCAAAGCACAAACCACAATCTGAAACACAAAAAGAAGTACCAAGAGCCTTAAAAAATGGGACGTCCTTTTATTCCACAGCGTAGATTGACCTTATATGTCAAAACCTCAATCTTGTATATCAATGACCCGACACGAGCCATGTTTTGGCGCACAGCGCCTGCGTCAGGGGTCATTAGAAGTCAAAAATTCAATGTTGTCCTGCCCAGCATCTGAATTAAGGGCAAGATGTAGGACCTTGTCCATTGCTTCATAGATGAACAGAATGGTGCATTTTCCAGTCTTCAATTCTGACTGTAGCAAAGGTCATGCATGGAGGGGGCACATGCAGTTAAGCAACAGACAAGGTCCCCCAGATCTATTCTCTCTCTATTCCTGTCCTCTGGGGTAATTGCCCTTTTCTTCAGAACCATAGACCACGCACTCATCCTCAGGTTAATCCCCTCCCACCTTATTTTAACCACTAAACATGGCTGTTTTGGCACTGAATATCTGTGCCTAATCGGCAAGGTCACATGATATAGTTGGTTAACGATTAGCTGCTAAATGCAAATATTCAGCAGGAGATAACCAGTTATCTCCCGCAGAATATCCGTGGTTAGATGCTAAAACGCTATTTAACCAGCCAGGAACCATTCTTGGATGGTAAAATAATTTTGGATATTGGGCCCTAATAATTGTGCTTCTCTTTGTTCCTATGGACATCTCTAGCCATTAGTGCACACTTAAAACACTACCACAAGATGCCCTTCAATGTTGCTCAAAAAAGACTTCTCCATTCAATTCTCTGAGGGGTCCTCTTACTAAACTGCAGGAAAAAGGGGGCCCTGCGGTAGCTGCAGGGACCGCTTTTTCTGCGTGCCGGGGCCCTTTTTACCATAGCCGGTAAAATGCCCCCCCCCCCCCCAAAAAAAATGGCCACGCGATAAGGTAACTCTTACCACGTGGCCATGCGCAGGGAGCACTTACTGCTACCTATTGAGGTGGTGGTAAGGGCTCCCGTGGTAACCTGGCAGTAACTTCTTTTCAAAGTAGGTGAATGATTACTAGAAAAATGCAAAAATGTATTTCTATCTGTGTCCTTCCTATAGACAGTTGTTATAAATCTATCATTCTGTTTAGTAATTTGAAGATCTAGAAAGGACAAAGTAGTAGTATGGTAATTCATACTAAAATGGATTCTTGCATGTCTCTTCAACCACTCATGGAATTGAATCAGTTTTACTTTAGAATCAGACCACAACACAAATATATCACCTATAAATCTAGTTCACAGTTTAATCTGTGCTGAAAAATCATTTTCACATCCATTTTTCGTCAAAATCTTGTATACCCCCAAGACTTTGGGAATATAAATGTTTTTAGCTTTCTCCTAAAGCTAAGGTAGACGTTGACTGTTTTGGTAGCGATTGGCAGGAGGATCCACAGAGAAGTCCCTGCCACTGGGAAAAGTTGAAAGTTTTCTGAAATCCATTACCCTTATAAGATCTCTCAGACCAAATATCTATGGGGACTTCTTTCCAAGGAATAGGTGCAAGGTAGCAGAAAGCTGGATCACAATGGAAGACACATTGATCAAGAAGCAACAGTTCAAATGGAACAAGGAGAAACAGAATAGTTTAAAATCAGCAAAGGTGTACAAAAAGGTTTCATATGCTCCCCTTACCTGTTTAATCTATATGCAGAACAAATCATCAGAGAAACAGGACTGTATGAAGAAACCCAAGGTATGAAAATTGCTAGACTCATCAACAACCTTCATGATGCTGATGATACTACATTACTGGTTGAGAGTGAAGAAGAACTAAAACATCTGAATATCAGGATCAAGGAATATAGTCTAAAAATGGGCCTTCACTTTAATGTGAAGACAAAAATCCTGACAACTGATAAAATCAATAATTTGATCCTGGTGAAGAAGTAATAAAAATAGTAGATGACTTCAATTTGCTTGCATAAATAATAATGAAACAACAAGCAGACAAGAGTCAACAAACAAGCAACAACAAGTCGTCAGAACAGCTACTAAGGATCTAGACCAGATTTTCAAATGCAGAGACTTGTCCAACCCATGGCATTTTCAATAATGTCATATGGATGGGGACGTCAGATAGAAGAAGAAGACAGGAAGAAAATTGATGCCTTCAAATTACGGTGCTGCCTAAAGAACAAATCAATCAGTATTGGAGGGGATCAAATATAATCTTTCTTGGGACAAGACTTTGGCTTTCGTACTTCAGACACATCATGTGCAGAGAAAGATCATTAGAAAAAGACATTATGCTTGGCAAGGTTGAAGGTCAATGCAAAAGAGGAAGACCAGTAATTTGATGGAGTGATACAATCAAAGCTATAGATGCCATTCTATCAACAATTAGCCTCCTGACTGAAGACAGAACACAATTCAGGGCAACAATCCAGAGGGTCACCATGAGTCAACACCAACTTGACAGCACTTAAAAAACAATGATAACCTATAAGTCATAGAACAGAAATACTATGTAACTGGAACTTCTTGTTTTTGATAGCATTATGACTGAGGTGATACTGGAATATTTTTAAGTGGAATGGAATCACAAAAATACTAGGCGTGCTTGAAAATTCCTTTTAATCATGTTTGGGGAATATTTCCGTATCTTTCAGCCATATTCAAAAAGGCATACGCTAACAATCCAACTTAAATGCCTGAATCCTGCAACACAATACTAATACTCGAACTGGACATAACTTAACGCTTCCTCCTTTCTATTCTCTTATGTGTCTGTCACACATGCACTTTATTATACCATAATATCACTCTGTATTTGTCATACCAGAAAGGCGATCGCCTCTCGGTACTATGTAAGCCACATTGAGCCTGCAAATAGGTGGGAAAATGTGGGATACAAATGCAACAAATAAAACAAATAAAGCTCACTAAAAAAAATCTTAATTCAATTTTTATTTGAGATCTGCAATCCTTGTAATCAGGAGACTTAAGTACTGCAAATCCTAGTGAGAAAACCTCACTGCTTTCGTGCCCTAGTACCAATATACTGTGCAGCAGCTTTATGATCTGTCTGTGTAAATTAATGATGTGCTATAGAAAACAGAAATACTAGTAACAAGTTTATGGCAAACATTTGATCTCCACCTCTCTCTGGCGGCTATACAAAGACACGCTAAATAAAAAGCAGATAAAAAATGTATCCAGAATCAACTAGTAAATCCATATGGACCCAGCAGAATCATGTCTATAAACGCATCTGGCTGGCATTCTTTTCATCTGGACTGCAATTGATATGCAGGAAGTCTGGATTTATTTTCCAGTGGAAACACATATCAGATTCTGAGAGAGAAATCTAGAGGGTAATGACTGAATAGACAGTATCTCTTAGTGGAAGAGATGAACGCCATATGGCACAAATGTGCTACCAGAATAGCAGGTTCTAGGACAGGGTTTCCAAAACTGTTCTGGTGACCCCATAGCCAATAGGGTTTTCAGGATATCCTTGCAAATTTATCTCATGTGTATTCATTGTGGATATTGGTGATAATCTGACTGTAGAATCACCACAATATTTTGGGAAGCCCTGATCTTAGCAAATAAAATAATAGAATACTTGCAACAAAAGCTAATACATCATAATTAGGACTTCTATTCTTAGGTGTTTATGAATTGTAAAATGTAGGTGTTTGTCATTCAGCTAATTAGGGGTTCTTTGAGTGCACAAAAAATCAGTGTTTATCAATGTTTTCATTCCAGTGGAACAAATATATACATCTGTGTCATTTAGGAGTTGTCAGTTTTGACACAAAAACTAGGTGGAGGATACAGTACAAGCCAGGGGAGGGGTGACTACTAGGTAAAGTGATGTTTTTCTGGTGTTTATCCAATAAAAACCTGGAGTTTTATGTATTTATTTCATGCATTTGATCCACAAACCTCACCAACGCTAGTTAGAGTTCAGTCAATAGCTTAATTTTAAGCAATCAAAAGTAACCTCCCCATTAACCATCTAGTATCTTCAATTCCCATATACACAGCCCTACTTTTACTCCAGCTTTTCTCCTATGGATGCAGTATTGCAGCAGACCAGGGGTTCTGGTAACATGGAAGGAGAGGAGAAAGTCCCTAATTGGGGGGGGGGGGGGGGCACTTGCCAGTTTGTTCGGTGACTGCACAGAAGAGAACAAGAAGGAGCAGGAGAAATGGTCAGGGTCTACCTCAGGTCTTATTCATTTGACAGCACTGACAGACCAAGAGGGCATAAAGACTGGAGATGCTAGAGGTCCCAATTCACTTAGAGGTAATGTGTAAGAAGCAGAGAGACCGGTGGGGGGGATGCAAGACCAATCTAGGAGAGAAGAGATACCGAGGAAAGATGCAGGAGAACAGACCCAACCTTCCCAGTCACAACTAACCAGCAATGATTTTGCCGCATGCTTTGCCAACAAAATTAAAAGTCTCCATCAGGACCCACAGACAGTCCCATCAAAGCTCCCACCAGCTAATGAGGAGAATGCTTCCTCTCCCCCACCATGCACAGCCATCTGGGATTCATTTGACCAGGTCTCAGAGGAAGCTCTTAAAAAAATTATGAAAGGTCTACGGCCTAAAACCTGGCCTTTTGACCCCTGCCCAGCAAACATTATAGAGTGAGCAAGCATAATCCTCATTGAAGGGGCCAGTAAAATTGTTAGTACCTCTCTTCTGGAAGGTAGCTGCCAAAAACACTAAAAAGAGCTTTGGTGTGTCTCCTACTGAAAAAGAGCTTCCATGACCAGGACAAGCTCTAAAACTACCAACCAGTCTCTAAATTCCTTTACTGGCAAAACGTATAGAACAGACAGTCTGCATTCAACCCAACGATGGGCTAATTGAAAGTAATTGGCTAGACCCTTGTCAATCTGGCTTCAGACCTCAATACGGAACAGAGACAGTTCTTGTATCTCTTCATGATGATCTGCACAGAAACCGTGGCAGGGGATCTGCCTTGATACTACTGTTGATGGATTTCTCAGCAACATTTGACACTATGGATCATAATATCATGCTTACAAGCCATCAATGGCACAGCATTTACATGGTTCAAATCCTGTTTGTCAGACAGAAAGCAATCAGTTCTGTTCAACAACAGCACATCATTATCTTGGGCACTGAACTGTGGAGTGCCACAAGGATCCATACTGTCTCCCATTTTATTTAATAGTTACCCCAAGCCTCTGGATGAGCTGCTTAGGTTGATGAACACAAAATTCTGTATCTGTTCTGATGCTGTGCAACTACTCATACCCATTGAACCAGATCTACCCACAGCCTTGAATAAACTGACTGCCTGTCTAATCAAAACTCAGAAATGGGCAAACAACAACAACCCAAGCAAAACAGAGATTCTTTTGGACAAATATTTGATATCAAAATACATTTTGGGAAGTATGAACTCCCTGTAAAATCACAGGTCAGGAATCTTGGGACACTGCTAGACTCATCACTCACTCTGATCCCACAAATTCAACCTACCTTTAAAAATTGTCTCTATCACCTGTGGCAGCTACAAAATCTCTCTCCTTACATTGATAAGATGAGTCTGACCACAGTGGTCCATGCCATGATAATATCATGACTAGACTACTGTAATGCTCTATACACTGGTCAAACCAAAAAGAGTTTGTATCAGCTCCAACTAATTCAGAATGCTGCAGCACGACCACATCACTGCAAAACACTATACTGGCTGCCAGTACCTTAATTTAAAACTCTGTTTGATTTTCAAGGTCCTCAGTCAAAATGGGCCAAAGTACTTAAAGGATGTTAGCCCTTTACACACCTTTGAGACCTCTAAGGACCTCTCAAGGAGCATCACTATCTGTACTTTCATGAAAAGAAATTGCACGATATAATACCCACCAGTGAGCCTTCTCGGGAGTAGCCCCCCCCCCCCCCCCCCCCCCACACACACACTCTGGAATGCATAACCAGAGGAGCTGTGTCTAACTCAAGACTACCTCTACTTTGGGAAGCAGGTGAAAGCCTGGCTGTTTCCCCAAGCCTTTAATACATAGGGTGATTGACTATACACCACTCTGTACCTGGACTAGCTTGCTACACACACTGTAACTTAGGCCAGTTCCCTACATCTTGTTTAACTGTACAAAGAACTTGCCTTGAGTTTAGTCACCCATCTATTTATCCCAACTAACTCTGTACTGCCCATCTAGGCCCCTCGACTACATGTGCCTGCTCAGAAGCTGTTAGACAACTGCCAGGGACCCTTTATCCTTGTTCTTCTGTGCATGGGAAGAGAATAGTGGAAGAGAATGAGTGTTTAGCCAGAGACAACCAAGAATCTGTTTTGTACCCACTTCAGGAGTCACTCTGATCCTCACAACCTGGAGAACCGGCTACACTAGGCTTAGAGGACATTACATGAAAGTAGCTGGTAGCAGATTTAAAACAGATTTAAGATACTATCAGGTCAATATTCAGCAGCTGCGGTCAGTGTGTTATTAAACGCAGGCTGTGGTGGTCAAAAATATCCAGATATTCAGTGCCAGCCATTATCATATACTGGTGCTGAATATCTGGATAAGGTGGTTAGTGCCAGAACTTCTGATATTTCCACTATTTGGATAAATTATCTGGATAACTTTGGACAGCCTATCTTTCCTAAGGTATCCGGATCGCAGATTGAATACTGACACTTTCCAGTTAAGTTCCTGGACCACCCTAGCTCTGCCTCCATTCCACTCTGGCATTATCTGCATAGGGCAGAGGTGATCTGTAAAATAGGGAAGAGGTGGGCAGTAAAGATATTCAGAAGTACTATCCAGATAGTGCCTCTAAATATCCTGGTTAGCAGCCCTTTATCGTTTATTAGTTTTATATACTGCTTCTTAGTTTTATATACCGCTTCTATTTGCCAAGCAAATAGAAACAGTTTACAATCAAAGCAAATCTAATAAAAGGAAAATAGGAACTCCATAAATTGATAGGAAAGGAACCGTACAAACCCACATACACTCAGAGAAGAGAGAGTCAATTCACTCATCCATTACAAGTAAAATCTCTTTACAAATAGCATCCCAAATAAAATCAACAAATAAAATTCTCTTCCCTTCACAGGAACCCAGCCAGGGACAACTCTAAGAGTCAAATGCAAGTTGGAAGAGGTAGGTCTTAATGGAAATCCTAAAGAGCACATATGATCTCTCCAGTCAGAAAGTCTGGGGAAGCAAGTTCCATAGTGCTGGTGATTAAAAGGAAAAGGCGGAGGAACGAGAGGGGTATGGCAGAACTAACCTGTTAGCTGCTAAAAACCACAAAGTGTGGAATGGGGAGTAAGGAATAGTCAATGCGGTCTAATACGGAGGAGTGGTGGTATAGAGAACCTTATGTGTCAAGGTGAGGATCTTAAATATAATTCTGTATTCTATTGGTAGCCAATGAAGGCGCCTCTAAATATTCCGGTTAGATGCCCTTTATCTAGATAGCAGGTGCTGTTATCTGGATAAGTGCTTTTAAAAGCGGTGAGATACATAACTCTGTTAAATACTAAGATAAGTAAAGATGGTCTATCGTATCACATTTTAACTTCAGGCAATTAGAAGTTGCTGATAGAAGAAACCACTGTGATTCTTTAAGGCATAAAGTGAAAAAAATATTCATAGAAAATATATGAAAAAGGGGGCCGGTGACGATATTGGGTATGCTACCAGCGGTATTTGAACTCACTAACCACTGAGCGCCCATACTGAGGTCCGTTGAAAAACTAATTGTATTATTTGAACAGATGTAACTGCATTATATTCAAGCAGGTCAATGGTACTTCATGTTTTTAAATATTGACCGGCATATTTTCAGTCAACGCATAACTAACCTGTGGAATTTGTAGCCAGAGGATTGTGATCAAGCTGGGTTTTAAAAAAGTCATTGGCCAAGTTTCTGGAGGATATTAGCAGGTACCTAGAAGGAGCAGTATGGGTCAGAAGGAAAGGGCCCAGTGCATGACGGAGGCAGTCAGTAAGTAAGACTGCCGCTGTCACTGGTACTCTACTGCGAAAACTCCAGGTTAGAGATGGAGCAAGGTGGGGGCTGGGCGTAGGGGGGACACGCTGGATTGTGAGGGGAGAGAGGGAAGGAAGAAAGGAGAGGCATAGCCACAGGGGGTGGGGGGCCTGAGAATCCAGAAAAAGCAAAAATCCAGTCTGATCCTATCCCTGGGTAGTCCAGATTTTTGGATTTCAACTGTGTATTTAAAACATGTATGTTTGTTGAGCACAGACAGCAGGAATCCAGACTTAGCTGCTCTACTGGATTTGTGTTAGGATTTCTTACAGTAGAATTGTATGACATACATTTTCAGTTTCATTAAAAAAGAAATGAATAGACCAATTTTTTACAAAATATATGGATAAGCCAATTATGGGTTCACCACCATCCAGAAAATACATAATTGGCTTTAAATATCAGGCCTAAAAAAAAGTTTATGTATGGCAACATTTTCAGTTTGCATGTTCAAGCAAACTGTAATCCAAACCACTAGACAGTAAAATCGATAATTTGATTTTTTTATTGCCATGCACATAAGCTGAATTTAAAATATTAACTTTAGAATATATACAAATACAAGAAATGTAATGACAACTTATTAGCAATGACCAAATGTATGTGACCTAGTGGAAATGTAAATTTGTCATCATCAAGCTGTGATAGGAGTTCTAAAGAAATGTTTGAAGTAGACAATAGGGAATTATTTTTCACGCTTGGCAAGATTATTCAGTATGGACAATGCTGCTTAAGGAGTGCCAACAAGGTAGAAAACCATTTCTCTGTTTTAAATAATAAACAATCACCTTTTTGAAGAGGCAGTTGTAGGTAGGTCCAGAAAACTCAGTTTAACTACTGACCATATTTGTTTGTGTCGTAATGAACAAAGGCTGCTTCAGTCCCTGGAAATACAATACAGCACATGAGAGGGACTGGGTCTTTTGCTTTCAGCCTGCAAGCGACATTAGTGCTGCAGAAGATAATGATGAAATTACAGACATGCCAAATCTTCTGCGTTCTGGGCCGATGATCAGAAGCAAACGCAGGTGCTTGAGGCTATTAGCACCATACCAGCACCGTGATTGCTACCGCCCTATGATCAGAGCCCCTGAGCGCATTAAGCAACCCGCTCGTGGGCTTTGACTGCAACTAGCATGCAAATGCATGGTAAACATATTCCTCCCCAATGATCAGTGGGCAGTGCACCAAACATTGGCACGCTGTCCTCCGAAAACCCTATGCCAGCTCGGAGCTGGCGTTAGGGTTTGCAGACCATTGGGGAGGAATGGTGAGCTCTGTCCAGCATGCATTTGCATGCTAGCAGGCTCCCTATTCCCCCCAGTAGAAAGTCCCTCCCAGAGCAGGAGCAGAAATCCGGACCCTAGAAGCCAGTAGAAGGAGAACATCGTCCAGAGAGCTCAGCCGCAGCCATTGTGGTAGTAAAGTAACTTACCACACAAGGCCACTGCGGCTGAGGTGAGCTCTCTTGATGACATTCTCCTCCTGGCTTCAAGCAGTGCAGGCACTAGCAGCACAGGGGAAGGGGGCGTCCGGTGTGTGGTGCAGGCTGCACTCAATGCTTCAGCCCAGCTGTTCAGTGGCGGCAGCAGCAGCGCTTGGCCTTGTTTGTGTGAAGCTGACTTATGTGAGCTGTTCTTCTTTCTTCTTTGACTGCCGGCTCCTTGGCTGTAGTAGGGGTAAGGTAAGGGACCGTTCCCATGGCATGCACTGTGTGAGCTCTGGCTCGCTGACTCTGTGGGCTGCTGGGGTTCATGGAATTGGGTGGGTTCTGCCTCCGTGGCACTTGCAGAAGCTATCACCTGACCCGACACAGCACAGGACAAGGAGGTTGAAGAAAACAGGAGATGGGGTGTTCTTATCTGGTCCATTATACGGACTTTAGTTCATCCAAAACAATAGCAAATGCTAAAGCAATAGCAAAAGATTATTAAAAATAAAGGCATGGTCCATCTGTAAAAAGTCTAAAGCTGTTCCAGTTGGATAGGCATTAGGCAGTGCCTTAAAAGGTGGAGGTGGGATTTTGTTTTCTTTTTTACTTATTTGACAGCCTTTTAATTTATTTGAAAGCTTCCCATATCTAGATTTAAATATCATGAAATAAAAATTGAACATCACTAAAACAGCTTAAAAATGATTATAGCTGGTGCAAACAGCGTGATAACCTTTGTATTTTGTGCTCTTCTATACAATACAGATGGCAAAATTTCAATGAGAATATTCTGTTTCTTGATCTTAACTGTTCATTTTAATCGTTTCTGTAATCTGCCTTTGGGAAGCCTGGTGTTATAAAGATGGAATATACTGAAATTAAATGGAAGCAAAATTAAACTGTCCTTTCATTAGGGCACATGGAATCACATCTGTATCCGATGTCTGTTTTGGTGGCCCTAAACTAGGTGAAAACATCTCTGCACGAATACAGGGGGAGTCCCTATAGCCAGCCCCTCCAAATGACACAGTGATTTAAAGTGAAATTAGTACTCTAACCAATGAAAACAATACTTCCTCTGTGTACATCCATATGCTGCACAAGCCAACATGTTTGAAAATATAAGTGAGATTAAATAAAAATGCTATCAACAATAAAGAACGACAAGGATGTAGCAGCTCATAGGTTTGCTTGCTTTGTTTTGAATGGCTGCACGGGGAAGGGGCAAACATAGACTAACTTAATTGGCTTCAACTTTTTGATGTCATCCCGTCTCCTGTTTTCTTCAATCTTGATGTCGGACTAGAGGTGGGAATGGTGTTGCCAATAAAATTTGGTGTAGATAGCAAGCTTGTGTTTCCTTTACAACCATCAATGCCTATAAGCTGGGAAGACCAGCAATCTTGAAAGTCAGGTTCTTGAAATCCCCATAACTGGTCCCTATTTCTGCTTCCCCATTACCCCCCTCCCCCAATAATAACCGCTGCCTCCAGCCCCAACTGATAATGTTGCATGTCTTCTATCCATAGATTCCGTTTGCTATATAGTTTGAGTAGCATATTTGCTGGTTTTTGTGATTCTTCATAGTATCTGGCAGTGGAGTGGTTTTGTGTTGCTGTTACTGAGGGAAGGGATATCCATGCATTCTATCGCAATTGGACCAAGGATAGACTGGTGAAAAGAAAGCAAGACAATCGAAATACACAGAGATGGGCATAACTCCCAGTAAAGAGCATAAATTCTTTGAATATTGAGCTCATAATTGGTACTTTATGCTGGGTTGTCTGCATTTAGTTGAGTTCAACTTTGTTTATTCAAATTTGGTTTTAAGAGGCATAATACAAAACTTGTAAGTTGATTAAAGTGTCTTAAGTTACTTCAGTAAAAAGATATCAGCGTATATATTTGTTTTGTATTTATTAACCTGTATTTTTGTGCTTTCAAATTCAGTACTGTACCAGCACTGTCACTAAATCCACCTCAGCATTTTCCTAACTGCTGCTTAATGTATGAAATTCCACTTCACAGTACATAAATGCCAACATCTTACCATGCTAATATAGGCTGCAAGTATAAAAAATATTTGTTCGGTCTATGTTTGTATTAGTGTTTGCACTTGACTGCCACTTGGCAGTATAGTGTAAAAGGTTAGAGAAGTTCCTGTTTGGTAGTTACCTTTATAGGAGAGTCAGAGCCTTGGAAGATGTGCTAATCCCAATAAGACTCCAAAGCAGCCACCAGTGTCCCCTAAGCTTGAGGCACATTAGCAGTGCCTTGTCTTTTCCAAGATTGTCTAGTTGCACCTTCTCTACTGTGGGATGCTATGGCCTTCCTACCCTTCTGGCACCTATTTTACAAAAGTCTGCTCCCCCAGACATCAAACCTAGCTACGCCTCTGGACGTGCTGTGTCCCTGTCTGAACTGCAGAACTACTATGGCATCATGGCAGGATCTAGTGCAGTATGGGGATGTGAGGCTGCCTGCCCAGGAGGGTGTGGCTTCAGAATGCAGGAAGCTAAAAGCCTTAGAACAAAGCAAGAGGAGAGAGAACCCAGGAGGAGCAAGGTCCCAGTACAGAGACCTTGGCAAGAGAGGGCTTGGAAGAGAAGCGCAGGAGACTAGAATGTGATTGATTGACTGACTGGATTTGAGTCATTGTGAGCTGGCTGAGGTAAGCCTTGAGAATAAGTGATGGTGTATGGCTGGAGCAAGCCATGAGGACATGTGAATGCTGTGCAGCTGTGATAAGCCAATGCAAGTGTAGAAACTGAAGAACTTAACTGTATAAAAGTAATGAAACCTACTGTTTACTAAGTTGTGCAAGTGCAATGGAATTATTGCTAATGCTTAACGGAACTGTGTAAAGGTGTTGAAGGTCGAGCTGGAGGTAAACCTGACCCAAGGAGTAGAAGTGAAAGACTGTGTTTGGGCATGGCAACCTTGCATCCGCGGACTGTAGTTGAACCGCAGCTGAGACTGGCTTAAAGTGGCTTGTTGGACCGCCGGGGTAGCGCCCTCTTGTGTCTCAGGCTCTGGAAAGAATAAGCCTGAGAGTACATGATCATAAATATTAATAATTGCTTGTTGAACTGCAGAAGATTATCCTTGCTATGACTCGGCCCTGTGAGGTAACAGGACCGAAACTGTTTGTTCTGTAAATAAACTCATTTTATGTTGAACTCATATCTCCTGTCCAGCTGTATTATTGCTCCAATAATGCCCAAACCTGCTTGGGCATCTTACAACCACAAATCCAAATATCAGGTTAACTTATAATTTTAGTGGAGGGAACCTGAAGTTTGTGAGGCTTCTCACATTTAAATAATAATAAAAAAAAGCTTGCAAAAGAAAATTGAAGGCTAAAGATATCTGGGTCTTGGATCAATGTTGCAAAAATTAAAAAAAAATAATCATGGGGCTAAAATCAAGCTCAGATGTTGCTCTATAAAGCTTAGAAACAGAAATAAAAATGACATGATTATTTATGTATAGATGATATAGGCTTGGACTCATTCCTTTTTTTAATGTTTACAGTCACTTTAATTTAAAGCTTTTGAATTATAATAGGACTTTAATTTTGACTTCACATATATCAGCCAGATGTCTTTATCTTATTCTTTACTGATGATCTCGTCATTACAGTGCAAGTAAAACATATAGATGCAGAAAAATATAGAGCTTCATTTTTAAATTTTTATGTGAATCAAAAGTATTTTAAGTGTCCCGATGAAAGACAGGATAGTGCACTATTTCTCAGGCTTTCAGAGAGAGAAGAGATCCTATGCCTTTTTTAGTGCTTCAGCAAAAAAGCAAAACACATTTGTTGATGGAAAAGGTGTCAAAAAACAAAATCAAAGTTTCCAAAGAACCAGGGCCATAGCTAGGCCACATTGGACACACGGGAAGCTGGGGTGCCAACATTGTGCCTCGTCCATTGGCTTCCCTTGCTAACATCATAGAAGTGGGAGGGGTGGGACAGGGATACTTGGGAGGGGGTCACAAAAGGTGCATTTGCGGCATGTGACACTCCTGTAAAGAGCAAACATCTCTGTGAGAAAGACAGGTCTGGGCCAGAAGCAAAGAAAAGTATGTTTTATAACTGTTCCAGGGTGGCTGGTGGCTTCAGGGCAATTCTTGGTGTCTGCCTATTAGTCTCAAGCAGAGACCTATATGACAGAGAGGTCTCAGTAACTCAAACAGATCTGTATCAGAAGTAGAAAAAAAGTATATTTTACAACCTTTCCAAGGTTTCTACTTGATGGCTGGATATGGAGTAGCAGCCTAATAATTAGGACAGTGTGCTGAGAACCAGGGACACAGTGGTACAATTCCCACTGATGCTTCTTGTGATCCTGGGCAAGTTATTTAACCCACAATTGCCTCAGGTTCAGACTTAAGGAGCAAATCTATAACTTGGCACCAAGATGTAGATGTCACAATGGGGCACACCTAGAAGCCAATGCTATAACAGCACTTAGACATACCCAAACCATTAAAGAATACTAGCGCAAAGCTGAGTTAGTGTACCAAAATTTAGGCCTTATGCCAGGTCAGAAAGGCAGAAATGGAACATTCTTCACTGAGTTTGACAAATAGCAAGGAGGCGTGTTGGGAGGCATGTTTTGGGTGGGACTTGGGCAGGATCTAAATCTGGATGTTTTTCTGCAATAATGGGTAGAAAAGAAGCATGTTTTTGTCTAGACCTGTTTTAGTCATGGCTCAGAAAAAGGTACCCTAACTGATCAGCTGACCACTGGAAGGATTAAGACATGACCTCCCACCCCCCAAAGATGTGACAGTGATAGTAGATACCAGGCTCAATTATAGCTCCAGATGTTATGGCCATTCCTAAGAAAGCAGCAATCAATTGAATGGAGTAGCCTGGTGGTCAGTGCAGTGGACAGTGAACAGGACACAGGTTCAATTCTCTTTAAATCTTTCATTTCAGTACAAATATGTGAGCCCTTATGGAACATAGAAATATCTCCTTTGCCTAAATATATGTGAGCTGCAAGCCTGAGTGCTGTTGTAGTGGTGGACCTTTAGGTACAATAGGTTCAGTGGCGTACCAAGTGGGGGCGGTCCGCCCCGGGTGCACGCCGCTGGGGGGGTGCCGCGCGCCAGTCAGCGAAGTTCGTTTCCATGCTCCCTCTGCCCCGGAACAGGAAGTAACCTGTTCCGGGGCAGAGGGAGCATGGAAACGAACTACGCTGACCGGCGTGCACCCTGGGGGGGTTCTTTCGCCGGGGTGGGGGGTGTCCCTTCGTCAGGGGAGGCGCTGCACCCGGGGGGCGGGGCGCATCGGCGATCTGCCCCGGGTGTCAGCGCCCCTCGGAACGCCACTGAGTAGGTTTTCTCTGTTCCTGGAGGGCTCACCATACAATATGAATGGTTTAGGTGGGATTTGTACTTAGGTTCCTTTATGTGAAGTCCACTGCACTGACCATTAGGCTGCCCGTCTGCACTGCTGGGATGTCTGTGTGGCTAGTTCACTAGGAATGCTGACGGACAGACCTCCCTATGGCTTGTTTTCCTATGTTTATCCCTGGGACATTTTTTTCCCCAAAAATGGTACTTACTGATGGATGTGTTGAGCCTGAAACTGTCTAGCATACAGCCATAATCGAATCAGAAAAACATTGGTTTGAGACATTTTCAGCAAAACGTCTCAATTCCGACTTAGACGTCATATCAAAAATGCCCCTCCACCTTTATAAACTGGTCTGTCCAAGTCTTGATCTGTTATTGGCCTGATGCCCCTTAAATGTAGCCATTAAAGGCAAAAGTCCTACTCTCCTACATGCAAAGTTTTCATCTGCAGAATACTTTGCCTTCGAGAAGCTACAGGAAATCAAATGCTTGGGCAAAGAGGTGCACGGTTTCACTGCTACATTCGAGCATAAGAATGTCTAAGCTGAGTCAAACCATGGTCTATCTAAGCCAGCATCAGTGGCCTATAGTCATTAGTAACATCAAATAGATGAAAACCAGAGCAAGCAAGCAAAACTGACCCTCATATATTTTGCGTTTGTCCTGCCCTTATAGGTAGCCCTTCTCTTCTACTTTCCATTCTTGCCTGAAGAATGTTACAGATTAGATGAAATTACATGACATAAAAAGTGCAAACAGTTCTTTGGCCAACCATTATATAGAGACTAACATCTTATAAATTACTTTACCAAGTGTAATGGTAGACAAGGCCAACTGGGCCCAAATCCAATCAATCACTTTCCAAAGTAAAGACACCTGGATAAGATTTAAAACTATGAAAAAAAAAAACCCTTGCATTTCTTTTTGGCAACCATTAGCCACAAGCTTAGCAAATTAAATGATCCTTTAAAAAATATTTTGAGGAAATGGTAAGCATTCAGTTCCAATCATTGAAGAAGACAGGGATGCCCAAGAGTTTACATTTGCAAACGTATTAAAAGCAACTTGCTAGGTGTCAAAATCATTAGCAGATTTTTGGAACTGATATGGCTTTTGAAAGGGGTAATCAAGTGGTGATCTGGATTTTTGCCCGAGTCTGAGAAGTTCAATGGCCCAGGTTGGCAGGGAAGGACTCATAGTATCAAAGTTGGAACAAAAACTGAGTTTCAGTTGACCTGCACATCCCTAGAAGGTAGGGCATTGAAAAAAATGGCTATTATAAATAAAATGGGGTTTTTTTAAACTGAATTGGACAACTGTGAAATGTCCTGGATTGACAGCACCAAAACCAAAGTCCTCCATTTATCCACAGTCAAAAACAGTGCAAGTTTCCCCAACACAGCCCTACCCCTACACCTCAATCCTGCTCAAGAAGAACCACCTGTTAGGTATTATGGAGTCAAAAATTCCCCCTTACTAAACAAGGCTCCAGAAAGTTCACTTACTCTGATAAAGTTATGTATTTATTCAGTGTGGAAGGCATGTACTATCGGTTGATTAAACTGTCCTAGGAGAACATAAGAACATAATAGTTTCCCTACAGGCTAAGATCAGGGTTCCATCTAGCCCAGTATCCTGTTTCCAACAGTAGCCAGTCCAGGTCACAAGTGAAAGTAACAAGGTTCCATGCTACTTAACCTCAGGGATAAGCAGTAGCTTTCCAGGTCTACCTTAATAATGATTTTTGGACTTCTCCAGGAATTTGTCTAAACCTTTTTTTTTAATGTAGCTGGATTAAGTGTTTTTACCTCTTGCTCCAGTAATGAGCTCCAGTTGAGTGAAAAATATTTTTTCTCATTTGTTTTAAATGTGCTACTATGTAACTTCATGGAGTGTCACCTAGTCTTTGTACTTTTTGAAAGAGTAAACAATCAGTTTGTGGTTACCAATTCCACTCCATTAAGGATTTTATAGATCTCTAATATATCTTCATCAGCTGTCTCTTCTCTAAGCTGAAGAGTCCTAACCTCTTTAATCTTTCCTCATATGAGTCTTTCCATCCCCTGCATCTTTTTGATTGCCCTTCTCTGTACCCTTTCTAGTTCCACTACATCTTTTTTGAGATGTGGTGACCAGAATTGCACACAATACTCAAGGTAAAATCTCACCTTGGAGATCAAATGCAATGAATATCTTGATAGCGATTAAAAAGATAACAGGAGCTGTAAAAAAAATTTTCTGGGATATATTTAAGAGTTCTCACACAGAAAATCCTAGCTTTTCAACATTTTGGTTCTTATTATAAAAAGGCAATGGTGTGTAATTTTAAACCATGTGGATTCCTTTTGTTTATGTGGTTTTTTGGCTGTTCCGACCCTTGAAAATATTACCCTTTTCTTTGTGTTAAAAAAAATTACACTATTTGCCTTCTTCAAACAATACATTTTTTTATTCTTGGGAAGAGCAACCCTTCAAAACGTTGATGGATTGTATGATTATATCCACAGAAAGGTCATCTTGATCTAAATTACTCACATAATGCTGTAATTGGAGGTAAGCAAAACATCGCAAACAACTAGGCCTTTATTCTGAAGCTCTAAAAAAAAAAAGACTACAGTCTACCGGTGTCCCCAAAGACATGATGCAATAATGTAACTCTCCCGCATGCCCAACATGCACTCAGCGCACTCTACATTCCAGATTTAAATCTGTTACATCTCAAAAGTAACAGATTTGAATGCCTAGGGTGCTGATGAAACAGCTGTGCTAGATAACACCATGCATCTTGAAGTGACCACAATAACACTCTACTTTTGCACTCATGCTGAAGACTTTTCATCACAGCCTACAGTAGAAAATACAAATGCTACAGAGCAAAAAGTTTCCGCTCCAAATTTATGGGGATGTATTCCTGTAAATCATCAAACAACCAATCTTAAGCATAATTATGTTTTTTAAGATCTAGAGGACCCAAGCCGCCTTGCATCCAATTCCACTGTACTAACACTAGGCTACTCCTCAGACTTGCTATCCTGTTTTGTTAAGAATGCCTGTAATACCTGAAGCTGTCATAGAGTCTAGTACCTCCTTTGTTTCATTTCAGGGGAGAGGGAGGGGGACAGCAACTACTGGGGGATTAAGGAGGTGCCAAGCCTTAATTCCTCCAGTGGTCAGCTGCTTTTTGTATCCTGGACATGACTGAAACAGGTGTAATTTAGGATGTCTGTTCAGTAATAGCTGATGGACCTCACCAATTTGCTTCATTTCTTTGAAGGCATGAATAAACATGTGGATAAGGTTAGCTGGTTGATGTGGAGGAGCATTTTCGAAAGGGACGGCCAAGTTGCGATTTCGATGTCCTTGCAAAATGGCGAAATCAAGGGGCGGAGAAACCCGTATTTTCAAAACAAGATGGACGTCCATCTTTCGTTTTGAAAATACCGTCAGAGATGTCCAAATCCTTAAATTTGGACGTCCTTAGACATGGACGTTTCTGACTTTCGGCGATTTTCGAAACCAAAGACGTCCATATCAAAAACGTCCTAATGCAAGTCATTTGGGCGTGGGAGGAGCCAGCATTTGTAGTGCACTGGTCCCCCTGACATGCCAGGACACCAACCGGGCACCCTAGGGGGCACTGCAGTGGACGTCATAAGATGCTCCCAGATACACAGCTCCCTTACCTTGTGTGCTGAGCCCCCCAAAACCCACTACCCACAACTGTACACCACTACCATAACCCTTACGGGTGAAGGGGGGCACCTATATATGGGTACAGTGGGTTTGTGGTGGGTTTTGGAGGGCTCGCTGTTTCCTCCAGAAATGTAACAGGTAGGGGGGTATGGGCCTGGGTCCACCTGTCTGAAGTGCACTGCAGTACCCACTAAAACTGCTCCTGGGACTTGCATGCGCTGCCATGGACCTGAGTATGACGTCTGAGGCTGGCATAGAGGCTGGCACGAAATATTTTGAAAGATGTTTTTTGAGGGTGGGAGGGGGTTAGTAACCACTGGGGTCATGCGGTCATTTTGGGCACCTTTTTGTGCCTTATTCATAAGAAAAACAGGTCCAAGTGAAAACGTCCAAGTGTTTGTCAGGGATGTCCTTGTTTTTTTCGATTATGGGTCAAAGATGTCCAAGTGTTAGGCACACCCAAATCCCGCCTTCGCTAAGCCTCCGGACCACCCCCTTGAACTTTGGATGTCCTTGTGACGGACTGCAGTTGAAGACGTCCAAAATCGGGTTTCCATTATACCGATTTGCACATCCCTAGGAGAAGGACGTCCATCTTCCGATTTATCTCAAAAGATGGACGTCCTTCTCTTTCAAAAATGAGCCCAATAGTGTATCTAAATTTTCAGAAAGCTTGTGATAAAGTTTCTCATGAGAGACTCCTGAGAAAATTAAAGAGTCATGGGATAGGAGGCAAAGTTCTGGTGTGGATTAGAAATTGGTTATTGGACAGAAAACCGAGGGTAGGGTTAAATGGTCATTTCTCTCAATGGAGCAGGGTGAACAGTGGAGTGCTGCAGGGATGTGTAATGGGACCAATGCTATTTAATGTATTTATAAATGATACGGAAATCAGAACGACGAGCGAGGTATCTCAGAAAAGCTATAGCGAAATTAGAAAAGGTTCAAAGAAGAGCGACCAAATTGATAAAGGGGATGGAACTCCTCTCATATGAGGAAAGGCTAAAGAGGTTAGGGCTCTTCAGCTTGGAAAAGAGACAGATGAGGGGAGATATGACTGAGGTCTATAAAATCCTGAGTAATGTAGAACGAGTAGAAGTAAATCAATTTTTTTTAACTCGTTCCAAAAGTACAAAGACTAGGGGACACTTGAGGAAGTTACATGGAAATACTTTTAAAACAAATAGGAGGAAATATTTTTTCACTCAACGAATAGTTAAGCCATGGAACATTTTGCCAGAGGATGCGGTAACAGCGGTTAGCATATCTGGGTTTAAAAAAGGTTTGGACAATTCCTGGAGAAAAGTCCATAGTCTGTTATTGAGGTGGACATGGGGGAAGCCACTGCTTGCCCTGGGATTGGTATAATGGAATGGTGCTACTAATTGGATTTCTGCCAGTTACTTGTGACCTGGATTTGCCACTGCTGGAAGCAGGATACTGGGCTAGATGGACCATTCTTCTGATCCAATATGGCTGTTCTTATGTCTGCAGATGTACAGTTTTGCTAACATAGTAGATTACAGCAGATAAAGACCCAAATGGTCTATCCAGTCTGCCCAATAGTCACACTCATTATCAATTCATGATTAAACCAACAATGAATATGGTATAAAATACTTGATCCTGTTATTTCCTCCTATTTGTTTTAAAAGTATTTTCGTGCAATTTCATTGCGTGTCCCCTGGTCTTTGTACTTTTCGAATGAGTGAAAAATCGATTCACCTCCACCCGCTCCACACCACTCAGGATTTTGTAGACATGTTTAAAAGGCACTCTTTGGATGTATTACACTTATTACAGGAAGATATTCCATCTATTATTCATATGAATTATTTGCCTGAACTAAGTGTCATGTAACTGATGGTTCTGATTTTACTGTGGATACTTTGGAAGGTTTTAATTCTTTTAGTGAAATATCTGGAATTTCCCATGGGACATTGGTTGTGACTTTTACAACTAGCATTGACAAAGATTTTGTTTTTCCAGATGTCTCATAAAACACAGACTAGGAAGAGACAGCTTCTGTTATTGTGTCCTGGAGTAATTCAGATGGAAGCTGCTTTTTACTTAAAGTTTCCATGTAAATGTAATCAGTCAAATAAGGATTTTTTTGGGTCTTCTTGCACCTGACTACCTTTTTGGCAACTTGGAGAATTTCTATGGCAACCCCTGATGGTGGAACAGTTAGTGGGAATTAGTAGAGCATTCTGCTCTTCGTAAACTACATGCAGTCTTTTCTTTCCCGTTAATAAATTGTTTTCTTGGATTGCTATTGGATTCCCCTACTTTGTGGATATGAACTGAACTTTTTTCCTTCTTTTGTTAGGGAAGATATTATTCTTTGTTATTTACTTATATAGCTTATTCAGCTTTTCTGTACAAGTTTTTATTCTTGGTTCTATGATTAAAACTTATAAATAAAAACAAAAAATCAACAAATTTTTCCATCACAAGGATGGGAAGCTGAGGGGAGAAGCTCCCTTATATGATACTGAAGCCCCGCCCAGTGCATCCTAGGATGCACCAGGCATTGCAGGGCACCGCCATTTTGAGGTAGCGCTTGCAGAAGGTGGGAGTGCTTACTCCCTCCTCCTGCTTCCAGGTACAAGGGGGGCTTTTGGGGGTCACTAGACCACCAGGCTAGGGTAGGAGGGAGGGAAGGGGGCTTCTGTGTGTGTGGTGGTGGTCAGGGGTCAGCCCCTTGTCTTAGGGGGGTATTAGGGGGTGTCATGGGGAATCTGGAGGTCCACCGGACCTCAAGCCCCTGATCAGGTTGGTTTGACAGGTCCGGGCTTTTTTTTTTTTTCGACAGCCCGGACCCGTCAAACAACATCTGTGGAACAATTGTGCCTTGGGTGTATGCCCAGGCATAATCCACCCGCAGAAATACCCCGATTATCAAAACTAATAGCTAGTATAAATTTGCTTGCTATTAGTTTTGATCATCAGGGCTTTATTTCCTACACTGTTCTGGCGCTAATTTTATAGTGCTGTTCATAACAGCATGGGGAATTTTATCATTGGCCCCTCAGGGCTCAAGATTAGCTTAGAAAGCTTCTGAGTATGCGTGGTCATTACTACATTTTATCACCCCCACATTAATACCTCAGTTTGTGTGTAGCTTAAACTGAAACTCTCAGGAAGGTGGTAGAAGCTAGTTCCTCTGGGAGGTAGGCATCTACTGTGATGTCTTCTACCCTGCTGTCCTTGGAGAACACTTATTACAAATAAGTAATGTCACTTTCTCCAAGGACAAATAGGATAGCGAGTCACTACATATATGAATCCCTAGCTGCCAGACTTACTGTAAGAAAAAAGAAAAAAATAATAGAAAACAAAGTGGCAGTGGACAACAAAGAACCAAGTTTAAGTTGGCAACAAGCCATTTTTGATGTTGGTTTTTTTTTTTGTTTTTCTACATGAAGACAACCTAGAAATAATACAATGGGCCCTAGAAGGTCTAAACCTCAAAGAGATTCCTGAAAGATTGATACAAACTATACTTACATTGTGAATCCCTCTCCAACAATAATGAGAGGTGAATGTGTGGACAGAAGGTTCACATTGTAACCTTGCCTTCAATGGATGCTTGACATGGCTCCTCTATGAACGTTGACTTGCTCTTTTACGGTCCATTTTTTTATTTCCAGGTTGTATTTATGTAAGAAAAATGCAAATGGATTTTTGCCACTAAAACCTAGTTCTTTGATGATCACTACCACATGACTTTTTATTTTTCTCCCATTTCCTTTAAAAATCAGCCTGGTAACTAGGGATTCCCATATGTGGGGACTCACTATCCTTAAATGAAAGGCATACAATCTGCTAGCCAATTTGATAGAGTATGCTGTGCTATGGCAATCCCAAGTTTATTGAAGTCATGAGGTTTATTGAAGGTTTGGCTCTTTGGCTGGTTCTTTTTAACATTGTTGTAAGTGATATTGCTGAAGGGCTGTCTGGTAAGGTTTGCCTCTTTACAGATGATACTAAAATCTTCAACAGGATAGACACCCCTGATGGTGTGGATAAAATGAGGAAGGACCTATCAAAGCTTGAAAAATGGTCCAGAATTTGGCAGCTAAAATTTAATACTAAAAAATGCTGGGTCATGAGTTTGGGCTGCAAAAACCTGAGGGAATGGTACAGTTTAGGGAGTGAAGAACTTTTGTGCACAAAAGAGGAGCAGGACTTGGGTGTGATCATATGTGATGATCTTAAGGTAGCCAAACAGGTAGAAAAGGAGACAGTGAAAGCTAAAAGGATGCTTGGGTGCATAGAGAGAGGAATGGCCCATAGGAAAAAGGAGGTGATGATGCCCCTGTATAAGACTCTGGTGAGACCTCATTTAAAATTTTGTGTACAATTCTGGAAACCACATCTTCAATAAGATATAAACAGGATGGAGTCAGTCCAGAGGGCAGCTTGGTAATCTTTTCTTGTGAAAGAAAGGCATTCACCTAGGTCATGTCTAGCAGAGTTCATATGAATTCCAATTGAAGTGACAGGTTGAAATGTGTTTTGGAATAGTTGACGATGAACACCTGTGATGCCAGCATCCAGATGTTTGTGTTCACTGATTCTGTAGCACTTTTCTAAGATGTTCTTGATTAGACAATTATCCAGATAGGGAAACACATGCACTCCCAGTTTGCATAAATGCACATCTGCCATGACTAGATTTTCTGTTGAAAACTCATGGCTCTGACTCTAGACCTAACAGCAGTATACGATACTGGAAGTGGTGGTTTCCTATAAAAAAAAAATCTGAGATAATCTCCTCTGGGCATATTTATATGTTGTGAGCTTCTTTTAGATCTAGAAAACATAGCCAATCTCATTTTTGAAGAAAAGGGATTCAGCTGCCTAGGGATACCATCATGAACTTTTCTTTTGTAAGAAAGTTGTTCAGGGTACTCAGGTCCATAATGGGACATAGTTCTGTTTTCTTTGGGCTCAGAAGATACCTTGAGTAAAAACCCAGCACTCTTTCTCCTGGTGGAACAAATTCAGCTGTATTGACCTTCAAGAAGAAGGAGAGTTCCTTTAAAAATACATCCTCAACGTAGGCAGTCTGGCAATCTTCAAGAGGCTTGGAGAAGCACGAAGTGTGTACTTACCTGTCTGATGCTCAAAGCCACGTGCCTTGGGTTGCTCTAATTAGCTATTCTTGTATACAGGTTTCCAAAATCCACTACATATACATCTGTGTGACATTCCTCTTTTTTGAACATGCAGCTCTCTAAGATAGCCTTTCAGTCATATGTCACACTATTTCTATGTATAACTTTGGCAGCATTCGCTGACGCTTTTCTAAAATACTGCTTTCCCTTTGCATTCATAATTCTAAACATCTGTTTTGCTATCTAACTTTATCAACCTATACAAAGTTATCCTCCATATGCCTTGCCTGAGAAGCTTTAAATATATCAGGAAAACAATGAACATCCCTCTTTTAAAGAGATTCTATCTGGTATTAGCATTATTTAGGAGATCAATTTTCAAACAACCTATGTCGTTAAAATTTGCACACATTTAGGGGCATAATCGAAAGAGAAAGACGCCCATCTTCCGACACAAAACAGAAGATGGGTGTCCTTCTCTCAGGGTTGAAAGCCAATTTTGGGCACCTTCAACTGCTTTCCATCGCAGGGACAACCAAAGTTCCCGGGGGCGTGTCGGCAGTGTACCGATGGCAGGACAGAGGCATGGTTAAGAGATGGGCGTCCTCAGCCGATAATGGAAAAAAGAAGGGCGCCCCTAAAGAGCATTTGGTCGACTTTACTTGGTCCCTTTTTTTTCATGACCAAGCCTCGAAAGGTGCCCAAACTGACCAGATGACCACCGGAGGGAATCGGGGATGACCTTCCCTTACTCCCCCAGTGGTCACCAACACCCTCCCACCCAGTGGTGTGCTGGTAAATGTTTAACAACAGGCTCTCTCCTCGGTCCACCTCTGCGCCCCCCCCCCCCCCCCCCCCCGTCCCCCCCCCCCCCCCCCCCCCCACAAATTGCAGAGCTGGTTATAGCCGGGGAGAGAGCCTGGGGGGGGCAATCTAATTCATTTTAATGTGGGATAAAATGCCATAAATAAGTAAATAAAAATAAACTTTTAATGTTGAGCACCTGATTCTCAAAGTGGACATATTCCAAACACTATAATGAAAATAAAATGATTTTTTTCTACCTTTGTTGTCTGGTGACTTTGTTTTTCTGATCATGCTGGCTCAGTATCCGATTCTGCTATCTGTCCTCTTAACTCCATTTCCAGGGCTTCCTTTCCATTTATTTCTTTACTTTCCGCCTTTCTTCTTCATTTCTTGCCCTACATCTGTAAGTAAAAGCTGGGTCCTCCGCAGACTTGACTGTCCAGTGGATCCAGCTTCAGCCTATTTTCTCCATCCATGTGCAGTTATTCTCCTCTCTTCCTTTTCCCTCTTCTCATCTCACTCCTCACTCTTCCCTTCCCTCCATCCATGTCCAGCAACCCTCCTCTGCCCCCTGCCCTGCCCTCCATGCACCCATGTCCAGCAGCAACCCTCCTCCCCCCTGCCCTCCATCCACCCATATTCAGCGACCCTCCTCTCCCCCCTGCACTGCATCCAACCATGTCCAGCAAACCTCCTCTGCCCCCTGCCCTGCACCCACCCATGTCCAGCAACCTTCCTCTCCTCTCCCCTGCCCTCCATCCACCTATGCCCAGCAACCCTCCTCTCCCCTGCCCTCCATCCACCGTCCAGCAACCCTCCTCTCCCCCATGCCCTCCATCCACCATGTCCAGCAACCCTCCTCTCCCCCCTGCCCTCCATGCTCCATCCACCCATGTCCAGCGACCCTCCTCTCCCCCCTGCACTGCATCCACCCATGTCCAGCAACCCTCCTCTCCACTCCATCCACCCATGTCCAGCAACCCTCTCTTCCCCTCCATCCACCCATGTCCAGCAACCCTCCTCTCCCCTGCCCTCCATCCACCATGTCCAGCAACCCTCCTCTCCCCCCTGCCCTCCATGCTCCATCCACCCATGTCCAGCGACCCTCCTCTCCCCCCTGCACTGCATCCACCCATGTCCAGCAACCCTCCTCTCCCCTCCATCCACCCATGTCCAGCAACCCTCCCCTCCCCTGCCCTCCATCCACCCATATCCAGCAACCCTCATCTCCCCCTGCCATCCCCTCCATGATCCACCCATGTCCAGCAACCCTCGTCTCCCCCCTGCCCTCCTCCCCTTCATCTGCCTTCTTCGAGCCCCCCACCCCACCCCGCTGCCCTGGTCGTCCATCATCCATCTGCCCTCTGCTCCCACCCCGACAGACCTGGTTTCCTTCCTGCGCCGCTGCTTGCCTTTAAAATTTTATTTTCCCTCGAGGCGCGCCGCTGTTGAAGCGAAGGCAGCAGGCTCAGCTGAGTTCCAGCCTTCCGTTCCGTTCTCTTCCCTCGCATCATGGCTCCGCCCTCTTCGGACGTATTTCCTGAGCCGGCTCGCACTGCCCAACAACCGGCTCGCAAGATGCCAGTAAATTTAACAAGCGGCTCTTGCGAGCCGGTGCGAGCCGGCTCCAGCACACCACTGCTCCCACCCCAGAAAAAAAAACTTAAAAATTTTTTTTTGCCAGCCTCAAATGTCACACCCAGCTCCATCACAGCAGTATGCAGGTCTCTGGAGCAGTTTTTAATGGGTACTGCAGTGCACTTCAGGCAGGCGGACCCAGGCCCATCCTCCCCCCCCCCCACCTGTTACACTTGTGGTGGTAAATGTGAGCCCTCCAAAACCCACCAGAAACCCACTGTACCCACATCCAGGTGCCCCCCCTTTACCCTTTAAGGGCTATAGTAGTGTTGTACAGTTGTGGGTAGCGGGTTTTGGGGGCTCAGCACCCAAGGTAAGGGAGCTATGCACCATGGGAGCTATTTATGAAGTCCACTGCAGTGCCCCCTAGGGCATGTGAGGGGGACCAGTGCACTACAAATGCTGGCTCCTCCCACGACCAAAGGGCTTGGATTTGGTCATTTTTGAGATGAGCGTCCTTGGTTTCCATTATGGCCGAAAACTGGGGACGACCATCTCTAAGGTCGACCATCTCTTAGGAGAACCTAAACGTTGAGATTTGGGCGTCCCCAACAATATTATTGAAACGAAAGATGGATGCCCATCTTGTTTCGATAATACAAGATGCTCCTTCGCAGGATGTCCTCAGAGATGGACACCCTTAGAGATGGGCACCCCCCATTCAAAAATGCCCCTCATTGTCAAAGAAACATTTTTCTAAGCCATGGTAGAGTGGCCTGTGATAATGTGGGTGCGTGTTTTGGGCACGCACTGGGCCATTTTTTTACCATGGCTGGGAAAAAAGGGCTTTTTTTAAGGACATGGGAAATGGGCGTGTGCTGAAATTAGTACTAGCATGTGTCTATTTATGGCCTGAGCCCTTACCGCCACCCATTGACCTAGCAGTAAGGGCTCATGTGCTACCCAAGTGGTAACCATACAGTGCATGCCAACTGCTGATTACCGCCAGGAACTCCCCCTGCAGTAGAAAATTGCTACTACTACTACTATTTAGCATTTCTGTAGCACTACAAGGCGTACGCAGCGCTGCACAAACATAGAAGAAAGACAGTCCCTGCTCAAAGAGCTTACAATCTAATAGACAAAAAATAAAGTAAGCAAATCAAATCAATTAATGTGTACAGGAAGGAGGAGAGGAGGGTAGGTGGAGGCGAGTGGTTACAAGTGGTTACGAGTCAAAAGCAATGTTAAAGAGGTGGGCTTTCAGTTTAGATTTAAAGGTGGCCAAGGATGGGGCAAGACGTAGGGGCTCAGGAAGTTTATTCCAGGCGTAGGGTGCAGCGAGACAGAAGGCGCGAAGTCTGGAGTTGGCAGTAGTGGAGAAGGGAACAGATAAGAAGGATTTATCCATGGAGCGGAGTGTACGGGAAGGGGTGTAGGGAAGGACAAGTGTGGAGCAGTGGCGTAGCCAGAAGTCAATTTTTGGGTGGGCCAACAGGTTGGATGGGTGGGCACTAGACAGTGGTGTGCTGGTAAATGTTTAACAACAGGCTCTCTCCCCGGTCCACCTCTGCACCCCCCCCCCCCCATCCACCTGTGCACCTCTCCTCAAAATTGCAGAGCTGGCTATAGCCGGGGAGAGAGCCTGGGGGGGGGGGGGGGCAATGCATTACTCTCTCCAGGAAAAAGAATTAAATGATCCCAGGTTCCAATTTAATTCATGTTTAATGTTGGATAAAATGCCATAAATAAGTAAATAAATATAAACTTTTAATGTTGAGCACCTGATCCTCAAAGTGGACATATTCCAAACACTATAATGAAATTAAAATGATTTTTTTCTACCTTTGTTGTCTGGTGACTGTTTTTCTGATCATGCTGGCCCAGTATCCGATTCTGCTGCTATCTGTCTTCTTAACTCCGTTTCCAGGGCTTCCTTTCCATTTATTTCTTTACTTTCCTCCTTTCTTCTTCATTTCTTGCTCTATATCCATAAGTAAAAGCTGGGTCCTCCGCAGACTTGACTGTCCAGTGGATCCAGCTTCTGCCTATTTTCTTCATCCATGTGCAGTTTTTCTCCTCTCTTCCTTTTCCCTCATCTCCTTCCTCACTCTTCCATCCCCTCCATCCATGTCCAGCATTTCTTCTCTCTCCCTTCCCTCTCTTCCATCCATGTCCAGCAACCCTCCTCTCCCCTGTCCTTCCCCTCCATCTATGTCCAGCAACCCTCCTCTCCCCTGCCCTCCCCTTCATACACCCATGTCCAGCAACCTTCCTATCTCCTGTTTCCTCCCCTCCATCCACGCATGTCCAGCAACTCTCCTCTCCCCTCCAGCCATCCATACCTAGCAATTCTTTTCTCTCCCCTGCCCCCCTCTATCCATCCATCCCCAGCAATTCTCTTCTCTCTCCCCTTGTCCCCTCCATCCATCCATCCCCAGCAATTCTCTTCCCTCCCCTGCCCCCCTCCATTCATCCATCCCCAGCAATTCTCCTCTCTGCCCTGCCCCTATCCAGCCATACCCAGCAATTCTGTTGTTGCCCCTGCCCCCCTCTATCCATTTATACCAGCAATTCTCTTTTCTCCCTTGTCCCCTCCCTCCAGCCATCAGCGATTCTCCTCTCGCCCCTCCCGCTCCCATCCATATCCTGCGATTCCACCTGCCCGCCCAGAGCCCTCTTCTCCCCCCCCCAAAAAAAAAAATTTACAGTGCAGGCTGAGCTCCGTTCCCACATCTGCCTCTCTCACTCTCACGGCAGCGCTTCCCAAACGCTGCCCACCGCCACCACGATCGCCGGATTTACCTCCCTCCGTCTCAGCACTCAGCAGCAGCGGTAGCGAATCATACACGCTGCCTCCTTCTAACCCGGAAGCGTCTCCTCTGCCGCTTCCGGGTTAGAAGGAGGCAGCGTTTGGGAAGCGCTGCCGTGAGATTAAGGGAGGCAGATGCGGGAACGGAGCTCAGCCTGCTCCCACCGCTCCGCTGCCTCCACTGCTGGATGGGCCTGAACCAAAACTGGGTGGGCCTGGGCCCACCCAGGCCCACCCGTGGCTACGCCCCTGGTGTGGAGAGATACTGGGGAGCAGCAGAGTAAGTACATTTATAGGTTAGTAGAAGAAGTTTGAACAGGATACGAAAACAGATAGGAAGCCAGTGAAGCGACTTGAGGAATTATTTTCAACTGCGGGATTCAGCATGCGCCAAACTCAGAATTACCACTAGGCACATACACTAGCCCAGTGGTAGTGCCGATTTGGCACATGTTACCCGCTCGTTAACCCTCCCACACCTTAGTAAAAGGGCCCCTTTGAAAATTAGCAAACACAAAGTGATGCATTCAAAGCATTTGCAGTTGCCATTTGTGAGGAAGGTAGGGGAAAGGTGGGACAGAGGAGAATGGGCAAAATTAATGTACATATATGGAGGGTAATTTTAGAAAAGGTCACCTAGGTAGGAAGTTCAAGTTGGCACCTGTGGGGCTATTTTATAAGGACGCATTTGTTTTCATAAAATAGCCTCACAAAACCTGCAGCAGTCTAGGAAAATAGACCTGTGTACATTTACACCTGCTCAGAAATTGGTGAAAATATAAGCACGTTTTATAAAATGCATATATACTTCAGAACTCCACGTAAACTCTTTCCCCAAATGTGCATTAAAAATAGGCATGAATGTGCTCTGCGCCCACTTTATACATACTTAACTGCTGGAGTAATTTTTATGAGAAATCTTTTTTTTTTATTATAAAACAATAACAAGAATGGAACAATTGGCCAATAAAGATGCAGAAGTATAAAGAAGTAAACATGGTGAACCATAAACACACCCCTTCATCCTCCCAAACTCCACCTCCAAAATACCATATTCTACATCAGTCCAGAGGAACAAAGAGAAGTATGACAAATTCAACACCTGTTAGAGAAACAACACACAAATGCAACCCAACTACTACTCTCCCCCTCCCCATCCCCATCCCAAAAATCTAAAACAATTACAGAGATTAAACCTCCAATCTGAAAAGGAGGTGAGAAGAATAGCAAAGACGACAAACAGGAGAGGGACCTTTGTTCTACTACTACTACTACTACTATTTAGCATTTCTATAGCGCTACAAGGCATACGCAGCGCTGCACAAACATAGAAGAAAGACAGTCCCTGCTCAAAGAGCTTACAATCTAATAGGTTATAGTCCTTCTCCAAAACAGAAACTCACCCTAACAAATCAGATAAACCAACCCCTCAATCCACCCCCTACCCCCCCCCCCCCCCCCCCCCCCCCCCCCCCCCCCCCCCCCCCCCCCCCCCAATATAAAGAGATATCAGGAGCCTCCTAGAGCAAATTATCTAGCCAGCCTGAGGATTTCATTGAAGTGACTCCTGGAGTAATTTTTATAAAAAATCTTTTCTGTGGGTAAAATAGGGTTTATCCGCAAAAAAATAGGGTTTATCTGCAAAAATAGGGTTTCTTCCTCTAGCCCAGACATGCCTACTACAGAAACACCTCTTTTTCATATGACTAATGGTACGTGTGCTACAGATTCCAGGTGAACTTTTAATCCCATCTGAGGAGGGCAGTTTTCACTCAGGCCATTTTACTTGGGTAAAGGCCTATGAAAATTGTACTCTTACTTCTTAATTTTTTTTTTTATCTATAAACTAGGGTTAGAAAATAGTTTGAGCCTCATAAACTCCTATACTTCCTAAAGATCAGCAGAGTGATGGAAGGTTACATAGATAGTCAAACAGAAGAGAGATGTGGGCTGGGCATCTTTGGACAGAAGGAAACCTTTCAGAGCAGGACTCTTGTACTAGATCCTGGGGAGCAGCTTTAAATCACTTTCAGCTGCAGCTGCTAGAGTAGCAGCCCAGGATGAAAATAGAAACACATTTAGAGATAATACTGTGAGTGCCAACCAGATGTTGACCAGAGAATTATTTCCAGCTGGCCATAAACTATTAAAGTACCACAATTTATTATCACATTCAGATAATAAAAGTGCAATGCAGAAGGTGGTTTTCAAGATATGTTGCTTTCTTGAAGGGCTTTTTGGCCCCTGTCAGGGCTGGCCCTGTATACCTGCAGCATGTTCATTGAATACAGCTTTGCTCTTCCCAGGAGCCCCACCTCCTCAGTTGCCACAGTCCTGGTGCTTCCTCCTCTTATATGTTTCAGGGGTTCTTTTACAAAGGCACGCTGAAAAATGGCTTGCAATAGTGTAGGCATGGGTTTTGGTGTGCGCCGATCTAATTTTCAGTGCACCTGTAAAAAAGGCCTTTTTAAAATTTTTGCCGAAAATGGACGTGCGTCAAAATGAAAATTGCTGCGCGTCCATTTGGGGTCTGAGACCTTACCGCCAGCCATTGACCTAGCGGTAAAGACTCACACGGTAACCAGGCAGTAGTGACCTACGCACACCAAATGCCACTTGGTGCACGTCCAATATGTGCACTCAAAAATATTTTTTGGACGCGTGCCAAAAATGAAATTACCACAAGAGCCCCATGGTAGCTGGGCGGTAACTCCATTTTGATGCGCATTGGGCATATGTAGACACTTACGCGGCTTAGTAAAAGGGCCCCTCAGTGAGGTTTTTGAACTGCTATTTTGGAGAAACAATGCTAACAATGTGTGCGTACAGCAGTTCCGTCTACATGCTTGTTTGCTCTCTACTACCAAGGTTAGATGATGGCAGTTGTGACAATTCTTACACAAAGTTACACGCATTTGGCCAACTTACACACACACACTCTCTCTCACACACACACACACACACACATGGGGGGGAGGGGACATTAGGCACCCAGGTCTGAGTCATATTAGTTATATTGTTATTGAAAAATAATGCCTTCGTATAAATGGATTTCTAAGTAAAAGTCTGCACCAGCTGCCACGCATCATGTGTGACACTTTACATATTTTGAACTCATCTCTTTCAAGCACTTACCAATGCTAAATAACATACACACCTATGTAACAATTCATTTAATCTATTTTAATAAAACAGGTATCTACAATTTGTCTTCTTTTCCTTTTTTATATATTGCAGTTTATAAACACACAAAAAGAATATTGTGTAGAAAACAACGAATACATTATAGAAACATCAGAACTAATTAATAATGCACTAGAGTAAATACCAATGTACTATTTCATACGTTCCTTTCCAGAATGTTCAAGGCACAGAGCAATATTATTGCAATAAAACAACAATAATTATAGAACATTAAGTGCAATGAGTGCAAAGGAGAACTAGGATGTTTCTAGGAAGAGGAAGAGAAAGAGAGGAAACACTGGATTAGGACGGAGGAGGAGAGATGGGAAATGCTGGACTAGGAGAGGAGAGAATACAAAAAGAAAAGATTATATTAAAATTTTATGTGACTTCAATAAGGACAACATATGGTGCTTCCACTGTGAGATACTGTGAAGTAACACAAAACCCAGCAAAAAGACACTGTCAGATCAATATTCAGCTGGCGGCAGTGAGTGTATTTTTAAACGCTGACTGCCATTGGATAAATTAGACCCAGATATCAATGCTGGGCTATGTCCAAGCACCAGCATTGAATATTCAGTTCAGCAGCAATACCGAGAAGTTATGCAGATACGAGTGATATTCAGGGGCCCTTTTTACTAAGCTGCGTAGGCACCTATGAGCGCCCAACACGCGCCAATTGGGAACTACTGCCCAGCTACCGCATGGCCTAAGCAGTAATTTCATTTTTTACATGTGTCCACTACGTGCAGTTCAGAATTGCTCATTCAAGAGGTCTTTTACAAAGGCACGCTAGCGGTTTTAGTGCACGCTAATGATTAACAGATGCTGAATGCTAGAGTCACCATAGAAATATATGGGCATCTCTAACATTTAGTACGCACTTATTTTTATCATGCGCTAAAAACGCTAGTGCACCTTTGTAAAAAAAAACCCTCGACTTCATTCTCATTTTATATTTCTTCTCAAGTACGAGAGAGCCTTTTATTGAAATATACAGCATTTAGTGGAATACATTTCAAACATCAATTTGATGCTATGTTCTCTTTCCAGGCTGTTGCTATCTGGAATAAACGTCCTTCATGCATTCGATTAGAAGTAAATTATATGCAATTGCAAAGGAAATTGAAAACGTTTTTGTTTGATAAATTTTAGGATTCTTATACTTTCTTTTCCTGCTTATTTTTGATGTAATTCCGCATTTTTCTTAGTTCAAAATGTTTTGTATTTATTTTCAAGAAATGTACAAATAAAAATGTAAGGAAACACAATAACAGTATCATTATTACACAAGGATCTGGTCTAAACAATCAGTAAGGATGTGAGGGGGGAAGGGGAGAGAGGGAGGGAGGGAGGGATGGGGGGATGAAAAGGAAACTTAAACAGTACCATAAGAGAGAGAACAAGAGAACAATAAAGCAATGGAGCACCTGAGTGTCTGCAATGAAATCATTAACTCAAAGGTAAGCATATATAGGCAGAACATTAGCAATAACGGAGTACTATAATAAGTAGGTAAGAGAGTTTACATGTTAAGGAGGCTTAGAGTAATCACATAAATGGCCCCATATTTTATCAAAAGACTTTATAGATCTATTTTTCTCAGCTTCTTACAAATTCATATTTAGCAACTAAACATAAAAGTGTTCCACCATTGAATATAATCCAGCTTGGAAAGGTCCTTCCAGTGTTGAAGTATTAGTTTGATGACTAATTGGATTAAGATGTGTAATGGTTTCACCTTGTGATCCTCCAGGGGTGATGACAGGCATTCTGAACCCAACAACAAGAGGTTATAACTTACTGAATCAATGATGGGTAGGATATGACATATGGAGGGGCATAATTGAACAAAAACGTCTATCTCCATGGGCGTTTATCTCCGAGAACGGGTCCGTGAAGGGGCGGATCGAACCGTATTTTCGAAAAAAATAGACGTCCATGTTTTATTCGACAATTTGTGAGCTGGGCGTTTTTGTTTTTCAGTGATAATGGAAAATGAAAGCGCCCAGGTCAAAAACGAATAAATCCAAGGCATTTGTTCGTGGGAGGGGCCAGGAGTCGTAGTGCACTGGTCCCCCTCACATGCCAGGACACCAACCGGGCACCCTAGGGGGCACTTTCACAAAAACAAAAAAAAAAGGTAAAAGAGCTCCCAGGTGCATAGCACCCTTCCCTTGGGTGTTGAGCCCCCCAAATCCCACCGCCCACAAGTCTACACCATTACTATAGCCCTAAGGGGTGAAGGGGGGCACCTACATGTGGGTACAGTGGGTTTGGGGGGCACTTTGGAGGGCTCCCATTTACCAGCACAAGTGTAACATATGGGGGGGGATGGGCCTGGGTCCACCTGCCTGAAGTCCACTGCACCCCCTAATAACTGCTCCAGTGACCTGCATACTGCTGCCAGGGAGGTGGGTATGACATTTGAGGGTGAAAATAAAAAGTTGTGAAACGGCATATTTTGTGGTGGGAGGGAGTTTGTGACCACTGGGGGAGTCAGGGGAGGTCATCCCCGATTCCCTCCAGTGGTCATCTGGTCATTTAGGGCACTTTTTGGGGCCTTATACGTGGAAAAACAGGGTCCAGGAAAAGTGCCCTAAATTCTCGCTAAAAACGCATATTTTTCTTCCATTATCGGCAAAAGGCGCCCATCTCTGATCGCCTGATAACCACGCCCCAGTTCCGCCTTCACCACGCCTTCGACACGCCCCCATCAACTTTGGCCGCATCCACGACGGAGTGCAGTTGAAAACGTCCAAATTCGGCTTTCGATTATACCGCTTTATTTGTTTTTGTGAGATAAACATCTATCTCCCGATTTGGGTCGCAATATAGATGTTTTTCTTTTTCAATTATAAGCTGGATGGTTTTCCAAATTACCAACCAATAATTCTTCAGATAGATACAGTCAAATAATAAATACTTCAAATTACCTACTTCAGATTTACATGTCCAAAATTTGCTATCCTCAGATTTGGCAATTTTTTCAAGTTTAGAGGGTGTCTATAATGCTCTATGAACAAAGAAGTAAACGGATTAGGTTATGGAAGCTGATTTCGTAAACATAAGGACAGCAAGCCAAAGAGACTTCCATTAGTCAGAGAAGATAGACTTGTTCAGTTCTTTGGACCAGGCAAGTTCATAACTCGAAGCTAAAGTAAACTTCCAACTTTGAAAATATTTATACCAATTTGAGGTTGACTTAGATCCTGTGTCAATAGTATTGCATAGTTCCCAGCAACTAGGGTTGCTAAATGAGAGGTTAGAGATTTCTAGTTGCAAGGATATATGGATGGGCATTTTCGATATGTCTAAGTCCAGAATCTGAATAGGAAGGTCATTTTCAAAAAGAAAGCATATTTTTTTTCCCAAAAATACTGTTTTGAATAAGGTTTTGTGATTTGGACGTTTTGTTTTTTTGGTCCATTTTCAAAAAAAAAATCAAGACATTAGGATGTAGGAGGAGCCAGCATTTTGAGTAGACTGGTCCCCCTGACATCCCAGGAAAGCAATAGGGCACCCTAGGGGGCACTGCAGTGGACTTCATAAATGCTCCCAGGTAACCATCTCACCATTGTTCCCTTACCTTACATGGAGGGACATAATCGAATGGGGCGCCTAAGTTTTCCTGATGCTGTCCTCGCAGGACGTCCCAGCGAAGGGGCAGGGAAACCTGTATTATCGAAACAAGATGGGTGGCCATCTTAATCTCCACATTTAGGTTGACCTTAGAGATGGTCGTCCCTGATTTTCAGCGATAATGGAACACGAGGACGTCCATCTCAGAAATGACCAAATCCAAGCCCTTTGGTCATTGGAGGAGCCAGCATTCGTAGTGCACTGGTCCCCCTGACATGCCAGGACACCAACTGGGCACCCTAGGGGGCACAGTAGTGGCCTTCAGAAAAAGCTCCCAGGTGCAAAGCTCCCTTACTTTGTGTGCTGAGCCCCCACCCCCCAAAACCCACTCCCCACAACTGTACACCACTACCATAGCCCTTAGGGATGAAGGGGGGCACCTAGATGTGGGTAGATTGGGTTTCTGGTGGGTTTTGGAGGGCTCACATTTACCACCACGTTTAACAGGTGGAGGGGATGGGCCTGGGTCCGCCTGCCAGAAGTGTACTACAGTACCCACTAAAACTGCTCCAGGGACCTGCATACTGCTGTCATGGAGATGGGTATGATATCTGAGGCTGGCATAAAGGTGTCACGGTGGTGCCTATTTCCTTGTCTGTGCTCACCTCGCCCTCTGGTGGCCTGAACCGGTGGCTGCTATGAACTGTCACACGTTCCAGACTTCAGCTCAGTCCGGTCCGGATCTTCCAGGCTACCAGATTTGCTTTTCTTGTTTGTGCCTGAACAGCACCCGTAGCTGCCTTGTGATTCCTGCAGCTGAACTTCAGCAGCTGGTGGGCTTTATTAGCCACCTGGAAACTTATGTGTTTGCCTTTGCATCGTCTAAGGTCCCTGGTATGTGGGTGTGCTTTGTGCACTTCTGCCTAGTCCAGTTCTAGTCTGAGTTCCTTGTCTGGTTCTAGTTTGTTTGTGTGTAGTTAGCTTTGGTTTTATTGCTTAGTTCCTAGTCTTATTTCTGGTCTGTATTTCCTTGTCTTGTGTCTGTGTTTCTTTCTCAGTGGCTGCTTGGCAGCTTTCAGTCCTGACTCTCACCTGTCTGTGTTTCTGTCTTAGTGGCTGCCTGGCAGCTTTTAGTCCTGACTCTTTTGTGTGTTTCCTGTTGGTATCCAGTTCCTACCCTGTCCTGTAAGTCCTGCCGACTGCCCGCACCCAGGGGCTCAACTCCTGGGGAACGGCGGTCAGGCGCAGGTGAAGTCTAGCTGTTCCTGCTCTGCCTGTTCCAGCTTGTTTGCCTCTGCTGCAATTCCAGTCTAGGGTTCCAGTCCTGTTCTGCTGTGTCTCTGGTTTGAGGGTGGTTTTACCTGCCACTGCCGCTCCACGGCAGTGGTCCAAGGGCTCACAAACCCTGTGCTTCCATGAGAAGCCTGACATAAAGGCTGGAAAAATATTTTAACATTTATTTTTAGGGTGGGAGGGGATTAGTGACCACTGGGGGAGTAGGGGGAGATCATCCCTGATTCCCTCCGGTGGTCATCTGGTCATTTAGGGCACATTTTTGTGGCTTGGATGTAAAACAAAAGGACCAAGTAAAGTCGACCAAGTGTTCGTGAGGGACGCCCTTCTTTTTTCCATTACCGTCCGAGGATGCCCATGTGTTAAGCATGCCCCAGTCCCGCCTTCGCTTTGCCTCCGACACACCCCTGGGAACTTTGGTCGTCCCCGCGATGGAAAGCAGTTGAGGGCGCCCAAAATCAGCTTTCAATTATGCCGATTTGGCGACCCTGGGAGAAGGACGCCCATCTCCCGATTTGTGCCGAAAGATGGGAGCCCTTCTCTTTTCAAAATGAGCCAATAGTAACATAGTAACAAAGTAGATGACAGCAGATAAAGACCTGTATGGTCCATCCAGTCTGCTCAACAAGATAAACTCATATGTGCTACTTTATATGTATACCTGACCTTGATTTATCCTTGCCATTTTCGGGGCTTAGACCGTTGAAGTCTGCCCAGTGCTTGCCCTGCCTTCCAACCACCGGTGCTGCCACCCAATCTCTGCTAAGCTTCTGAGGTTTCGTTCCTTCTGAACAGGATTCCTTTATGTTTATCCCACACATTTTTAAATTTTGTTACTGTTTTCATCTCCACCACCTCCCGCGGGAGGGCATTCCAAGTATCCACCACTCTCTCTGTGAAAAAATACTTCCTGACGTTCTTCAGTAACACCGGCTGGATGTCAATAGCCTGTTCATCTGACGCATTTGCAACAGCTGCATCTGTTTCATCCCTCTCCACATACCTAACAAAGCTTGCCCGCTTGTAGCAGTTCACAATGGTTGCCTGTGTAACATGATTCCAGGCTTCTTTCTGCATATGTAGGGAATCAAACAGTGATAGATTACGAGCCAGTTCAACAGCACATTTATCCTTGCCAGTCTGGTCATCCAAAACGCTCATCAGACGATGTAGCACAAGAGCCAGATAATGTTGTTTGAAATTGGCTATTATGCCCTGATCCATAGGTTGGATCAGAGAGGTAGTGTTTGGTGGCAGGAAGACCACCTTGATGTTAGACAGCCTGACATCATCACTGTGTGCAGCACAATTATCACAAAACAACAAAATCTGACGCTTTTATGCCCGCATTCTAGTGTCTAACTTCTTTAGCCACGGCTTCCAAATTTCCCCAGTCATTCATGAATTTGCGTTAAACTCGTATGACACAGGAAGTCGCTTAACATTCTTGAAGCAATGGGGCTGTTTGCTCTTTCCAATGACAAGTGGTTCCAACTTCTCACTCCCATCCATATTGTAGCAAAGGAGGATTGTCAGTCAGTCGTTTGACGTTTTACTTCCTGTACTTTTGGCTTGTTTGAATGCAAGTGTTCCATCAGGAATCGCTCGCCAGTAGAGACCGTTTTCATCAGCATTGAAAATGTCACGAGGTGCAAACTCATTTAAGATGGTAGGAAGAACTGAAACGACCCAATTTTCAGCACCAAAGTCATCAGCATCTTGTTTCTCACCATGCTGTTTCTTGAATTTTATGTTGTTCCTCTCCTTCCATCTTTCCAACCATCCAACAGTGGCTTTGAATTCAGTTAGTCCAAGACTTTCAGCTAGCTGATTAGCTTTCTCCATAAGCAGTGGACCACTGACAGGAAACTGTCTGTTCCTGACTTAAGAAAACCACCAAAGAAGAGCATCTTCTACATCCTCGGCTTTTCCCGCCCGTTTCCATTTCCTGTGTGGATTTGTATTGTTTTGCTAGTCTTCCAGAAGCTGGTCTTTCTGCTTCAAGATACGTGAAATTTTACTGGGATTGACACCATATTCTTTAGCAATAGATGCTTGACTTTGTTTGGTTTTCTAATTTTTTAAGAACTTCTATTCGTTCAGCCAGTGTTAAAGTCTTACATTTGCTCGACGACAATTACTCCAGTGTACACTCTAACAACATTCTTTTGCTTATTCTGCCTTTGGCAGTTAACCAACGAGATTTCAAATTTACCGCCCCTTTGTCACGTGCCAATCAGCTTCCATATTCCGTGCGTGCGCTTTTGCGGAGTCTTTCCTGCAGAGGAGCGGTCTTAAATCATGCATATAAGCAAATCTTGCACTTATCAGTGGTGCGCTAAACCGAAGTTTGTCCCCATAGAAATTGATGGCACCAAAAACGGGACCGAAGTACGGCATGCAGTTAAACAGAGCATGCACTTATCCGACGTGCACTTAAATGGAGTGCACTGTATTACACTGGGTCCTAGAACACCAATACAACAGCTACTAAGAAAACAAAACAAGCAGGTCCTCCCATTGATCTTTGCATAGAAACTAGATATTAGTAGAATACCGCACTTCAGGTACACATGCCTTCAGAAAATATGGATCAAGGGACTACAGTAATGGAGATATGAAAGCAAAAATCTACAAGCAGTGCCACAGTGGAGAAATAAAAACAGAATTGCATTTCCACTGGTACTGAACAAAATGCAGAGACAAGGATGTACATTTTCCAAAGCTTACAATTACAATCCAGGCAAGGGTTAACTAGGAGCCACATATAATATACCTAAACAGAGGAAAAGATCTCAGAAACTCAACTTCTCTTGATCGCAATATGCTGAACTTTGTCTGCCGTTTTTGCGGATGAGCTCTTCGTCCCAGATCAAGAAAAACCTCCATTTAAGAATTTTTATAATTTTTTTATAAATGTTATACTTTTTTATAATTTCAAATATTTAGGACTGTAAGAGGACTGTAATTTACTTAACTGGCACAGAGATGTCTTCCAGCTGCTGTACACACCATAGTTGCTAACTCTCATACATTCCGGTTTGTTCCAGATAGTTAAACAGCTCAGCTGTGGAGAAGAGCGCTGCTGTTTCTCCACAGCTTTTTCAAGAGCATAGCTTTATTGTCTTGCCATTTTTGTAATAAAATTGGAAAATTTTAGAGGTCAAATTATTCCATTCAGTTATATTTTTGAAGTTTTTACAAATAAATTAACCTCAGGGTTGGCTTGGCTTCCACACTACCATTTGAAGGACCTGGATTCAATTCCCAGCTCAGGTCTTCTGTTCTCTCTAACCTCAGTCAAGGCTATGGATGGAGGGGGATTCATAGAGCAGTTGCTGCCAGATGTATGCTATATAAATAGATGGAAGGAAAGAAAAGAAAGAATGAATGAAAAAGACAGCCGATCTGCAAGGCAGTATCAAATGGCTGGATATAGGACTTGTGATTGCAGGATTCTGAAAGGAACCCTCGTACATGGTCCTTGGCTGAGGACTGTTGCTGCAATGGCTGAACTACAGTAAATTGGAAGGGATAAATCTCTAGGTAGTTGTGAATGGAGGCTTATGACACGAGACACCACCCCTGATTTCAGTTGAGCGGGAAGCCAGGAACTAACGGTTCAAGAAATGGCCAAGCAGTTAGCACATGAATTAGCACTAATCAATTGCAGCCCGATGCTCAGAACTGCTGTGGTAAGCCAACAGCACCGAAAAAATACCGCTGGAAGAGTGCAGAAAATTAGCTTGCCAATGCTAAAAGGAAATGGTATGCAAATTATATGTGCGCTGTTAAAGCGAAAGCAAGGAGGGGGGATGTGCTTGGCACATGCTTAGAAGAGTTTCACAGTAAGCCTAGCTCCCATGAGCATGCTTCAATCAAAACCCAAACGTGAAGCACACACTGGCGTCTGTTTTCTGCACCTTTAAATGTAAGCTTTTAAAAAAAAAATTTAAATCAGAAGGCTTATATTTAAATGCAGAAAACAGGTGCCAATGTGTGCTTTCACTTTCAGGATTGCTTGGACTCGTGCACATTTGTTTCTCACTACTGGCACTTAAGGAATTGCACGGGCTTCCTTCTACATCCAACCTGTACAGAAATCCGCAGATTTTAGAGAAAGAATTGTGAAAAATCCTCTCTTCAAACCCCCTAACGCCTGCTCTGTTCTGGCTTTATTTTTTACAGCAGTAAGGCTGTAAGCTTTGCTTTGTGTGCTGGTCTCTGAGCATTGGGAGGGAATAGGAAATGAGTTCATTAACATGGCGGAGTGGCCTAGTGGTTAGAGCACTGCTGCTCCTTGTGATGTTGGGCAAGTCACTTAACCCTCCATTGCCTCAGGTACAAACTTAGATTGTGAGCCCTCCTGGGACAGAGAAATATCCAGAGTACCTGAATGTGAGTCACCTTGAGCTACTACTGAAAAAGGTGTAAGCAAAATCTAAATAAATAAAATTTGTGTAATCTTTGGCATACTTGCTGTTTCCCATCATCTGAGCATTCTGTGCTCACTAACAATGTGGGTTTGGCACTAATGGCCTCTAGTGCCCACATTTGCTTCTGTGCATTACTGCAGTAGCATGACAGAGTGCCAATTCACACCCAATCTGGTATAACCTGATATATGCCAGGAAATGGGCAGTTCAGGGTGGGTTATAAGCATGAACTGTCACTGATGCACTTACCACCTTCTAACTAGGAGGCAGTAAAGCACATCCACACTAACAGAATACACTTTACCCCCTGATAAAGAACCTTTCTCTGTGGTAACTGTATGGGAATATCCCCAACAGATTTCATACAGGCTTTGCACTTACTGCCTGTTAATATTTTCAGCTAAACTTTACTGCAGTTTAATAAAACAGTCCCTATGTAAACTGAAACCTTGGAGATATATATTCACCATATAAAACCCTCCAGTTCCCTAAGAGGCAGAAATTATAAAGGGATGAAAGGTCATGGATTTGATTTACTGCCTTTCTGTGGTACAACCAAAGTGGTTTATATTTCTTATATGCAAGTATTTTCTCTGTTCCTAAAGAGCTCACAATGTAAGTTTTTGTACCTGTGGTAATGGAGGGTTAAGCAACTTGCCCAGAGTCACAAGGAGCTATGGTGGGAATTGAACCCACTTCCCCAGTTTTTTAATCCACTGCACTAACCATTAGGCTACGCCTCCACTCTAATATATTTATGCTTCGCATATTATAGAAAGGATGCTTGTTTTGGGAACTATTAAGTGACATGCATTTGTGCAAGGGAAGGACTTAAACTGCTAAATTAACAAAATAGTCGATACACCTCCTTTCTTTTTCAATCTGGCAAGGTAAATTGGTTGATGTCAGTCTCCTGAGCAGCTGAACCGCGCAAATTAATTTTACATAAACTCCTGTTTTTTAGCAGGTGATTACTAATCCCTTCCTTGACGTATCCAGAAGCTGATCACACCTCTGGAAACTTCACAAGTCATGTCAGTTCAAACAGTTTCAGCATGCAGAAGGCCAGAATCAGCAAATCAATGGCTTGGTCACACTGATGATGGCTCCTATTATGAGCAGAGTGTTACTGAGTACACAGGACTGAGAAAAAAGTAAACTTCTGTAATGCCCCTTTGCCTGTGTGCTTCTGGGTCCGGGGTCCGAGTGGGCAGGAGCCCCTGTGAAAGGCAGACTCTGTCGGACTTTCACTCACTCATTCTCTTGGCGTGTGGTGCCTCCGCGTGGGGAAAGAATTGTTAGTGAGTTGGATTACCCTCTTCTCCCTCAGGAATCCAAAAATTATGGTCCAAATCTCTGTGAGAAACAAGGCTGGCAATTAAGGTAGGCAGCCTGTGAGGAGACCGCTGTGCACCTTTTAATCCAAATGACCATTCCGCAGGCAGCAGCTTAAACCTCAAACAGTTTATTCTTCAACTTGAAACCACAGGGACATTCCAACTGCATAGAAGGTACTCTGAAACAGGATTATTTACACTTTGTACAGCTCCAGTCCGTGCCTATCCCCAAAGATAGTGTTCCAGGCTGTGTTCCTCTCTGCATCTCAGGTCCAGGCCCCCGTGGCCTGACCTCCACCCAGAGTGACCTTTGTGTTGGCTCACCCTGACTATGGGATGGGCACTCACTGGCTCCTATTGCACACTTCTGGGCTGGGTCTCTCCACTGCCCACCCAGAGCTCTCCATCCCAGCTACTGTTTTTCTTAGCAATAACTCTCCTGATACGTAGCCGATGGATTAACTTCTTTTCAATCCGTCCCCATCAGTGCTGTAGCTATAGGGGGCCATGAGGGCCTGGGCTCCGGACCCCCCCAAATTGGCTCTGTGCCCCTGGTTTGGCTGGTGGGGGTCCCCAATCCATGCCAGCTGAAACATTTGTCCAGCACTGGTCTCCGGCACTGCTGCATTGCCTGCCCCGCTCTCCCTTTCCCTCACATCTGACACGCTTATTTTACCGTGTTTCCCCGAATATAAGACACTGTCTTATATTAATTTTGCACCCAAAAGGCGCTAGGTCTTATTTCAGGGGATGTCTTAGTATTTCGGGGAAACACGGTTGGCCCGCCCACCTTCCCTCCGTCGCTCCTGCAACTACCGGTAACCCCCCCCCCCCGAGGTCACACCCCCCCACCCGAGATGGCGCTCCCCCCACCCAAGACGGCGCTCCCACCCGAAGTCGCCGGACCCCACCCCACAAAAGAAAGTTGTAGCAAAGTGTGTTGCATTATAAACAAAATGTAACCTGACTTGCGATCATTTGGACCTACACCCAGAAACTGTCCTTGTTGGGTTTTTTTTTAAGCTGACACTACTCAAATTATTACTTTGCAACACATTTAAACTGTAATTCCAATAAAGTTATTTGAGTATGTGAATATATATATGTGTGTGCGCATGTGCATATGTATGAGGAATAAAAGGGGGAATAATTTTCCTTTTATTGTTCACCTCTTATCCTCTCCCCCTTTCTTTCTCCCTGCCCCCTCCCAACTTGCCATTCCTTCTCCTATTTCCTCTCTGCACTAGTTGATCATAGCAGTAAATAATTCAGCTTTGACAAGTTATGCCACTACCTGCAGGGAGACTAAATCTTTTATAGCTTCACTCATTCAAACCAATTAATCATGGCCTTTTAAAGAAATTTCTTTAAATATATAGGGGGTCAATATTCAAAGTGGTTTAACCAGCCAGGAGAAGCTCTTGGCTGGTTAAATCAGTTGCATAGGGCTATCTGTGGCACTTAAGCATTGGTGCCACTGAACATCAGCAGTAACCGCTTAAGCCATTGCTGGCTATTTTGTTGGCAGTCTAGGGGTGGAGTCAATACTTATGCAGTTAAGTGCTGATAAGTTAACCGGACAAATCAGACCACATGAAACTCAGTCCTATCTTTGTCGAATTTCACTTAGGTGGCTAAACCTTAATAGCTGGCCGCACGTAACTGAATATTCAATGCCGATGCCCAGACATGGTCCGGCATGAAGCTGGCAGTGGCCAAAACAATACTGACCACTGCCAGATGAATATTTACCAGATGATTTTAGGAAATCCAAGGAGAAAGGCCACTACTCGAATTTAGCAGCCATTTCACTAAAACCCTCTGCTTTGCTCCTGCTTAAAAGACACTAGCACACGTGCAGCACATATGCATCACTATATACTTTTTAAGCAGCTCATGTGAGCCTTGATAGGTCAGTTCGAAACCGCATGATCATCTCTAGCCAGCAAAAAATTAAATAATTCAAAGAAAATCTCTCTGTTCGATTTCTGAATTCAATCCATTAGGTGTCAATGTACATTATCTACAGGTGAACTGTTGTTCTTGCTGAATTCATCTTTTTGAAACATTTCCTCTTCTTTGAGATGTATGTTGTTCTATTAGAAAATTTTTCAAAGAAACCTGGGAATATGTTTTACATCTTATGAATTCCAGAGTTTAATGACAGGAGACGGCATGACATCAAAAAGCCGGTTCCCTTCGCAGCCGCCATCTTGGTATGCCTAAAACAAACTATCAGATGCTGCATCCACATTGTCCTTGTGCATTGTTATTATATCTCGGTTATATTTTGAAACATGCTGGCTTGTGTAGCATAAGGATGTACACAGAGGAACTACATGTGGAAAGCGCTTTCAAATAAATAAAAGAGCTGTCAGAGAGCACATGGAGCGGTGAAAGGCTTCCAGGGGATTCTGTGTTTGAGACATTGAGCAGAGTCATGGAGAGAGAGGAAGACGGAAACTTGCCGGTCAATATTCAACCTGCACCACAAGCGATTTAACGAGGTAGGAGCCTTTCCTGCCCAGTTAAATTGCTTTGCATCGGGCAGTTGGAGTCTAATCACATCAGACAGACAGGAATGAATGTTCATTATGTGCTAGATGCCACATGTTAGAAGAGAATCAATTGTATAACTTGCATATGTGTATTAATTTCATATAACTTGCAATTCGTGTTCTCTAATAAATTTATTTTAAAAATAAAGGCATATAGCACAGCACTGAAATCCACAATACAGCATTACAAAGAACAAAGCAAGCTGCGGAGCACTAACAAAACATTAACCCTCCCTCCCTTCACAGACTCCTCAAAAACTCCCCCCTCCCCCGCCCCAACTCCCCTTACATTCCCTCCCGATCCCCTCCTAACAGAGAGCAAGGAGGTTTAGTAAAACAATATAAACCTCACAAGTTTGCTGTTGTTTTCAATAGTGTTTGCTATTGGTTTGGACAAGCCAATATGGTGGCAAGCTGTGCCCACTGCCTTCAGCCCAGATAATGGGCCAGATAAGCTCATGCCATCTCCTGCCATTAAACCTCCTTGCTTCAATAGACACTAAGGTCGCTGGAAATGTACCGCGGTTTAGAGTGTTGCCAGAGTAATGTGAGAGACCAGAACATTGCTAGCCAGAGAGCCCAGTTGAAGTAATCACCTAGTTAGAATAAACATCATGGCTAAAAACTATGCAAGTAAATCATATAAGCAAAGATTTTCTAAAAAGAAGCATCCTGCGGGGTGGAACTGTTATGTGCTACCTGTAAAATGTACTTAGAAAAGTTAACTGTAAGCTTATGGTAGAAGTTAACAGGAAATGAACAGTTTAAAGCAACAAGCGCTGATTTTACTGTAGCAAGCCACAAGCTTGGGATTTCTGTTTAAAACTGAAAGCTACAGTTTGGACCATAGCGGGTCTACTAAGTGTTATGATTTGAAGAAAGCACTTTGGATTAATTTGTGGAAATAGCTATGTAAGTGGCTATATGTTAAGTGTGGAAAGCTGTTAGTAAGAAGCCTGTGGAGAAACTCCCTATTAGACTTGTAAATAAACCATATAAATAGTACACTAGTGTCCTATCGTTCATGATAAAGGAGTTTAGTGCTGAATTCTTGTCCCAGAGAGTAAACTCAGAAGAATCCTTTATCACAATATGCTTAGATGATAAATGGCATCTCCTTTCTCATGAATGTGGTGGTGCTTCATTCTGCAATAAAGCAAATTGCAGTCATTCTATGTTTCAGGATATTTAAGAAAAATAATTTTAGCTTTCACATATTGCATCTTACTGTACACACTTAGGACTAGATTCTGTATATGGAGCCTGAAAAATTGGTAACGAAAATATATCAGCCTAGATATATTCTGTAAATTGCACCTAGATTTAGGCATGGTTTATAGAATATGCCTATCGGTCATGCCTGCACCTAAATCTATCACAACAATAACTAGGCACATATACAACTTAAATAGTGAAGGGAGTTCACAGTCAATCCATTCTCAATATACTCAACTTCACAACATACATATCCTTATTATTTCACAGAGGTCCAAGTGATCAGAGAGCTATAATAGGATCTGTCAGATCAGCGTGCCTGCCTCCATATTGGCTGAATGATTTTTATGAGCCAAGCATACTTCTAGATGCAGTATCGCAATCCTCATCAATCCAATTTTATGATTTTTACTTATTTTTTCATTATAGTAGTCAATTATATTATTTATATTATTTTTTGATTTTTCACAAACATTCTTATCCTTAATCTTCAAGTTAGTACTTAGCTTTTCAGCTACAGTTGACGATACATGGTGAAGATCCGTTGTCACCGATATAGATCCATGTTTCGCTTGCGAGCTGTTTCAAGGTAGTCTCCTGTAGAATAAATTAATAACAAACTTGAATCTCAGCTATTAACTGAGCTATTATGCCCTGATGCAAGACCTAACCGTTACTGACCAATACTACTTCTTACTGGCGGCTTCTAAGATGACCGCCCAGTATTTTTAAAGGAAGCTTTATAGCCAATCACTCTTCATGTCATAGTCAGCGTCAATCAGCCCTCCGGGACTGAACAGCTAATCATCCAGCACATGTAGTACATGATAGATAGACGATTGTCTTAGATAAGTGTCATCCATTCAATTTTGCGGTTAAGCCCATATGGTTCCATGGTATTTAAGGTGAAAATCCAGAATTGCTCCCTGAAATTCAGCAGTTTCTCTAAATCGCCTCCCTCCCACCCCTCTTTCACTTGACCAATTATCCGCCATTGTAATTCTGTTATTTGATGCTGGTGTTCCACCCAATGCTGGACTAAAGGGGCTTCTATTTTATTGGTGAGCATCCCGGATTTGTGTTCAGTGAGATTGACTTTTATGGCTCTCATACTTCGTCCTACATATACCTTATTGCAGGGACATTAAATAATATAAACTGCCATTTTAGTGGTGCAGTCTGAGGCATTACATGTTTTAATACTGTAGCATGAATGAGGATCAGTCCATACTGATCCAGTTATTGAAGTCTGACACCATTGGCAGTGTCCACATATGGTGTGAGTTGGTATCTCTTGAGCCGTTTTCCGGTAGTGTTTTTTCCAGGACAACATCTCCCCAATGCTTTTGGCATGCATGAAGGCTATTAAAGGCTTTTCTGAAAACACACTATCCATTTGTAAAATATCCCAGTGAGACATAATAATCTGTACGATAAATTTCGCCAGCGAAGAGTAGGGTAATACGCAGACCAACCGGTTTTGTTCTTCCTTATTTCTATATTTCAGAAGTAATTCCTGCTGTGTGTATCATGCTCTCAAATAACCTTTTCGAACAGTCCTAAAGGGATAATCATGTGCTAGAAATTTAGCAGTAAGGTTTTTCGCATGATGTTTAAAATCATCCAGGGAGGAACAAAGTCTTTGCAATCGAAAGAATTGTCCTACAGGCAGATTATTTTTCAAATGGAACGGGTGAAAGCTATTATAATGCAGATAGTTATTACGGTCTGTCTGTTTACTATATAGTGATGTAATAATCACTCCTTCTGATTTCTCTATATGGATATCCAGAAAGTTAATGTAATGTTGATTAGATGTAGTAGTAAATCTTAAATTCACATCCAGAGAGTTAATCCATTCTATAAACTGCAATAGCAGTTCCTGTGTTCCTGTCCAGATGAAAAATATGTCATCCAAATATCTTTTCCAAATTAATATGGATGACGAGAAACTCCCTGAAGGATATACGAAAGATGGTTCAAATAAATCCCTATAGAGTATAGCTACCAATGAGGCTAGGGTCGCACCCATTGCTACACCGTGAATTTGCTTATAATATTTATCATCATACCAGAAGTTGAGTCTAGAAGGGCTCCTATAAACTCCAATTGTTGGGATGGGCCAAGCTGGGTCTTGAGGTAATTTTTGATGAACCCTGAACGGTCTTGCACAATGATTCTTTTGCTCCTTGCTCTGATCTGTTCTTGAACAGCAATCATCTAGGTAAGGAAACACATGTCTCCCCAATCTGCATAGTGACACTGCGATGACTGCTAGGCATATTGTACATATTCTGGGTGCTAATGCGAAGTCAAATAGCAGTATGGGATAGTGGTAGTGAGTCTCAGATATTTCCTGTGACTTGGATGTATCTGTATATGGGTATAATTGTCCTTTAAGTACAGAGAACATAGCCAATCTCCTTTTAGAATCATGAGTAGAAGGGTGCCCAGCAGTGGCGTAGCCAGACTGCCAATTTTGGATGGGCCTGAACCCAAAGTGGGTGGACACAAAATTTTCTCTCTACCCCCCTCCCCCAGCAAAATTTAGTCACGCTAACCAGATGCATTTGTCACACAGGATAAAGTGCTGCTTTTCAGTGCATCAGATTTCAGAAAAAAAATTTAATAGCCTAACACCCTTTTCAGTGAGCTTTCAGAGGCCAAAACCTCCTGCCTCAGGTCAGTATAATGCTGTTACGGTATCCTCGCCTGACCTAAGGAAGGAAGTATTGGTCTCTGAAACTTCATTAACACAGGTACCATATTACTTTATCCTAAATTAAAAATAAAATTATTTTCTTTACCTTTCTTGTATGGCCATTTACTTTTTCTCATTGTGTTGTTCCCAGTCTCTAGATTCTGCTTTCCTTCGTTTTCGCTTAACTCTTCTGCCAGGTTTTCCTGGCCATTTGTCATTTTTCTCTCCTTTTTCTTTGCTTTCTTCAATATTTTTCTGCCTCTTTCTCTCTCTCTGTCCTGATTTAATTCATTCTTACTATCCATTCTTTAATTTCCTTCATCTACTTATGGCTTTTCATCTTTTTCTCACCCTTGTTCTCCCCATGCCCCTTCCTCTTATTCTCCAGTCTTTCACTCCTCCCCTTTTCCATCCAGCAGCTCTCCTCTTTCTCTCCCCATCCTTTCAGTCTCCCCTCTCTCTCCCCATCCTTCCAGTAGTCTCCCCTCTTTCTTTCTGCATCCTTCCGTCCAGTGTCACCTCTTTCTCCCTACCCTTCCATCCAGCATCTTCCCTCTTTCTCTCCCCATCCTTCCATCCATCTACCCTCTCTCCTGATCCTTCCATCTAATGTCTCTCTCTCCCTCTTTCTAACCAGTGTCTCTGTATCTCTCTACCCTTTTCTGTTCAGTGTCCCTTCTCTCTCCACATCCTTCCAGTCTCTCCCCTTTCTCTCTGCATCCTTTCATCCATCTCCCCTCTTTCTCTCCCCATCCTTCCATCCAGAGTCTCTCTCCCCATCCATCCATTTTCCCTCTTTCTCTCCCCATCCTTCCATCTGTTTTCCCTCTCTCTGCCATCCTTCCATCTGTTTTCCCTCTTTTCTCCCCATCCTTCCATCTGTTTCCCTCTTTTTCTCCCCATCCTTCCATGTTTTCCCTCTTTCTCTGCCATCCTTCCATCTGTTTTCCCTCTTTTCTCTTTTCCTCGAGGCCCGCCCTGCATGCCAGCGCCAGCCCCAGCTCCCATTGCCGGCCACTGCTGCTTTTCCTGTTGAGCAGCAGAGCCGGCACTACAAAAAGAAGAAGCGCTAACGCTAAGAACGAAAAATGTTTAAAAAAATAAAGCGCAGCACCGGCAGGCACTGTCTAGGCAGCCTTGAGGCATTGGCTGCTGGCTCGCAGGCTCCTCCCGTCTCCTATGTCACTGCCCCATGCATAAATTGAAGGAATGTCTCTAATCCACCCATGACCCTTCTCATGGCTGTGCCCCCTTTTTGGGCCCAAAAGTAAAATTTACTTGTGGATCCTGGCACTTCTTAATTAGCACCGATTGTTAGGGCCGCATTATCAGTGCTAATTAGTTCATTATTCAATTAAATTGCACACACAAATTGGGAATATGTGTAATTCTTAGCGCTATATATAGAATATGAGGGATAGTGGACAATACATAGAGCCAGCTTTGCACTTAAAAAGTAATGTTTCACCTCATAACATCTTCATTCTCTGTGATTCTCTTAGGGTCATGATCCCAATGCATTGCCAGTACAGCAACGTTGTAGTGTTTACAAAGTTTCCAATGGATGAGACGTACCTTTCTGTATAGTGATTTCCTGCCATCAGAACTTCACAGCCATATAGCTTCCAATCAGGAAAGAATGATTGATGCTCTAGGGACGATAGCACAGGCCCTTGCATAGGCACCACCTCCCCCCACCCAAGGGCTGTCAGGACCTAACTTCCTACTACCTATGGGATTCCCCTTTCCCTACAGAGTATGTTTATATTTTTTATTAAAATGAAAAATAAAAGAAAAAAATAATAATTCACAATAATAATATTTTTTCTTTAATAGCAAGTGCAACTTGATGCATTTGGAAAAAACTACTACTACTACTATTTAGCATTTCTATAGTGCTACAAGGCATACGCAGCGCTGCACAAACATAGAAGAAAGACAGTCCCTGCTCAAAGAGCTTACAATCTAAAAAGGAACCTGAACCCAAACTGTAGCTATGTGATGCAAGATTTCACATTAGGAATCACTGACCAGAAAAAAGGATCTAGGTGTTATCATTGATGATATGTTGAAACCCTCTGCTCAGTGTGCAGCGGCAGCTATGAAAACAAATAGAATGGTAGGTATATTAGAAAAGGAATGGAAAACAAAAATAAGGACATTATAATGCCTTTGTATCGCTCCATGGTGTGACCACACCTCAAATACTATGTGCAATTCTGGTCACTGCATCTCAAATAAGATATAGTGGAATTAGAAAAGGTATAGCGAAAGGCGGCAAAAATGATAAAGGGGATGGGACTACTTCCCTATAAGGAAAGGCTAATGTGGCTAGGGCTCTTCAGCTTGGAGAAAAGACGGCGGAGGGAAGATATGATTGAGGTATATAAAATAATGAGAGGAGTGGAACAGGTAGACATGAATCACTTGTTTACTCTTTCCAAAAATACTAGGACTAGGGTGGCATGCGATGAAGCTACAAAGTAGTAAATTTAAAAAAAAATCAGAGAAAATATTTCTTCACTTAACGTGTAATTAAATTCTGGAATTTGTTGTCAGAGATTAGCGGGGTTTAAAAAAAGGTCCCCTGCCATTATGAAAACTTGGCACTTGTAACACTGGTTGATGAATAGGAAAAGAAATGTTGGGCTAGCTTGGCAAACTCTGGCCAGATCATAGCATGCCTGGCACACAAGGCTAAGGGATCAGTGGCCATAATTGCAACGGGCTCAGAAAAATAATGCCTGACCAAAGTTTCTACAGTTGCCTCTTGTAGGAGGAGCTGACATTGGCCTGGCAAGGGGGAGAAACTGGTTGGAGGAGGAGGATGAAGAAGTAGCTGAAGCTGTTGGTGTGCAGATGATAGTGACGGGAGCCCTTCCTCTCTGTCTTGTTCATTGCTGCTCTTTCCCTAGTCTTCTGTGACTTGAGATATCAGAACCAAATTCCATTCAGTTGGACAGTGGTACTCCTTTTCACTTGTGGATCACACTTGGTAGCCAATATGACTTTCAACTTGCTTCTTTAAGTTCTCTACTACTAACACCAACACTTCCTTTAACAATTCCTGTTTAAGTAGACATTACTTCAACGTTTGTTTCAGAAACTTCACTATAGGGATTGACCTCATCCAAAAGTGGCTGTGGCTGAACTCAGGGCCTCTCTGGCATCCTTAAAGGGCTTCAGAACATACATCATTTGCACCATGTGTATTAAATCCTGATACACAAAGGGGGTGATCTAGCCTAAAGTCAGCCTCTAAAGACAGTGTAGCATTAGGTATATGGAATTCAGCCTACTGCTCACAGCCTGAATCAGTTTATTCAGAGGTGAACTAAATTATTCCTATTGCTTACTTTGCTGCTGCCTTCTTTTCAAACTTTAATTAAAATGACTAGCTGTGGAGGAGGACATATTGTGGCCCTTCCTGGAAATGCAGAGTCCAGTAGGGGAGAATCCCCCGGCATGGCCTGAGACTTCACTTTAAAGTGCCAAACTCTATAAAAGCTTTGGTATGCCACAGATGTATACTAAAGGGGCAGGTATTAACCTTTCTGAGCCACCTGAGAAGCTACCTGAAGTTTATTTCAGGAGGACACCTTTAAAGAATTAATCATCTAGGCCTCTTTAGTTGAAGCATTTAATTTTGCTTAGGTACTGTTAGTGTTGAAGTATGAGGGAATGGAAGAGAAGAGTGAACAGTGTTGGGCAAACTTTGTTGGGCAGACTGGATGGACCATGCAGGTCTTTTTCTGCCGTCATCTACTATGTTACTATGTTATGTTATGTATTTGTCCTTGAGCCAATGGATATATTTGTTTCAGTTGGGACTATTGTGTCACCTGTTCTCCCCCAGCTACATTATAGTTCCAAAGCACCATGCCTTAGTCCAGACTCGTGCTCGCTTCTCCAGCTACCTACTGGAGGCTGTCTCCCCTCAATAGTCTAGTCTCTTACAGGGTGTAGTAACTCAGGATGCAGTAATACAGAACCCAAATGGTTCAATAAGATCTGAACAGGGCCAGCTTAAAGTAGGGATGAAGAGGCAGCTGCACAGGGCCCCGCCCTTAACTGAGTCAGCTCTGCAACTGGCAGTTGACCAAAAGTTAAAGCTTCTTTTCCCTTTCCATCTCCTTCTCTCCCCCTCAGTAATCATGCTCCTCCAAAATCCATCACCCACCAGCCAGCCAGCCAGCCTTTACATCTCATTTGAAATCTTGTCCTGAGTGAGTGAGTGAGTGGGGTGGGGGGGGGGGGGGGCTGCAATTGCTAAAGCCAGACTGGGATGTGCATAGAGGTTACTCTCTCAGTCAAAGTGTTTGGAAGGCTCTGAAACATCATTTAACAACTGTTCCACATTGGCATTTAAGCAAGGACAAATGAATACTGAAACCTGAAGCTTCTGAGGTCTTGTGGGTGGTGCAAGTCCTACTACTGTTACAATGCTACAAGAGGTAACAATCAGAGAACTTTAGAGAATTATGACTAAGATTGAAGCAACTTCATCAGTCTGCTTGTCCCAGTATTGTCATTTTTCAGGGAAAGCTGCTGTGAATGTGACTTCCTTGTAAGCTGATATTGCTGCTCATAGTAGTAAGTTAAAGGAATATACTGAAAAATTCAAACTGATTGAAACTGTCAAGTGGGGGATATTACATTTGAATCTACACTTGAAAGGATTGAGAACCAGCTTTGTAGTAACAATTTACATTTTTAAAAATTTTCCTTATTGTTTGATTGCTGAAAGTGAGATGTTGAAACAGTACATAATAGACATTTTACACTTGACTTAAGCACCCCTCTCACAAATTATGAAGGCCTATTATATTTCTTGAATTATTAAAAATATGAAAGGTGTAGATGCTGATATACCTTTAGAGGTGGACTTGACTACACTGGAAACATCTCTTCAGAAATTCACTTTGAGGACAAAAATGGTGGCTAGTTTTGTAAATGTTCCTGAAAGGAATTGAATATTAGTTACCATAACTTTATTAGGAAGCAACTGATATCACTGAATGCTTATTCGTGCATTTCCTGATATTTCCCCTAGGACTCAATCCGAAGGGAACATCCTAGGTTAAAGCCCAGGGCATTGTCTCTAGGCATGTTTTTTTTTTCCTGAAATTTCAGGACAAAGATGATATATTTCTGGAACCTTTACAATTGGAAACTTTGATTCAAGTTCAGAAAAATGTAATTGGTAAATGAGTAGGAACGTTGATCTTGTTTAACAGTAGGTGCTTTTATCTGGGGCTATGATTGATTCTGGAGGCAAAAGATGGCAGACTTCTAGGACTAGGACTTTTTTTTTTTTTTTTTTAATTTATATGGTTTCCCCCTCCCTTATTTACTTTATATTTGTCGTTGGGGTGCTATGAATTTTTTTTTTCTAGTTGTACACGTTGATTTTAAATGATATTAGATTTTGATGTAAGTTCTACAATAACCAACTATTTTCTGTAGGTCATCTTCACATAATTCTGCTTCTTTGGTATTTTTCCCAATAATCCATCTTTTGCCCTTTGTAACCTCAAATCTCCCTGAATATCACTCATATTTGTCCTTCACTAAAAGAGTGTCTCTGCATTATGTTCAGAACCTGTTTGAAACAAACAGAGGCTTTAAAGCTTATGGCTCATTATTTAGACCAAGCAAGCCTATCTGATAAGTTGTCCCTGAAAAGGCCAAGAAAACACGAATGAATGGCAGGACTAAATTTATAGTAACGTTGGTCGGTAAGATGTGTTTGGCTGAATTATTGGGGGTTTGTCCTTCAAACAGCAATATGCGAAACATGAGTCATATCGGACTACTTGCCCGAGCCGACAAAGCTAAGTGTTTAATTTTGTACAGCCATAAGATATAAAGTACAATATGGGCAGTGCTTAGTAATGTTGCAAAGATTATTTATTTGAAGAGAAGACCAATGACAAATTGAGTGCTTAATTCTTGCAGGCATGAACATGAATCATCAAGTTTCACGGCTGAGGTTTTGATTGATAGATTCAGGGCCGACCCAAGGCAAATGCCTAGGAAAATGAGCCTAGGGTTGAAAATCTATGCTATGCTCCCAAGTTTTTCCCTCCACCATAAATCTGCCCCAGTTGCCACTCATTTGTTTATGCTTCTAAATTTAGGTGTGTCCCAAGACACACTACATAGGGTCAGGCATTCCTCCTGTAAGTATGCCCTGGGGGAGGGGGGTGGTGAGGGTGCCATTAGATACCAAGCGCTTTTTTTTTCCCCTTGTGCTTTAATAATGGTAGAGCAGGGGGATTATGTTGGGGAAGGAAGGGAGTCACTAGAGTATAAGGGCTTTATGATTTATATCTGGCAGGGCAAGAGGTCAGGTTGGAAGGAGGCAAGAGGCCAGTAGACTCTTCCTCCTCTTCCACTCCTTCCTAAATCAACTCACATTTTTTTCTCTCCTTTCCACATTTTCCTTTATTTTATTTTCTTCCTTCCCTTTATATTATCTCTCCTTTTCTTGCTCTCCCATTATCTTTCCCAATCCCATAACGCTCCTAGTCCCTTATTTCAAACACCCTCATTACTTTCCGCTCCTTCTCTCTTTCAGTGTCCTCCTACACCTTGTTGCTGAGGCAGCACCATTGCCAGGAACTCAAAGCATAGATAATGCTGTTGATTCCTGAAGCTTCCACCTTTCTACTGGTGCAGTTCTGCTTTGAAGCTTTGAAACAGAAAACACACAAGTGGAGAGAGGCGAGGGCTACAAGGAGCATCAGTACAATGAATGCTCTGTCTTCACTGCCTGCTCTGCTGACAGAGAGACCAGACAACAGTCAGCAGACCATAGCTCTGCTGCTTCTGCCTCCCAACTACCATTCACACCCAACTTTATACCAGAGAATATGGATCCCCCATCTCACCCCCCCCCCCCCCAAAATACCACTGTATCATAATATATTTACAACACAGCCCCCCTGTCTCCTCAACTTACAGAGCTCTTTCCCTTCAAACTGATTCTCTACTACCCTCCCCCCATGAATCTCCCACCCAGTCTATTCTTCCCCGCCCCCCCCCCCAAGCTTTAAGTCTTCCTTTAGCTCCCCCATCTACATCTCATGTGGGCCTGAACCCACTTGCCTTTAACATCATTCAGACATATTTAGTCCTATTGACACACAGCTGACTTTCTTGCTCTTCACATCCATATTGGTGACGCTCACTTTTCTCTTCCAGCCCCAGAAAGCCACCTCTCCTCCTCTTCTGGCCCTGCAGACACACATGTGCTTTGGAACATACATGACTGATACTGCCATTTCCTATGCCAAATTCTGCATGAGAATTTAGCTCTGCTTCTGAGGACAGACTATGCACATGGCCATTTTAGTAAAAGGAAAATTAGCATGATATCTCACTGTAGTTGTGAAGGCCACACCATGCCATACAAATTTAATACTGTACAAATTTTGCCGCAACTTAAGTTGAATCTGGCAATTTTATTTTTAGATGACTGTTTGCTGAACATCTGCACAAATTTGACTTTCCATTCAAAATTGATAGATGATCAGCTCTAATGATGGATAGAGCAACAGCTACTGATACAATGCTGGCATACTACAACTTAAAAAAGGAATTTAAATGATAGCGCTCTCAGTAAATCAGGCAGCATGTTTCGCTGTGGAATATTACAGGGAATCTAGCCAGCTGATTACAGCACTATAATGCAAACCAGGCAGCCAAGTACAATTTATCAACTGCAGCAGAACCTTGATACTTAAGGCTAAGCTTTGTCATTTGATCCAAGACCATCTGCTAATTCTCATAAATGACTTTTTAAAAGCATACACTCCTTTTAATTGAATTTCAAATCTATGCAAAAGGTGGGTGGCTGTAGTGGCAGCAGCAAAGGTGAATTAAGACGGACTGATGGAGAGAGGAAGTAGGAGAGGAAGAAAATTACATTTAAGCTAGTTGATCATTATGTGAAGATCAGACTAAACGCAATTTGACATTTATATAGAGTATTTAAAAAATAAAGATACAAAATTGGGTGACATACAAAGAAGCACTTATTCCTTGGAATACAATCAGTATCACTCGCCTTCAGGTATACAGCATCTGGTGACATACTAGCTGCTCTCAGTAACACAGAAGTGGTGAACAGTTACCTATCAGCAAACAAACTCAAAGTCCAATAAAATATTACTGTAACTATGCTTAAGTATGAGCAGTTATAAAACACTCAAGCATGCAGTTTTTTCCACTAACTATAGAAAATGCATAGAAACAACAGATAACTATTTCTTGCAATCTAGTGTTATATGACAGAGTTGAGGTATCCACCAACAAAAAAGTAAATCCTCTTAACACAAGTGTCACTGTAATGTCATATTTAGCTGCAGAAACAATATCAAACACAGTTATCAAAAAACTTGGAGGAAAAAGCCTCAACAGACTCCGTTGTTATAGGCACACCTCCTTAATTTCTAGGAGCACTTGCTGTCATCATTGGCAAAAAACCCTCCAAATACTATTAAAACATCAAAAATTGAAAATAAAGACTTATCTTGCTAGGATGCTCAGCGTCCTCCTACTGTCCATGGCCGACTGTGGCCAAAGTTTCGAAAGCTTCGTCAGGGTCCGTGGAACCGAATCACAGCAGCAGTGAACTGTATTAACCACGGCCCCTGACGAAGCTTTCAAAACTTTGGCCACAGTCGGCCGTGGACAGTAGGAGGAAGCTGAGCATCCTAGCAAGATAAGTCTTAAGCTCTGGTTTTGTATTTTAGAGTTCAGGTATCACAATAAGAATAATAGAGAAGAGAAACTCGGATACCACCACCACCATGAGATGCTTTTGAACTATACATCATTCAAAAGAAAATCTGCACATTTTGGAGTCATTTACTCTGGATTACTGCTTCTCTCCGATTGATTCCCTAGGATTGGTATGTCAGCACCAGTCTTAAATATACATGTTTGAAATTTAAAAAAAACTTCCTTTAATACAAAAATACTACTATATGGATTTGTGGAAAATTATGTATATTTTTAAATGCACAAGGATTTTTAGATTTACCAATCAGCAATAACTACAAGTTATGACTACTGATTGAATTTCCCCCAACCAGCAGTGTGACACGTTCTTTAGATGACTTGACTCAAGGAGTAGATTGCTCCTTGTGACTAACCAGTGATTTACTGGGAACTGATTTCCAATTCAGACCCATTTCATCTGCATTATAAGTACATAAGTACATAAGTAATGCCATACTGGGAAAAGACCAAGGGTCCATCGAGCCCAGCATCCTGTTCACGACAGCGGCCAATCCAGGCCAAGGGCACCTGGCAAGCTTCCCAAACGTACAAACATTCTATACATGTTATTCCTGGAATTTTGGATTTTTCCAAGTCCGTTTAGTAGCGGTTTATGGACTTGTCCTTTAGGAATCCGTCCAACCCCTTTTTAAACTCTGCTAAGCTAACCGCCTTCACCACTTTCTCCGGCAACAAATTCCAGAGTTTAATTACACGTTGGGTGAAGAAAAATTTTCTCTGATTTGTTTTAAATTTACTACACTGTAGTTTCATCACATGCCCCCTAGTCCTAGTATTTTTGGAAAGCGTGAACAGACGCTTCACATCCACCTGTTCCACTCCACTCTATTTTATATACCTCTATCATGTCTCCCCTCAGCCGTCTCTTCTCCAAGCTGTATAGCCCTAGCCTCCTTAGTCTTTCTTCATAGGGAAGTCGTTCCATCCCCGCTATCATTTTAGTCGCCCTTCGCTGCACCTTTCCAGTTCTACTATATCTTTCTTGAGATGCGGCGACCAGAATTGAACACAATACTCAAGGTGCGGTCGCACCATGGAGCGATACAACGGCATTATAACATCCTCACACCTGTTTTCCATACCTTTCCTAATAATACCCAACATTCTATTCGCTTTCTTAGCCGCAGCAACACACTGAGCAGAAGGTTTCAGTGTGTTATCGACGACGACACCCAGATCCCTTTCTTGGTCCGTAACTCCTAACGTGGAACCTTGCATGACGTAGCTATAATTCGGGTTCTTTTTTCCCACATGCATCACCTTGCACTTGCTCACATTAAACATCATCTGCCATTTAGCCGCCCAGTCTCCCAGTCTCGTAAGGTCCTCTTGTAATTTTTCACAATCCTGTCGCGATTTAACGACTTTGAATAACTTTGTGTCATCAGCAAATTTAATTACCTCGCTAGTTACTCCCATCTCTAAATCATTTATAAATATATTAAAAAGCAGCGGTCCTAGCACGGACCCCTGAGGAACCCCACTAACTACCCTTCTCCATTGTGAATACTGCCCATTTAACCCCACTCTCTGTTTCCTATCCTTCAACCAGTTTTTAATCCACAATATGACATTTCCTCCTATCCCATGACCCTCCAATTTCCTCTGTAGCCTTTCATGAGGTACCTTGTCAAACGCCTTTTGAAAATCCAGATACTCAATATCAACCGACTCCCCTTTGTCCACATGTTTGTTCACTCCTTCAAAGAATTGAAGTAAATTGGTCAGGCAAGATTTCCCCACACAAAAGCCATGCTGACTTGGTCTCAGTAATCCATGTCCTCGGATGTGCTCTGTAATTTTGTTTTTAATAATAGCCTCTACCATTTATAAACACAATCAGGGTCATAGTTCTTGATAAGGTCATTAAATTGAACAAGAAAGTCATTAGCTGCTGGTCAGAAAGTTATTCACCATGGATTTCAATGTGCCTTATTCCATAGTGGTGCTCCAAAATTTCAAAGCCATCCACAGTGCTGGCTTTGAAGTCTGAATCTCCCTGAAGTTGCTTGTTTTTTTTTGTTTGTTACATTTGTACCCCGCGCTTTCCCACTCATGGCAGGCTCAATGCGGCAGGCAATGGAGGGTTAAGTGACTTGCCCAGAGTCACAAGGAGCTGCCTGTGCCGGGAATCAAACTCAGTTCCCCAGGACCAAAGTCCACCACCCTAACCACAAACATCTCCTTTTTGGCTAATAGCAACCCAGAAATTGGATGAACTAAAGATCTTTTTTGCAGGAACAAAAATATAGAGCAGTACCTACCTGTTCAATAGGTGACCTTTTCATGTTTTTTGCTGGAACAATTCCCTCTTTTTGAAGAACTGAGATGTAGTTTACAACAGCATCGCTTTGTCTTTTTATCTCAGATATTGTTGATGTTCCTACACCATATTCTTGCCAATTTTCCCCTGACACTCCCTTTCTTAATTTTTCCATGATGTCAATTTTGTCTTTTAATGACAAAATGTGCCTTTTTTTGCTTTGATGCCATTTTTATCACTGCTGTTTCCCCACTCTCATTGTTCAGTGAATTTGAAGGGGCAAGGCTTTTCTCTGCCACATCCCAGCAAGTTGAAAGGGCCAGACTTTTCTCTGCTGCATCCATGCTCCTGTTTATGTCATATCCTGCAGCAGACCACGAGGATGATTGGCTGGGAAGGTACTGTACTCTTCTACATGGCAGATTTACAAGAGGGGCAAATATATATAAGAACATAAGAATATGCTGGGTCAGACCAAAGATGTATCTAGCCTAGTATCCTGTTTCCAATAGTGGCCAATTCCAAATAATAGCAAGATTCCATCCTCTAGATCCCAGAGCAAGGAGTGGCATCCCCCATGTCTATCTCAATAGCAGACTATGGACTTTTCCTCTAGGAACTTGTCCAAACCTTTTTTAAACCCAGATATGCTAACCGCTGTAACCACTTTCTCTGGCAATGAGTTCCAGAGCTTAACCACTGAGTGAAAAAATATTTCCTCCTATTTGTTTTAGAAGTTTTACCATGTAACTTGTGAGGAATATGAGGGAGAGAGGGAGAATGAAGGCACATGGAGGAACGAGGAGGCTCGAGAGGGAGGGAATCTGGGTAGAGAAAGGAAGGAGTCTTTTCCCCTGGGGGATTGGAGAAAAAGGAAAAGACTACAATTCCCAGCAACCCCTGAGTAGGTCCCATGGTAGAAACAGGAACTTCAATCAACAGCCCCCAGAGGAGGTCAGGAGAAGGGCAAGAGAAGGGAGTTGGAAAAACCTGTCCCAGAGAGCCAGGATGAGGGAAGAAGTTCTGAATCTGCCCAATCATGCAAATGGAAAGCAGCTGGGCAATGGGTGTGGGGAGGAACCTATGGACTGGCAAGGGGAAGAAAAGGGGGAGGAACTAGAGCAAGAGGAGCCGATGGAGATTGCTGCTCTGACTAAACTGGAAGGAAAGGAGGTGAATCAGGAGGAGAGCTGGCAGAAGGGAAAAGGTGGCTATCCCACGAGGGAAGCTGAGAGAACAGGTTTACCACGGAAGGGTCATGCAGGTGGTGGTCAGGGTATAATGCTGGCCTGGTTGGGGAGGGACCCTTGCCACACTCCCTAGGTTGATTTCTTTTGAAAGGGAGAGAGGAGGAGTGGTGGTTTATGCTGCTTATCCCAGAAAAAAGCAGTGGATTTTTCCCAAGTCAATTTAATAACGGTCTATGGACTTTTCCTTTAGGAAGCTGTTCAGACCTTTTTTAAATCCTGCTAAGCCTTTACCACATTGTCTGGCAACGAATTCCAGAGTTTAATTAGATGTTGAGTGAAGAAAAGCTTTCTCCAATTCGTATTAAATGTATTACTTTGTAGCTTCTTCGCATGCCCCCTAGTCCTTGTATTTTTGGAAAGAGTGAACAAACGATTCACATCTACCTGTTCCACTCATTATTTTATAGACCTCTATCATATCTCCCCTCAGCCATCTTTTCTCCAAGCTGAAGAGCCCTAGACGCTTCAGCCTTTCCTCATAGGGAAGTCGTCCTATCCCCTTTATCCGCGTCATCATATTGGTATTATGTTATATTTGGGGGGGGGGGGGGGGGAATGACTGAGCACATTACCACAATCCTTTAAAAAAAAGTGTAAAATGAAATACATGCATCCATAAAACCGCTAAAAGACGATGGCCGCCAAGGACTAAGAAGACTATTTTTAAAAAACTGTAAAGCCACAAAAGAAGCCAGTTAATTGATAAAACTGGTTAACACCCATAAGAAGGAGAATAAATAAATGTAAAAAACTGATATTTAAGAAAGGCACCAGAATTACCGTGAAAATTACTGAGTATATGGTACTAAACTGTCTCAAACATTATGAACTTAAAAAAGGATAAGACCTGTGTAAAACCATGAATGTACAAGCAATAAATAAAAGTAAAAAATGCCAAAATATGCTGCTGTATGGGGCTAAAATCAAACAAGCTGCTAAGCCTTTAAAAAATGGCTAATTATGGAAAGTGGTTATATCAGGTTCTCGCACCTTACATTGAGAGTCTATGGAGTAATAAAGTCAGTTATCGGATGGAGACCAAATAAGAAAAAAAAAACAAACCTTACTACAATGGCAATATATTACAGTGAAAAATTGAAACACCACGGCAGTTAGATTAAAAGAAGGAAATATGTCATTGCACTAGCATTCAAAAATGAATAATATATGACATGATGATGCAATGGTCACCTGACATTCAGATGTAATGCGGTATAAAAACCGGACAAAAAAGTAAAACGGTTAACATCTGGGTAGCAAGATATCATATAAAACCGACTAAATACATATGTTTAAACAAAGTTTATTAAAGCCAATAACAACCAAAAATAAAACAAACTGTACACAAACATGGCCAACAACACTTTCAAAGCAATTTTCAACCCTCCCTGAACACACAGTGGCTATATATATATATATATATATATATATATATATATATATATATATATATATATATATATATATATATAACCAATCTAGAAATGAGGGTCCGAAAAAAAATGGACTAGCTGAAAAAAGGAAGCCATCTGAAAAACAAAACACAATAAATATGTCAGCAAGCCTGTATTAACTAAAGATGATGACTATCTACTATACTAAAACTCACCCTCAACGTTCTGAAGACAACGTTCTGAAGTCACTCAGTCACTCCCTGAAGGGTTCATGGATTCATGGTGGTGAAGCCACAACACTGACCATGTCTCTCTGCCCCGCCCTCGCATGACGGACCAATCAGAAAAAACACCCTCAACATTCTAAAGCACAAAGGACCATCACAACACCATTCCCAGGCAACACTAGGCAACATAAGACGGACCAATCAGAGGAAACTACGTGACAATAAGGGAGGAGCATTCCCCAGCAGAATGGCTCATTATCTGTGCAGCACGGAGAGCACAGAACCACCGCTGGAACGAGAGAAGAATATTCCTGCTGTGGGTATGTGCAAAAATAGACCGGGGGGGGGGGGGGGAGAAATTTTTAAATGCCTAATGCCAGTACTGAAGAGTGCCAGAGGGCCTATAGCACAGACTATATTTGGGATCGCTTGACATGGAGTCAGAGGAGCCGGAAAACAACGTGCCCGTCACCATCTGGGATGTGGGCGAACAGGACAAGCTGCGGCCCAGCTGGAAGGATTACCCGCGACCCAGCCAGCAGCAAACAGCGACCAAGGACAGCACAGCACATCCCCCAACCCCCAAGCAAAAAACAAAACAAAACAAAAAAAGACACACATCAACAACCTGCACACACACCGCACCCTCACACACAAAATAACTCTGTGACACATACACACACACACACAAAAAAAAACCACATGCTAGCGCCCGTTTCATTGGTTTCGGAAACGGGCCTTTTTTACTAGTATTATAATAAAGAATGCTGGCCAGGGGAAGGAACTAAAGAGGGGAGGTGCAACAAAGGTATGAGCTTATTTATATCAAAAGCAATCTATTTCAGAGTTCAGGCCATGTGGTGTTAAAGTATTCATGAGATAGAGGGTTCTCTGCTCTTCTCTTAAGAGGGATATGACAAAGCCAGAACAAAACTAAGGAGCGACCTTTTAACACCACGACAAGACAAGGCGGCCTCAGATATAGCATGCACCTTGAGATAATCTCACATAGCAGGGAAAATACAAAGAATCATTAGGAAAAACTGGTACATTTTAGAAGGGTTGTTCTATCAGCTCCCCCAGACCTTTTGATTGAGACCCATTCTCAGGTATTCATTTTGAACACAGATGATTTATATAGATTTTTATCATACCTTTCTCAGTAGTAGCTCAAAGGTGTGTTATATTCAGGTACAGTGGGTATTTCTCTGTCCCTGGAGGGCTCACTGAGGGGTCCTTTTACAAAGGCGTGCTGAAAAATGGCTTGTGGTAGTGTAGGAGTGGGTTTTGGGTGCGTGTCAATCCATTTCTTAGCGTGCCTATAAAAAAAAAGGCTTTTTTTGCCGAAAATGGACGTGCGGCAAAATCAAAATTGCCATGTGTCCATTATGGGCCTGAGACCTTACCACCAGCCATTGACCTAGCGGTAAAGAATCTGGGCGGTAATGACCTACAAGTGTCAAATGCTACTTGGTGCGCATCCATTACGTGCACCAGAAAATAAAAAATATTTTTCAGATGCGCATAGTGGATGCGTGCCAAAATTGAAATTACTGCAAGGGCCATGCAGTAACCAGGCAGTAACTCCAATTTGGGGCGCATTCGGCACACGTAGGCGCCTACATGGCTTAGTAAAAGGGTCCCAAATTTTGTACCTGAGGCAATGGAGGGTTAAGTGACTTGCCCAAGATCACAAGAAGCACCAATGGGATATTTGTCCACGTACTTTGAAAATTACCACCTTCATTCATCCACAATTAGATAGAGTACATACCCCGAGGCATTCATCCAATTGTAACACAGCAAAAGTAATACAGATCATCAAGTGTCCATGCCAGTTATTATATGTAGGCAAAACAAAATGAATTGTAAGACACATTTGATTGAACATAGAACTTGCATCAACCATACCATTTTCTCTACACTATTAGTTGAGCACTGGAATGCATTAAACCACTGTGTCAATGAAGTTTTTTTTGTATAAAAAGTGATCTACCATGCATCTAACTTCCCCTTCCTGGGATCCCAACTCTGGAATGCTCTACCTAGATACATTCAGTCAATTAATGAATATCTTCCTTTTAGGAAACTATTGAAAACCCATCTATTCAAACAGGTTTACCCAAGTGACTTGACCTATCATAAACAAACATAAGCAAACCATGTATCTACCGGTTCAAATAACCATTAACTACAATGACTCTGAAAATATCTCCTACCAACCTTCTTACCCTCCTTAATCGCTCCACCTCCTTACCTATCCCTATCCTTTTTCTCATACCTCTTCTATCCCATTTACTCCTTGTTCATTTGTCCTATCACATACCCCTTTTGTTGATTCTGTTGCTATAGATTGTATTCTCTTGTTACTATGTAAGCCGCATTGAGCCTGTGATGAGCGGGAAAGCGCGGGGTACAAATGTAATAAATAAATTAACGTGTCATGGAGAAGGGGAGATATAGCTAAGCACCTTCTAAGAACAGAGAACCATGTATCTCATGAATACTTTACTACCACATGGCCTGAACTCTGAAATAGATTTAAAGCCTTTTTTATAAATAAGCTTGTATCTAATATTCAGACATATCTTTAAACCGGCAAAAGATATACCAGGGTTTGATGTTGCCACATATGACTGCCAAACCTGGTTTAAAATCAGCGGATAGCCGGTTATATAACCAGTTTTCTGCCTACCACTAACCGTGGATATTCAGTGGATAGCCGGTTAAGCGCTATTTAACCAGTCAGCATCTGTTCCGACCAGTTAGTGCTAATTATCAGGCGGATTATCTTTAGTTAATACAGGCTTTATTTTATTTTTATTACATTTGTACCCCATGCTTTCCCACTCATAGCAGGTTCAATGCGGCTTACATATTATATACAGGTACTTATTTGTACCTGGGGCTATGGAGGGTTAAGTGACTTGCCCAGAGTCACAAGGAGCTTGTGCCTGCAGTGGGAATCGAACCCAGTTCCCCAGGACCAAAGTCCACCACTCTAACCACTCCTCCACATTTATTGGGGATTTTTTTTTTTAGATGGCTTCTTTTTTTTTTTTTTTAAGCTAGTCCATTTCTTTCAGACTCTCATTTCTAGGTCAATTTATATATAAAATATTTTTTTCTTTACCCAGTGATATTTTTTAGCTGATTTTATATGACCTCTTGCTAGCTGGATGTTGTTAACTGTTTTACTTTATTAGACAGTTTATATACCGCATTATGTCTGAACATGGCAAGCGGCCATTGCATCACTATTTCATACATTACTCATTTTTGTGCATTTAAATATGTTAGTTCAAGGACGTATTTCCTTATTTTCACCAGACTGCGGAAGCGTTTCATTTTTTTTTTGCTGTAACATACTGCCAGTGTAGTAAGTTTTTCTTATTTTGTCTCCATCTGATATATGGTTTTATTACTCCATAGACTCTCAACGTAAGGTATGAGAACCTGCTATAACCAGTCTCCATCATCGGCCATTTAGGGCTGCATTCTATATGTGGCACCTGAAAATTCTGTGTGGAAAAAAATATGCCTAGGAATATTCTCTAAATTACACCTAACGTTTACAGAATATTTCCACAAGGTATATAGAATTATGCCGAGTGCCTCTCCTCGCAATCAAATTTAGTTGCAGCCATTAATGCCACATTTTACTTGGCATAAATCCTGACGCCTAAACTAGGTGTAGAGCAGGTGTATTCTATAACAATGTGCATAAATTTTAGAAATGCCCAAACCCTGCCCCCTTTTCAACTATACGACTTAGAATTTACGCACACCACGTTACAGAATATGCTTATCAAGTTCTGCACATAAATCTTAATGCCAATTAGTGCTAATAATTGCTTATTAACAGAGGCACAAACTGCATTTTTCTCCATTGACAGCGCTGATTAGGTAGTTAACCAAGGGGCTCTTTTACTACTCCATGAAGGCACCTATTTGCGCCCAATGCACGCTAACTTGGAACTACCGCTCAGCTACCACATGGCCCAGGCTGTTATTTCAGTTTTTACACGTGCCAGAAAATATCATTTATTTTCTGCCGCATGGCACTAACCAAACAGTAATCAGTATTGTACACGTGCTGATGATTACCGCCCAGTTAACATGTGAGACCTTACCGCTAAGTGAATGGGTAGCGGTAAGGTCTCAGACCCACAATGGACAGATGCCAATTTTCATTTTGACACACGTCCATTTCTGGCCAAAAAAAGGCTTTTGCAGACGCGCTGAAAAATGGACATGCGCACGTCCAATACATGCATCTACAATAGTGCAGGCCATTTTTTGGCGCACCTTAGTAAAAGGACCCCTAAATAAAGTTATGCATGTTATAGCATATGCTTAGATTTCCATGCAGAAATTAAGGTGCGATATATAAAATTCACCAGTTAAGGCTTAGCAGCTTGATCTTAGCCACTACGGCAAAATGTTTTCGCATTTTTTACTTGTATTTATCGCTTGTACATTCATGGTTCTACACAGCTCTCATCCATTTTTTAAGTTCATAGTATTTTGAGCCAGTTTAGTACCATATACTCAGTAGTTTTCATAGTAATTCTGGTGCCTTTCTTAAATATCCAGTTTTTACATTTATTTATTCTCTTTCTTTTGGGTTTTAACCAGTTTTATCACTTAACCGGCCCCTTTTGCGGCTTCATAGTTTCTTTTTAACTAGTCTTTTTAGTGCTTGGCAGCCATAGTCTTAGCAGTTTTATGGATGCATGTATTTTGTTTTATACTTTTTTTTTTTTTTAAAGACTTGTGGTAATGTGCTCAGTCACCCCCCCCCCCCCCACCCCCCCCCCCCCCCCCCCCCCCCCCCCCCCCCCCCCCCCCCCCAATATAACATAACACCAATACACATTTCCTTGCAGTTGGCAGAATTTGTTTATCTTTGTGAAATATCAAGCTCAATTGGAATTTCTCCCTACTAGGAAGGTGGTGTCTTGAGTTTTTATTCATAACTACCCAAGTTTTTTTTATTTTAATCCCTCTTAACATTATCCACTTCAGCTGTGGCAGCAGCAGTCCTCTGGCTGAGAAGGTACAAACTGCATTTTTCTCCAAAACTTAGCACAAATATGCTCTAAGTGAAGCCAGAACTATGTATTGAGCAATGCTAAGACTCAGTCCATTCTCCTTCCACAATATCCTTGGTCTCTGCTAGCCTGGGGAGAAGCAGTTGGATCCCTGAATTGAAAACTTGGGGCTTATGCACAGCTATCATGCAGATCAGGCTACGAATCTTGATATTGTATAATTATGGTACAGCCAGAGACCCCCCCACTGGAATGGTGGAGGGCCCAGTCATAGAGCTCAGGCCATTACAGACCTTGGCTGAGTCAGAAATCTGATGGCTGACATAACTGGGAGCTTACTGGAAAAGTATGACCTAGTTTGTAGCCCAGATTGAGGCCTAAAAGTTAGGTAAATAGATATGGAAACAAAATGGAGGATTTCAACACAAAATGGAAGCCCGTATCTGTTACAAAGTGGAATTTTCTCTAATGTAAGTTAGAAAAACAAGTTGAGCAATGAGTGAGTCATGCCAGGTGCAGAGAAAATAGGGAACTAGCTGTCCAAGAGAGGAGGGAGACTTTCCTGTGAGCAGGGTCTTGCTTAAGAAGCGAGCTAAAGATAAAACCATGTTAGCAAGATAGAAGCTACTCATTAGCATGAGCCAATCAGTGACAACCATGACATTAGCATAGATCCAATCAGGTATATCTACTGTCATATTATCCATATCCTGAGGGCACCTATAAAAATCAGGGTATTTCCTGGTTTAAGCTAGAGAGAAAAGGGTTGGCACTCTCTCTCCAAGGGAAACCAATGTGTCCAGCAGAATTAACAAATTACCTAATTGCTTTCCCTTGTAAAACCTCTAATTGGTAAAAGGAATTATAAAAGATTAGCAAATAATTAACACCTGTTTGCAGCTTATTATATTCCTATAATTAATTGATTGTACATGCCTGTTGTCAATCACTGATTTGACTTATACCTTAGCAAATAAACTCCTCATTCCAAATGATGATTTGTGGGCTTCACTTAATGATGAAAGGCTGTAAGTATAAATGCTTTTGCTATATCAGGCTATCTTTCGCGGCATTGTATAACTTGTAACCTAAATCCAGTTTGTCATAAGGCTGGTATCTATTCCTTGCCAGTGCTGAGAGGCGGACTAATGCGGGTCCCTTAGACCTAACGTCTCTCTCAGTGGCAATTCCTCTTAGAACTTCACAACTCCCCGATTATTTCAGTACTAGTGCTATTTAGAGATGGAGTCAGATTAAGGTCACTCTAGCCTTCTTGGGGGGGCTCGGGACCCCTCAATTCTCAACAATATGCAAACATATATATCTACATACAAATCTTGCAAAAACAGCTTCTGTCAGAAGAATGTCATTTTGTCTTGGACTAATCAAAAAACATTTTATTTAGACATTACTGTAGTACAAAATCTAGGTATACAATTATTGGGCATGTATAATTATATGGCAATAGAAGATTCTAATTCATTTCATAAGAGATGCACTATATTATTTACAAATAGTATATTTAAATGAATGAGATCATCCATAATATCTGTTTTCTTTAAATAAGACACATGAAAGCATCGACCAACAAATATCATTTGTGACATGAAACATTTTCTTTACACCATTAGCTAAGATGCATACATATTGGCTGGTGCTGACACAGAAAAATAAGTCTATGCATTCATTTACAAAAGGAAAAAATGTACAATTTTAATTGAAAATGTTTTAAAATAAAACTTCATGTTTTCTTTCTTCTGCTCTCACCTTGCTGAGTTTTGATACTATGTAGTTTTATCAGAAAGTATCTTGTGCTGTTTTCAGAGAAATCTGTTGCATAAACTAATATGCACAGACCATGGCAATTTTTCTCTTTATCTTAACAGAATTCTGGATAACATGAACTAATGCACTGTTGAGAAATACACATGTGCTTTCCATTCTACAAACTTTGCCGGATTTTCCAAGTGAATGAATACCCTTACTTACACTTAAAATTATCCCAGGAAAAGTATCCAGATAATTTACATGTGCTAATCTTTTTCTGATCCTAGATATGTATACACTTAAATTCTCAAGTACATGTGCAGTTCCACCCCCTACATCAGGTAAAACGTATGCATGAAAAGCACATAAAAAAAACAATTTTCAGGAACATTTACAAAAATTCATTATACTAACATACATCCATTATTCAGACAATATAAGACCAGCCCTAAAATAACAGAAATGAATGACAGACACCAGCCACAAAAACAGGTAACGAATCAGAAACAATTTTTGATAATGTTTGAAATGGTAAGAAATGATAAAAATCACACTGGATTTTTTCAACAAAATTGGGGAAAAAACCACCTTAGATGGATTAAATATTTAATTTTAAAAAAGGCCATTTTTTGGTAGGTTTGATCACATAGAATAGCGACAGAAGTACAAAGCACTGCTCTGCAACCTGGCAAACACACAAGCAGTATTTGGGGAAAACAAACCCATACAATATCAAGAGATACTATTGTTTTCCTTGGCCGATTTTGAGATCTTGACAATACACCAGCTGATGGACCAAACAGTTCAACCAAGGTGATAAGAGCAAGAATAACTGTCTACCAATCAAAGCAACCACCTTATAACTTGTAAAGTTATGTCAAATTCTTACTGGGATCCTTATTTCGCAATTAAATTTATTAACCATGAGAACATTTTTAAGAGCTTGCTTAAAGTGTCAGTAGATAGTAGTATGGTAGAAAATGGCTATAAAATGCTGTATATGTGGTATTACACTCCAGACCGACTCCATGCTACCTACCCTTCTACTTCAGATCTCTGTTGGCACAGATATGGATCACGGGGTAGCTTCCTTCATATATGGTGGTCCTGCCCAAGGACACATAGTTATTGGACTATGGTGTTTGGCCTGATTTCAGAGAGTATTGGCCTCTCATTGAAGCCTGAATGGGTGTGGACTATTGCATATTAAACCTTTGGGCCTGCCGGGCAAGTTCTGCAAAATGGCTGGCCATATAGCCTCGGCTGCAAAATGGAAGCAGTCGACTATACCCTCCCAGCAGCAACTCTTGTTTTAAGTGGATTATGCTTGTCATATGCCTAATTCACTGCTTTGCGCCAAAATCAAGTAAAAAAAAAAACCTTTTCAAAGTTTGGGAGCCATTCACTCTGGTGCTCTCGTCAAGGAATTGGGCTATGTGGGATTTGTTCTCTTCTTTTTGCTAATTTTGTTTTGTTTGTTATTTGATTTGGATCAGCTGTGCCTACTGGAAGTTTTTCTTTCAAGGGAAGGGGTGAGGGGAGACAATGTCTAGCTTTCCTGTCCTACTGTACCAAAGACTGATGGTATGACTCTTGTTTTGACTGACATATTCACTGTTTAAACTTGATGCCTTGCTCTGTTTTGCATTTTGATATAATTTAATAAACAAAAATTTAAAAAAATAGTATTAACCATGAGTTGAGCAACATGGATGTTATTTGCTGCTTCCAGCATCACAGAATCCATTTCCTTATTTAATCAAAATGGAAACAGAATCATAGACAACAAAGACACTGGTAGAATATTCAGATCTATTATCTTTAAAAAAAATACTGTGGAGTTGTGAATAAAAATATGCCTTGGCCCTACATTCTGCAAAATGTCAGACACCAGGCACTTCTAAAGGCTAAACAAAGTTCAAGAACACAAAAATTGCAATAAACAAGTAAACATTCTGTTTGCAACCTGGAAATGCTCTCTCTCCTATGCAACAAGTAAGCTGGTGTTGGACATAATGTGAAACCTAGGCAGTTTTTAGGAGAAGAGCAGTGAGGAAGACATGCAGAATCCCCTACTAAGCACTCAAGCACAGCACTTCATTAGGTTCTCATTCCATGCTGGTATCCTAGGTCAGGCTCTAGGAGCTGCACACGCTGCAATGGACAAGGCAGCAGAGAACAAAAGGCACAGAACACTTACTCCAGTAGGAATTGCTTGATCTGTAATGGAAATTTCTCTTCTAAATAGTTCAGGGAACAATATGGGGCTGCTGAAGCTAAATAACAGGATAGCTCTGGAAGAGATTACTTTGGCAGGCATTAAAGCTCACAGTAGCAGGACTTTTTCCTCCTTCCAGTGTTTACCACATTCAGTTGCTCCTGGTGTTCTGCTGTTCTTTATGGTCACAAAAAATAATTTGAAATGGTAACCCCACAAACTCTGACAGAACCCTTTCCTTGCAAAGAAATTAAGAATCATCACCATCAAGTGTCAAAGTTTTCAGAGGTGCAGAAATCGATCCTCTCTGTAGACTATCATGAACAGAATTAGATGTTCTCTCTCATTTTAAAATGAGACAATAAGCCATTAGCTTATTCCCAAATCAAATGCTCGTCACAGTGGCATTAAGTTCCAGATTTCTTGAAACTATTCCTTTGTCAATGCAAAACAAAAATACTGGAGAGATGACAATATCTCATGATAACATTCTGTTCATTGTTGACATATGCTCAATGCCTCTATATATTAGGCTGTTGGTAGCGTGATTCAGAGACACATGAGAAGTGCTAGCCATAATGTAGTCAAAGATCAGGAGAAAAAGGGTATGAAGAGTAATAAGGTCCATATTCCTGAGAAGAAAATAAAAAAAGAATAAAATTAATCTTTAGCTATCAGCTGTGTAAGCACAAGAGAGATCATTAAAAGAGAGGACAAAACTATACAACGCTACCATTAACGCACAATATTCCTTTCAGGATTTGGTCAGTAGTTAAAATACAATCAGGTTTCCTTATTTCTGATTTCTCATTTGTGGATAAGAATTTAGATCTGCAATAGTGAAAAGGAATAAACAGAAGAAAACCAAGTACACTTGTCTAATTGTTCTATGAATTCCATGCTAGTGCTTCTTTTGAAAAGATCATCAATGGCAGAAGACTTCAATAGAAGAAAATCTGAATAACTTATAGCTAGACATAATTATTCCAAACAAATTGCCAGAAAAAAAAGAGGTAATACACAGATGGACAAAGAGAAGAACTGCACGAAAAGAAGCTAAATTGAAAACTGAGAACTTTAGAACTGTAATTTTTCATTGTGCAGCCTGCAAAACAGTGGCAATTCTCATATTTATTTATTTACTTTATTGCATTTGTATCCCACATTATCCCACCTCTTTGCAGGCTCAATGTGGCTTACAATTCATCATGGATACTGAAAATAGAAGTGAATATACATTTGGTTTACAGAGGGTTTTGTGTTACATGGTGGTGAAATACATGATGGTGTTAAAGCAGAAATACATTATAAGACAGTTCTGGAAGTTTTAAAGATTATACAGTTACACATGTTGATCTTTGTGATATATCTTGTCGAAGAGATAGGTTTTCAATAGTTTGCGGAAATTGGTCAATTCATAGACAGTTTTCTGGTTACGTGGCAGCGCGTTCCAGAGCTGCGTGCGCGTATAGGAAAAGGTAGATGCATGCATTGATTTGTATTTCAGACCCTTGCACTTGGGAAGATGAAGATTAAGGAATGTGCGAGAGGATCTTTTTGCGTTCCTGGGTGGTAGTTCTATCAGGTCTGACATGTAGGCTGGGGCGTTACCATGGATCATAAGGACCCTTTTACAACGGCGCGCTGAAAAATGGCCTGCGGTCGACATGTATTTTGGGCGTACACAGAATCATTTTTCAGTGTACCTGTAAAAAATGCCTTTTTAAAATTTTTGCAGAAAATGGACGTGCAGCAGAATGAAAATTGCTGCACGTCCATTTTGGGTCTGAGACCTTACTGCCAGCCATTGACCTAGCGGTAAAGTATCACACGGTAACCTGGAGGTAATGACCTGGGTGTGTCAAAATGCCACTTGGTGCGCATCCAAAAATAACAATTATTTTTCAGACGTGCATAAAAAATGAAATTATCGCAAGAGCCATGCGGTAACTCCATTCTGCTTACATTGCTTTGTAAGAGGGCCCCATAGCTCTTAAGTGAGGCTCTTGATTGCATACTTATTTTTAAATTTGAGGTAGCATTATCTACCAGTGCCAGGAGGAATAAATGGTGGCATTACTGGCCAACATGTAAAAATTCATGAAAAGACCATGAAGAAGAAAAGATGCAGCAGTGGCGGTGTTACTGGCTTGCAACCCTGTGTGGCAAGAGATAAATTTCTTTTATCTGTCCAGCTCTAGCACCATCAGATCCACAAAAGGAGGAGAGCTGCTATTAGCCACTAAGTGGCAACATTATGAGAGAGAGAGACTGAAGGAAAAGGGTAGGAGTGGGCTGAAAGACTGGTGAGACAGGGAAAGGACTTGAATGTAAATTTGCAATCACTGGCACTTTCTTTTGTTGTTGTTGGGAGGGGCGAGATGGCTGCAATTCTCTTTAAAAAAAAAGGTCAATAAAAATTATCACTTTAAGGTACAAGCAGACATTTTTTTCCTTCTTTAAGAACTTTTCAATTAAACATAAAGAACCATCTTTGTACAGAAAACCAATAATAAAACAAGAATTAATAGCGCTATAGCAGTCAACAATTTTTCAATACAATTATTACAAACAGTGCACAAGGAAAGAGCAGGAATTTTCATACCTAAAGTACAAACTTCCTGAAATTGCTAGGATGTTGCTGTCCTCCCCAAGGAGGTTTGACTGAGAACAGGAGACAGCATGACGTCAAAATGTTGAAGCCACTTAGGTTAGTCTATGTTTCCCCTTCCCTGCGAAGCCACCATTCTGCGTACACTCACAAAAAAGCAAACCTATAAGCTGCTGCATCCACATTGTCATTCTTTATTGTTGGTAGCATTTTTATTTAGTCTCACTTATATTTTCAAACATGCCAGCTTCTGCAGCATAAGAATGTACACATAGGAAGTATGATAATGGAATCATAGGTAGAGTCGTAATTTGTTATAAATCATAATCAGTGTGTCATTTGGAGGGGACACCCTAGCATGTGTAATATTTGTGCAGAGATTTTTTTACTCCTGGTAAAAGGTCACTAAAACAGACATCATGTTATGAGAATCAGGTGCACAATATTCGGAGTGTCACTTATTTATGGCAGTTATATCCCACTAAACAAGAATTAGGTTGAAATCTGGGAACATTTAAAATCTTTTTTTCTTCCTGTGCCTAGATCAAGAGAGAAAGATGGTTTGTGGGAACTTGCTCCTTTTGTTTTGTGGAATGCAGTGGTATATTATAAAAATTCACTAATGTTGTTTATTACTACTGCTTAAAAGAAAGATATTAAATAACGAGGGTAGAGCTACCTTCATGCAGAAGTCCAGAGTCAGTCTAAATATGCCAACATTTTCCAGTTCTCAGATAGATATTTCCTCTTCAAGTCAGTTTTCAACAGCATTTTTTCAATTACCCAAATGTGAACACAACTATAATGTTAATAAGTTTTGGATGTTACTGAATTCTACTATTCTGTTTCCAGGTTTTGGCACAGTATAACTCATCACAAGGACAAAATATTTAAAAAACAAAACAAAAAACAATGGACTGCATTAGGGGCTTATAGCCCATTTAAACAAATGAGATATCTGTATGAAATAAAATATTTACTTTTATTATTTTGACTTATAAAAATCACTTGTCCCTGAAACATGCTCAAAACAGAATAATCCAGTTGTACAAAAGAGATGAGTTCAAATGTGATTCCATGTGCCCCAATGAAAGGAGAGTTTAATTTTACATCCAATCTTTATAACACAAGGCTTCCCAAGGCAGATTACAACAGTAGTTAAGATGAACCTATCAGAACACAAGATATCCTCACTGAAATTTGGCCATGTATTACTGTATTGTATAGAATGGTGTATAAAAAATGAGCACAAAATACAGCCTTTATTAGTGATGTTTCCACCAGCTACAATAATTTTTGAAGCTGTTTTAATGATATTTATATCTACGTATGGGACGCTTTAAAATAAATTAAAAAGCTGTCAAATAAGTAAAACTAAGTAACCCTTCCAGATATGCAGAAAATGCCATAATACACATTCCGTACAATACCAATCTGACAGAAATCACCAACGAAATCAAGCTCAGCTCGAACATCATGGACTCATAGGCAAATGCATTTCAACTAAAACTCAACAAAGAAAAAACTCACTGTCTCATCCTCTCATCCCAACATAGTGCGGCCAACCCCACAAACATCAACACCCCAGACTACACCCTTCCTATATCAGACAGCCTGAAAATCCTCGGAGTTACAACAGACCGCAACTTAACACTTGAGAGCCAAGCGGCATCCACAACAAAGAAAATGTTCCACTCAATGTGGAAACTCAAACACCTGAAACAATTCTTCCTGAGGGATACCTTCTGCAACCTGATTCAATCAATGGTGCTAAGCCACTTAGACTACTGCAATGGAATTTATGCAGGATGCAAAGAACAAACATTAAAGAAACTCCAGACCGCTCAAAACATGGCAGCTAGGCTTATATTTGGAAAAACGCGATTTGAAAGCGCAAAACCCCTCCAAGAAAAACTACACTGGCTCCCAATCAAAGAACGCATTGCCTTCAAAATCTGCACCCTAGTCCACAAAATTATCTATGGTGAAGCCCCGGGATACATGACAGACTTGATCGACTTACCAACTAGAAACACATCAGAATCAACACGATCATATCTAAATCTGCACTACCCAAGCTGCAAAGGACTTAAATACAAACCAACTTATGCATCCAGCTTTTCCTACATAAGCCCACAATTGTGGAACGCACGACCAAAAGCCTTGAAAACGACGTATGACTACCTAAACTTCCAGAAATCACTAAAAACTAACCTGTTCAAAAAGGCATACCCCACCGATCCAACGTAAATGCCTGATCCCTGCAACACAACAAAACTAAAGTACGTAATGGACAAAACTCAACTCTTCCGATGTACGTTTCCCCAATGTGGCCATGAAAAAGACTTTATCTTACCATAACATCACTTTGTATTTGTTCTCACCGGAGTCTGCAAATGCCTCTCCGGTACTATGTAAGCCACATTGAGCCTACAAATAGGTGGGAAAATGTGGGATACAAATGTAACAAATAAAGATAAAAATAGGTGGGAAAATGTGGGATACAAATGTAACAAATAAAGATAAAAATAAAATAGCTTGCATTTAACCTCAAGTCCACATTCTTTCCTCCCTCAAAGTACTAAGCCACCAATGCATGGCCTGATGCTCCTGCGGCACCTCTTACTTAGAGAGACCTATGTGGTTATAAACACCATTCCCTCCCCTACTTTCTGGCAGTCCTTTCTTCAAACCTCCATCTTCACTCTACACCTACTGGGGACTTCCTGGTGATTTGTCTTTACACCTTCTCCCAGCTAATCACCAGATGCTCCTATCCTCTTAGTGCCTAGGTTCAAAATGGCAGGAGTCTGAGCCCCAGTGACAGTATACACTCTAGATATTCTAAGATTTAAGCGTCATTTTGAAGCTTGGTGCTGACACAGCAGGAGCATCCCACGATGGTTCCTCTCTCCCTCTCGATAGGAGTAGAAATTGGGGCTGAGGGTGGGCAATGACTCTGGGCACAACTTATGGTTTGCAATGGTTGCACTGCTGCAGCCTGGAACACGCTATGTTCCTTGCTGTAGCAATCTAAAATGAAATTTTCTGTGTTAATAATCTGCAGTATTGAAAGTACTGCAAGTTAATTGACTCACATACTAAATTTTGCTGCGATGGCTAAATTCTGGACAGTTCTGGGATTAAAACTAGGTCAGAGGGAGAAAGTTAGACTTCTGGCAACGTTGGTTAGCCATATTTAGGTGTTACAATAGCAAGTCTAAAACAGTCCAGCCAAACCTCTCTGAGCTCCTTAAAAAGGTTATGTGCTCTGATGCCAGATTGCAGGCAAAGCAACTAATGCTAAATGAGTGATCACCTGTCAGCAAGCAAAGTAGCAACAGGTGGCGCTCAGTCTTAGAAGAGGCTTCCTCTTCATTTAGTTAGTGGTCTGGACAATGGGGCTTTAGAAAGATGCAGCTACCAGCATTCAGAGATAACCAAGCTACATTTTATTGCTAAATGGCACCTCTAAAATCAAAGTGCTTTCTATGGGCTGCAAGGTCACCAAGAGTGAGACCCTGACCTGTGATAGATAGGATTTCATCAGACAGAAGTTCACACTGCAACATTCAAAATGATTTGCTTTGTCTAAAGAAACCAGTTGAGAATGTAATTGGTTGGATGATTAACACACACACACTTTTTTCCTGCAACAACTTTACTGATTTCTATTGGGATTTTTAAAATATAAGGGGTCCTTTCACCATGGTATGCTAAGATTTGCACATATTAAATGTCATACGGCCCATTGTAAATCTATGGACTCCATGGCACTTAACGCACACTAATTCATTAGCGTGCACCAAATCCATTAGCGTACCTTTGTAAAAGGATCCCTAAGTTCTTAAAATCTGGTTGCCATGCCCACAGGGAAAAATTCAGTCTTCATTAAAGCTTGGCATCCCAATGGATCATAAATTTACAACTTGTCTTTTTCATTACCTTCTCACATGAATTGATAAGCAGGCACTAATATAGCTCTGAAGGAGTTGCATTATTCAAATACTAGTGGAACCAAGCCCGTTTCGTCAACAATGAAACGGGCCCTAGGAAGGCTCTTATGTAAGCATTTTTTTCTCTGTCCCCTGCCCTCCCCTCCATGTCCAGCAATTCTTCCCTACCCTACCCTCCCCTACCATCCCATCCCCTCCATGTCCAGCGATTTTCCTCTTCCCTGCCCTCCCATCTGTGTCCCGCGATTCTCTCCTCTCATCCCTCTGCGCAAGAAGATAAACTCCTTACATAAGGTATGAGGTGATACAACATATGTATACCTGATCTTGATTTGTCCATGCCATTTTCAGGGCACAGACCGTAGAAGTCTGCCCAGCACTGTCCTTGTTTTAAAACTTCTGAAGTTGTCATCAAAGCCCATGAAATGAAAAGCTCCATTCCAGCCCATCCAAATCTATCCAGCCACAATCGGAGCACAGACTGTAGACTGTCAACCGCCGAGCAAGTTCTAAATAGTTATAATAAACATTGTTTGAAATGTCTGCATGAAAATGACAGAAGCCTGAGAGAGAGAAATATATTGTTCTAAATGAAAAGATAAGTATCTCTGAGACCTGGTGGAAGGAAGATAACCAATGGGACACTGTCACAAATTATATTGCAGTGATAGGGTGGATTGAACTGGTGGAGGGGTGGCACTATACGTTAAAGAGGGCTTTCAATCCAATACATTAAGAATTCTGCAGGACACAAAACACATCTTGGAATCCCAATGGATAAAAATTCCATGATTAAATGGAAAAAGGTTAGTGACAGGAGTGTACTACTGTCCACCTGGCCAGGGTGGACAGATGCAGAAATGTTATCAGAAATTAGGGAGGCTAACAAACTGGGTAACACAGTAATAATGGGTGATTTTAACAACCACAATACTGACTGGGAGCCCAAATCAGATATATTCCAGGTATTAAAAAAGGAGGAAGGCCAAACAGCCGGTGTGGTTAAAAAGTGAGGTAAAGGAAGCTATAGAGCTAAAAGAAAATCCTTCAGAAAATGGAAGAAGGATTTGACTGAAAATAATAGAAAAATGCATAAGGAATGACAAGTCAAATGAAAGCGATAAGGAAGACAAAGGGAGACTTTGAAAAGAAGATTGCATTGGAGTCAAAAACACATAGTAAAAACATTTTTTTTAGGTATATTGGAAGCAAGAAGCCACTAAAAGAATCAGTTGGACTGCTAGAAGACCAAGAGGTAAAGGGGCATGTGGGGGAGTTACCAGTGCCAGAAATGACAAATCAGAAAACCTGAATCAAATCTCTGTAAACCTGGAAGATGTAATAGGGCAATTTGACAAATTGAAGAGTGGACCAATGGTATACATCCCAAAGTATGGACAGAACTGAAAAATGAACTTGCAGAGCTATTGTTAATAATAAAATCCAGCATGGTACTGGAAGATTGGAGGGTGGCCAACGTACACCAATTTTTAAGAAAAGGTTCCAGAGGTGATCGTGGAAATTATAGACTGGTGAGCAATGTTTCCTCTAAGAAGTAGCCTGGTGTGTGCAAATTGTTTTGTGTGAGCAACAAGTTTTAAAAACCAACAATTTTTGAGCTAAGTATTAGCAATGCATTTCTGAAACTGGTGCCAGGTAAAATGGTACAGACTGGAACAAAATTACAGAGCATATATGTAGGCATGGATTAATGAGACAAAGCCAACATGGATTTCGTCAAGGGAAATCTTGCCTCACCAATCTACTACACTTCTTTGAAGGGGTGAATAAACATGTGGATAAAGGTGAGCCTGCTGATACTATCTGTATTTTCAAAAGGTATTTAAGAAGGTACCTTACGAATGACTCCTGATAAAATTAGAAAGAAAGTTGTGGGATAGGAAGTAATGTCCTATTGTGGATTAAAAACTTGTTAAAAAGACAGAAAACAGAGAGTAGGGTTAAATGGTCAGTATTCTCAATGGCGAGGGTGGATAGTGGAGTTCCCCAGGGGTCTGTGCTGGGAACGCTGATTTTAACATATTTATAAATGATCTAGAGATGGGAGTAACTAGTGAGGCAATTAAACTTGCTGACGACACAAAGTTATTCAAAGTTGTTAAATCAGGCGTCTAAATAGCAGATGACATTTAATGTGAGCAAGTGCAAAGTGATGCATGTGGGATACAGGAACACGAACTACAGCTACGTAATGCAAGATTCCACGTTAGGTGTCACCGACCAAGAAAGGGATCTCAGTGTCGTGGTTGATGATACATTGAAACCCTCTGCTCAGTGTGCTGCGGCGGCTAAGAAAGCAAAAAGGAATGGAAAACAAAAGTGAAGACATTATAATGCCTTTGTATCGGTCCATGGTGCGACCGCACCTAGAATACTGTGTTCAATTCTGGTCACCGCATCTCAAAAAAGATATAGTGGAATTAGAAAAGGTACAGAGAAGGGTGACGAAAATGATAAAGGGGATGGGATAACTTCCCTAGGAGAAAAGGATGAAGCGTCTAGGGCTCTTCAGCTTGGAGAAAAGACGGCTGAGGGGAAATATAATAGAGGTCTATAAAATAATGAGCGGAGTGGAGTGGAATGGGTAGACATGAATTGTTTGTTTACTCTTTCCAAAAATACTAGGACTAGGGGGCTTGCGACGAAGCTACAAAGTAGTAAATTTAATACGAATCGGAGAAAATCTTTCTTCACTCAATGTGTAATTAAACTCTGGAATTCGTTGCCAGAGAATGTGGTAAAGGCAGTTAGCTTAACGGGGTTAAAAAAAAAAAAAGGTGTGGACGAGTTCCTGAAGGAAAAGTCCATAGTCCATTATTAAATTAACTTGGGGAAAATCCACTGCTTATTTCTGGGATAAGCAGCATAAAATGTATTGAACTTTTTTGGGATCTTGCCAGGTATTTGTGACCTGGATTGGCCACTGTTGGAAATAGGATGCTGGGCTTGATGGACCTTTGGTCTGTCCCAGTGTGGCAATACTTATGTACTTATATCAAGAAAGCAATGTCTTTTGCTTTTCCCTAGTAAACAGCCTTACAAACATTAAGCAGGGAGTGGAAGTTGCAGTGTGACTCACTAGCCAGGAAACAGATCTGTACAACAAGCAGCATATCCCTCACCTAAATTCCAAGAAATTAAACCCTATCTTGCAGATGAGCTGCTAACCAATTAGGACAGTGGTCTTCATTAATTTTTAAAAGCTGGGGCCACTATAAATCCAAACCAGCTTAAAGACAGTCACCAAATATCTTCCCAGACAGGGCCCCAACACTGCTAACTAGTGTATGCCAATGACATTCATCCCTTTTAGTCCCTTTTCAAACTTTCCATTTGGGATATCCTGAAGGAGTTGGTTGTTTCCAAATGCAATTTCTTCTTTTGTTGAGAAATGCCTTGTCCTTTATTCATATGCCTCTCACCACATCTACGCCCCCCTTTATTCACAACCTTGGGTAGAGCGGCAGAGAGTGGAACACAAAGGGGAAACCCAAAATCACAATGGGGACAGCCCCAGAGGTCTTCAAGGGTTGCCACTGGCTCCCAGGCCTTGCACTGAAGAACACTGAATTAGGAAGTAAGATGTGACCGTCATTCACTGCTCAGTTATTCAATATTCAAAGTCTATATGAAATAAAATGTTTACAAAGCAGAACAAAATAACAACAAGTACTTTAAATTGAAAAATGCTTGTTTAAGAGACAGTAAAAAGAATGATCTTTTTTCCTCATATGCTTTAATAAAATAGGAGAAACACAGTAACCAGCTGTACTGGGATGGAAAGTGAGGGAACAGCAGCAGAACTGCACAATCACCCTAGTATCTTCCTTGGCTAGAAGTGAGCTTCCTTTTAGGCTCTTACCCTGGCATCATACTGCAGGACAAAAGGTGGGAAGTCAATCTGTTCAGGGGCTATGGTTGTAAACAGCTGCTGGATTTTGTCCACATGGTGTACTTTTTCTTTTAGGCCAGAGACTGTGAAAGTTGTGAAAAACCATGTTGATATCTAAGACAGAGAGGCAGGGGAAAAAAAAAGTTAGTAATTGAACCTGTAGCAGAATAAAACATAGTTACAGAATGTAATTACATATAGCATTCACTTTTGGTTCTGTTGGGGCTTATGCCAAGCATTTAAACCTCTCTAGACATTAAGTTTTGGATGGATGTTGCTGCCCTCACCTCACCTGTTAAGAAAGAACTCCTGTTGTCTCAGTCTTGAAGGCCCAGTGTTGCTTTTTTGTTTGTATACTTCTTGAGTATGCTGTATCACCCTCTCTATTTGTTCTGCCCTCAGATGAAGGCCCATAAAGAGAAGTTACTTACCTGTAGCAGATGTTCTCCGAGGACAGCAGGACAGATATCCTTACACTTGAGTGTCATCATCCTGAAGAAGCCCAGTGTGGATACTGCCCAGCGCACTATACCTTTAAGAGGCTTTTGAAAGCGGTCCCACTGTGCATGGGCACGTGTCTTCCCACCCGACACGTGAGCATGGGACCCTCAAGAACAAAATAGCTAAAAAAACAAAAAAGAATTCAGCTCCAAAGGGAGGTAAGAGAGGTTTAAGAATACACGTCCTGCTGTTCTTGGAGAACATCTGCTACAGGTAAGTAACTTTGCTTTCTCCAAGGAAAGCAGAACAGATGTATCTTTACACTTGGGAATTCTCAGCTATCAGACTCACCGAAAATCCTTACACTTGGGAATTCTCAGCTATCAGGCTCAATGAAAAACAAACACTAGGACAATAGAATCTTGCAATGGCAAGACTAACTTGAATCCAATTAGACTTAAATTATATACAAACTGGGTGTGGAGGTGCAACCTGGAACAAAATAAAAAGGTCTAAGAGGGTGAAGTTGAATTCTAGACACCGAACAAGTTCTGCAGGACTGAATGACCAAACCAACTGTCGTGTTGGGTATTTTGCTCGAGGCAGTAATGAAATGTGAATGTATGGACGGAAGACCACGTTGCAGTTTTTTTTTTTAGATATCCTCAATGAAAGCTGACCTCAAGTGGGCTATCGATGCAGCCATAGCTCTGACATTGTGAGCCGTGACATGACCCTCAAGAGTCAGCCTAGCCTAGGTGTTAAGAGGAGGACATGCAATCTGCTAGTCAAATGAACAAAGTGAACTTACTGAAGGCTGTCCCCATCCTGTTGGGATCAAAAGAAACAAAAAGCTGGGTGGACTGTCTATGGGCTTTAGTCTGCTCCAGATAGAAGGTTAAGGCTCACCTGCGGTCCAAGGTGTGCAGTATACTTTGCTAGGACAGTCATGCGGTTTAGGGAAGAATGTTGGCAGACCAGCTGACTGGTTAAGATGGAACTCTGACACCACTCTAGAAAGGAACTTTGGAGAAGTGAATATAGCTACCCTGTTATGAAGCAATCATATGTAAGGTGGATAGGCTACTAGGGCTTGGAGCTTAGTGACTCTTACAGGCTGAAGTGACCGCCACAAAAACAAGACCTTTCAGGTCAGGTTACTTCAGATGACAGGAGTCAAGAGGTTTAAAAGGAGCTCTCATCGGCTGTGTAAGGATGACGTTGAGATCCCATGACAGTGGGAGACTTGAGAGGGGGCTTTGTTAACATCAAACTTCCTACAGGCCGTATAGAGATGGCTTGCCCCCTACACAGTGATAAGCACTGATTGCAGAAAGATGAACCTTTACAGAGTTGGTCTTTAAACCCACCTCCGAGAGGTGCAGGAGGTATTCAAGCAGTTTTTGTGCAGGACAACTGGCTCTATGGCCTTGCCCTCACACCAGACAGCAAACCTCCTCCACTTGAAAGTGTAACACCGCTTAGTGAAATCATTCCTGAAAGCTAGCAAGATTCTATAGAGACCCTCAGGCAGATCCAAGGACTGAAATTCTACTTCTCAACATCCAGGCCATGAGGGCCAGGATCTGGAGGTTCGGGTGCAGAAGAGACCCCTCATTCTATGTGATGAGGGTCAGAAAACAGGCCAACCTCCACAGTTCTTCGGAGGACAACTCCACAAATAGATGGAGCCAGATCTGCCTCGGCCAGATATTCTTTCAATCTAATACCTCTAAAACTTGGGAAAGCCAAAGTTAAATTCTGTGCAGAATGGGAATCAATACAATTAGTTTGCTAATCTGTCCAAGTTTTGGCCTGTCAATGATTTATAAAACATCAACCTATCTTGAATTCTACTCTGGAATTTACTGGCAGCCAATGAACACTCCTTAATAAAAAAAAGCTCTCAAATTTATTCACCCTAAAAAAGTATTTTGAGAGCAATTGTAACTTTAACATCAATTGAGACTCACTAAAGGTATATAATGCCTATTAGTACTTAACTGAATAATTACGTTAGGTGCATAACAGGCGCTATTTTATAACTTGTGTCTTATGTGTTAAACGCAAAACTGCACACTCAAGGTTATGGAATCCAGGGGCAAATGCTCAGTCTGCTCTTTTTGGTCAAATGATGTCCTGGAGCATACACGAATAAAATACCAGACATTATATTTGACATTACTGTTTGTCTTGTGTTTACAGATTAACCCAAAACTTGCCACAAATTGACCATGGAGGTGGTGGGGACTTAAGAAGTAGCAGAATTTTAAAAATTATGGGACAACCAGAAATATTATGGCGAGAACAGGGTCTTCAGTAAACACAATGAATGAAGAAATAAGCAAACCAGATGGGGTTTCTCAGTCTTTCTGCCAGCATGTTCTATGTTTCTGTGAACCAGGATCACCTGTAAACTACATCAAAGCTGGAAACAATTTAATCTGAGCGAAAGATCAGAGCAGCATTCTCAAAACTGAAATTAAGAAGTTCTAACAAGAGAGGAGGAAGGAACAAAGGATGAAATACTACAAATAAATTTAATCTTAAATACAAGCATATGAAAATCTAGTTTAAAAAAAAGTCTAAAAAAATTCCAAATTCTGCAATGAATATTTTTCTAAAAATATGCAATCACTAGTAGTGAAATGAAAACTTATTTTTAAGCCACCTCACTTTGGGAGTGTTTGATTCATGCTAGAAAGAATGTCTTAACACACACTGCAATGCCTATTTTGGAAACAAGGTATCAATGGCACCCTAGTTTGTAAGTCTCTTCCATTCCCATTATTTGTAAGCTTTTCAATAAATTAAAATTGAGAGCCAATTATTATAGTACTACAAACTATATCACTTACAGTACCCTGAAATTATTTCTGGTCGCTACGGGCTAAATTTACTAAAAGTCTGCAGCGATATACATTAAAATGTAATTTACCACAGGTCCTATTTAATTCAATGGGATCTATTTTTCAAATTTTATTAGACATACGTAGAACCAATACAGACATTACATAACCAACATAGGTCTTAGATCGGAACTGTTCAATCTACAAGGAAGAGGAAAACACCAAATAAGATAGAAGAGATAGAATAAAGGCAACACTACAACAAAGCAAAATATCCTTTCCCCTTCTGAAACCCACTGATCCAGTGCCTTCAGAAGTTAAGGTTCAGGTTCATTAAATTTGATTAACCGCCCAGGGAACAAAATCCATCAGAGTGGACTACAAACAATAAAAATCATAAAACAAATTTATTGGAAGGAACGCCAATAAAAATAGGATAGAGAAAAAAGGTATATGGTGTGTAGCTGCTCAGGCCTGCAGCTTTAAACAAAGTTTAGCGCAGAAAGCTGTAAAACTAGTCATTAGTGAACAGGGAGACAAACCATTTCTTGATGCAGTTCACACATGGCTTCTAAATAGCTTCATGCTTGCTTAACTTCTATCTCAAAGCCATCAGCTTGCAAAAGGAAGAGTATGCTCCCCAGGCACCGATACAGAGAATCTGTGTTGAGGAGAAACTTCTTCCAGGCATATATATAAATCAGTGAATGAAGAAGGATGCTGAAAATATTAGTCGGCAGGCCTAATCTAAATGTATGCAAAGAAGCTGAATATTGCTGCTATACAGATAATGTCTGTCATCCTCTCTCTGCCCTCCCTCCACTAAACAGATACTACTGGGATAGTATCTGACTGAAAATACATCTTATCTGTACAGTGTGTGAAAATACATGAAAAGGGAAGGTACACATACACTGGCTACTGTTAAAACATACAACTTCTTTTGAAAATAGACACCTAAGTGATGTTTTCTTGCACTCTCCCTACCTTTCTCTTTCCCCTTCTGCATTTTAAAAACAGACAACAAAAGCCGTGTGGTTGGGTGTTAGGCATGGCAAACACCAACTTTGTCAGTCACAGAAATGGTTTTGCTGCATCTAGTACAACTCTTAAAACCACTGGGAATTTTAAAGGACATCAGAGCAAAAAACAGCCAAAGTAAATCAAATGACTCAATTTTTAAGGGCCTAAGAGGGGCAAAGGAGCCGCAAAAAAAAAATTAAGAAAGCCTACATTTGCCGAAAATAACTAATAATAAAGGAAGTAAAGAAATGAAGAAATAAATTCCCACGTACTACAGGGAAGGCATCACAAAGGTAGGAAAAAGAAGCACTGAAGAGAGCAGACTATGATTACTGCTCTGTGGATAAAATAAGACTGTTGGTCTCGAATGTTCATACTGGGCAGGAAAGCATCCATGAATGCATGGTATGGTGCTCTCAAAGGCTTTGGGATTTATCCCCATATGTGAGAAAATGTCCTCCTTGTCCTTGGAGAAAAATATATATTTTTTTCAATAATTAAATTTATGAAAATTGTTTAAAAAAATTGTTCCTGCAAATACTCAAGAGTTTGAAGAACTTTTGCTCATCTGGTCAAAGAATGGGCAATAAAAACAAACCTCTACTGAAAAGTAATATTGAGACCAACTGGCATTCTTGGTCTAATGGTTTTCCTCTGTTTATATAACATTGCTTTACAAGAAAAATTACAACCATAAAAAAGGCTTAAACAGCAATGCCAAACTCTTGGTCAAAGCCCAGAAAATGCACACCAGTCAGGACAGAAACTATACAACAGACTATTGTATTATTCAGAAGTATTCAGTAGCATAATAGAAAAGGGGAAAAAATGAACCTAAAGACATTTTTCATATTCACTGGTCTCCTAAAGAATGAGCAAGCCTAATGTGGCATAGCGACTGATAAATCTAGTCAAATTCTAACATTACAGAAGAATCATCCTTTACTTGGCTCCTGTGCCTCCTCTTTAAATTATATACTTTGAAGGCAATTTTACAAAGCATTTCCTGTGTGAAGCATGCTTTACAAATGGAAAACAGGCTTTAAAAAACTGAACAGGTATATACGTGAATACAAGTTCATGTGCAGACGTGTATTTTTATGCACACTGCACATAGGCCTTCCCGGGGTGGCATCTGGATGGAGCTGGAACAAAGTATATGTATACTTTATAAAATATAATTTTACCCATACAGTATACAATATAAAAGTTGCACCTGCCTCAGAACATGTGTATCTCTGTTTGGAAGTGTTTGGCAGCTACTGTGAATTATTTTAAGGAACCTATTTTAGAAAAAAGAAATATGTTGCTTTATGAAGTATGCTTTTTAAACATTAAGGAGGTCACGTGACGCCATGACAGAGAGAATGCAGGGGCTGAGCTCTCCTGGTCTTCCATGCTCTGTTCCGCCGCTATAATTCATTCTACAAAGATCAAGTCATCAATTTTTGAAAACAGAGCACGTACTTATCTCAAGGGTGGTATTTTTACTACAACATGAAGACGCATGGTGGCGAAAATCCTGCGAAAAGGAACTGAGCGCATTTGGGATGGAGAAGACAAGATGGAGGCGCCAGCTAGTCCCACCGCCGCAGGGCTCAGCTCAGCCTGGGTTGAGGAGGTGGTAGCCGAGGTGACAGCGACCATGGCACCTCTCCTGGACAGGCGGCTCCAACCCACTGATACCAAGTTAGAGCGGCTACAAGAACGTTTCGACACAATCAGCCATGACCTGGTAAAACAACAACAATGTACTAGTGACCTGGAGGACACATGCACTCACTTGCAGAACATGATCTCGAGCTATGAGAATAAATTGGAGGACCTTGAAAATCGGTCCAGGTGGAAGCAGAAGGTACGTATGGAATTACTTTATGGGCCCTGGGCAGCAGGAGGACAGGGAGTCCCCAACTGTCACCAGTATAATGTAGCATGTCTCCTCAGATATCTGCGAGATTGGGTACTGGAGACTGATGACTATAGTCCTTGGCTTATAGAAAAGGCACTTTTTCACCCATTACATCCCCACTACCTATTACATGCACGGGGATGGACCTGTCCATGAGTTTACAGAATAATGTTTTGCTTAAATCTATGAGAGCCACTTGGCAGGTTTAACTCATATACTGGCACAGAACACCCACTTACACGGATTTTCTGCCCTCAAGAGGGAAACTTGGCTTTCACCCCGGGGCATAGATTCTCTGGTATTTCAAAGCTGGGGTACGTGGGGATATCTCTGTGTTGCGGATTTACTGAGTGAAATGGGCGCTCTTAAATCATATGACAGTGTTGTGGGAACTCTGCCTCCACATCCAGGAAATCTTTATGCATACTTACAAGCTGCCCATTATGTGTCTCAACTCTTGTGTACAGGGTGTGCTTTGAACATAGTAACTCGACTGCAATCTTTTTTTCACATCACTGTAACTCGTCTGTCAGTAACTTATTTTCATAAAGCCCTTGCACTGCTGATGCCTACAAAGTCCCATGCTCCCATAGTGGCAAGATGGAACTTAGACTTGGGTAGCCATGTAGGGGAGGAGGCACTGTTTGCTATGCTAAGTCTCATCCCACGGATAGTCTATAATGCTAGATATAGGGAATGCCCGTTCCGGACTCTAACAAAAGCATACCTCTCCCCGAGACAGGCTTTCCATGCTGGGTGTATCCTGTCTCTGCAATATGCAGCTTGCGAGACACTGGAGAATACATTATCTCGTGCACTTTGGACATGCCCGATTATACAGGATTACTGGCACCAAGTGCTTTCGTATATAAACACAATTTTTCCCTTGCCCTCTGATTTTGCCCCCTCCAGTGTGCTGGAACAATATAGGGGCTCCCTGTCAAAAGACCATCGATACCTTCTCTATAAAGCATGTGTGGTGGGTGTGAAGTTATCTTGAAGACATGGTGCATGAGAGATGCTCGTAGTCAGTGGCATTGGTGTAATGCGATTCAGTTGTTAATGGCCTGGGAAGCCAGCTCTGCTCGTCTCACAGCAAAGTGGAAGAAATGGTTTGGGATGGTTTGGGAGTCTTTTGTACAACACCTCGAGCGCGCAGCCTACTCCTTAATACTTTGCCTTTATAACTTTTATTGTGTAGGCTCACTTCTTGCTTCTTCATCTGTTTAACCTTTTTCGCTCACTTTTAGGTGGGAAGGAGGAATGGATTATATGGATTTTGGGAAGGGTTAAGGTTGCATTCATTGCGGAGATTGTTCAGGAGACTCTCTTTCCTTTTCTCATTTGTTAGTAGGGGTGAGTCGGACAAGAAAAGAACTCTACCATTCTTGGTATAACTAGTTTGCTATATCTGGTGGAGTTCTCTAGGGGATAGGGGTTGTTATCAATTATGGTATCCTGGGACTATGCATAGGGGTGGGAAGGGGGAAGGTGGGGAATTGAGAAAAACTTGATGACGAGCTGTATGGTATTGTACTATGATTTCTTGGTTGCGTATACTCAGATTGTTTTTCTTGATAGTTGCTGTTACTTACTTGTCATCAATAAAAAAAGAATTCAATTAAAACATAAAGCACTCTATTAGAAAATTACCTCCACCCAGGTTAATTTTATAACAGGGTGCCTAGACAGGGAATGCACACATATTGTATATTCCCTAAAGACCACAACAAATGTCCAAAAAGGGAATGATACTGTAAACAATATACTTCAAAAAGCATTTACAATAATTATCACAAATATTTCCATATCATTTAAAAAATGTTTTCTTTAATCAATGGAAAGAAGTATCTTTCGAGTTCCGAGGCAAAAGGCTAACTCCCAATGTACAGAGACTTCCTCTATTTCCTTCCAAAATTATAACCATCTACCTAGAAACATGCACATCACTAAATATATCACTTAAAAAAACAATTTTTATAACACGTGCATAAAAACCTATCAGCACTTATCTGATTACAATAGTTGATTTCAGAATCAACCATTGCGATCATGTTTTCAGTCAGTAACAGCTCTGCATCAGGGTTTCAACAAGCACTCATTCATTCCATTCACTTCATAGCATAGCGGCGTAAATGGAATGAATGTGTGCTTGTTGAAACCCTGATGCAGAACTGTTACTGGCTGAAAATGTGATCTATTTTTGTGTGTGTACATGATGAAGAAATTTTATGAGCACCATGTAAGAAAATGTTCTGCATGATCAAATCACTTCTAAAAATGACTCCCTTTATGGCAGGGCTCTATAACATACACATGCATACTCACTGGGTTAATGATTCTATCCCTTTGTTCACTTTAGGCAAGATATACTAAAGTGCGTTCTGTATTAGTATGTGTTAACACTGCTAACAGGTTACTGGTAAATAAGTTTCCATTGCATAAATGAGATCTGACGTAAATAAAGCGAATGCTACATACCTGTAGAAGGTATTCTCCGAGGACAGCAGGCTGATTGTTCTCACTGATGGGTGACGTCCACGGCAGCCCCTCCAATCGGAACACTTTCTAGCAAAGTCCTTTGCTAGTCCTCGCGCGCCGATGCGCACCGCGCATGCGCGGCCGTCTTCCCGCCCGAACCGGCTCGTGCCGGCCAGTCTCATATGTAGCAAGACAAAGAGAAGGGAAGACACAACTCCAAAGGGGAGGCGGGCGGGTTTGTGAGAACAATCAGCCTGCTGTCCTCGGAGAATACCTTCTACAGGTATGTAGCATTCGCTTTCTCCGAGGACAAGCAGGCTGCTTGTTCTCACTGATGGGGTATCCCTAGCCCCCAGGCTCACTCAAAACAACAACCATGGTCAATTGGGCCTCGCAACGGCGAGGACATAACTGAGATTGACCTAAAAAATTTACCAACTAACTGAGAGTGCAGCCTGGAACAGAACAAACATGGGCCTAGGGGGGTGGAGTTGGATTCTAAACCCCGAACAGATTCTGAAGCACTGACTGCCCGAACCGACTGTCGCGTCGGGTATCCTGCTGGAGGCAGTAATGAGATGTGAATGTGTGGACAGATGACCACGTCGCAGCTTTGCAAATCTCTTCAATAGTGGCTGACTTCAAGTAGGCTACCGACGCTGCCATGGCTCTAACATTATGAGCCGTGACATGACCCTCAAGAGCCAGCCCAGCCTGGGCGTAAGTGAAGGAAATGCAATCTGCTAGCCAATTGGATATGGTGCGTTTTCCCACAGCCACTCCCCTCCTGTTGGGATCAAAAGAAACAAACAATTGGGCGGACTGTCTGTTGGGCTGTGTCCGCTCCAGATAGAAGGCCAATGCTCTCTTGCAGTCCAATGTGTGCAGCTGACGTTCAGCAGGGCAGGAATGAGGACGGGGAAAGAATGTTGGCAAGACAATTGACTGGTTCAGATGGAACTCCGACACAACCTTCGGCAAGAACTTAGGGTGAGTGCGGAGGACTACTCTGTTATGATGAAATTTGGTGTAAGGGGCCTGGGCTACCAGGGCCTGAAGCTCACTGACTCTACGAGCTGAAGTAACTGCCACCAAGAAAATGACCTTCCAGGTCAAATACTTCAGATGGCAGGAATTCAGTGGCTCAAAAGGAGGTTTCATCAGCTGGGTGAGAACGACATTGAGATCCCATGACACTGTAGGAGGCTTGACAGGGGGCTTTGACAAAAGCAAACCTCTCATGAAGCGAACAACTAAAGGCTGTCCTGAGATCGGCTTACCTTCCACAAGGTAATGGTATGCACTGATTGCACTAAGGTGAACCCTTACAGAGTTGGTCTTGAGACCAGACTCAGACAAGTGCAGAAGGTATTCAAGCAGGGTCTGTGTAGGACAAGAGCGAGGATCTAGGGCCTTGCTGTCACACCAGACGGCAAACCTCCTCCAAAGAAAGAAGTAACTCCTCTTAGTGGAATCTTTCCTGGAAGCAAGCCAGATACGGGAGACACCCTCTGACAGACCCAAAGAGGCAAAGTCTACGCTCTCAACATCCAGGCCGTGAGAGCCAGGGACTGGAGGTTGGGATGCAGAAGCGCCCCTTCGTCCTGTGTGATGAGGGTCGGAAAACACTCCAATCTCCACGGTTCTTCGGAGGACAACTCCAGAAGAAGAGGGAACCAGATCTGACGCGGCCAAAAAGGAGCAATCAGAATCATGGTGCCTCGGTCTTGCTTGAGTTTCAACAAAGTCTTCCCCACCAGAGGTATGGGAGGATAAGCATACAGCAGACCCTCCCCCCAGTCCAGGAGGAAGGCATCCGATGCCAGTCTGCCGTGGGCCTGAAGCCTGGAACAGAACTGAGGGACCTTGTGGTTGGCTCGAGATGCGAAGAGATCTACCAAGGGGGTGCCCCACACCTGGAAGATCTGTCGCACTACACGGGGATTGAGCGACCACTCGTGAGGTTGCATAATCCTGCTCAACCTGTCGGCCAGACTGTTGTTTATGCCTGCCAGATATGTGGCTTGGAGCACCATGCCGTGACGGCGAGCCCAGAGCCACATGCTGACGGCTTCCTGACACAGGGGGCGAGATCCAGTGCCCACCTTCTTGTTGACGTAATACATGGCAACCTGGTTGTCTGTCTGAATTTGGATAATTTGGTGGGACAGCCGATCTCTGAAAGCCTTCAGAGCGTTCCAGATCGCTCGTAACTCCAGAAGATTGATCTGCAGATCGCGTTCCTGGAGGGACCAGCTTCCTTGGGTGTGAAGCCCATCGACATGAGCTCCCCACCCCAGGAGAGACGCATCCGTGGTCAGCACTTTTTGTGGCTGAGGAATTTGGAAAGGACGTCCCAGAGTCAAATTGGACCAAATCGTCCACCAATACAGGGATTTGAGAAAACTCGTGGACAGGTGGATCACGTCTTCTAGATACCCAGCAGCCTGAAACTACTGGGAAGCTAGGGTCCATTGAGCAGATCTCATGTGAAGGCGGGCCATGGGAGTCACATGAACTGTGGAGGCCATGTGGCCCAGCAATCTCAACATCTGCCGAGCTGTGATCTGCTGGGACGCTCGCACCCGCGAGACGAGGGTCAACAAGTTGTTGGCTCTCGTCTCTGGGAGATAGGCGCGAGCCGTCCGAGAATCCAGCAGAGCTCCTATGAATTCGAGTTTCTGCACTGGGAGAAGATGGGACTTTGGATAATTTATCACAAACCCCAGTAGCTCCAGGAGGCGAATAGTCATCTGCATGGACTGCAGGGCTCCTGCCTCGGACGTGTTCTTCACCAGCCAATCGTCGAGATATGGGAACACGTGTACTCCCAGTCTGTGAAGTGCCGCTGCTACTACAGCCAAGCACTTCGTGAACACTCTGGGCGCAGAGGCGAGCCCAAAGGGTAGCACACAGTACTGGAAGTGACGTGTGCCCAGCTGAAATCGCAGATACTGTCTGTGAGCTGGCAGTATCGGGATGTGCGTGTAGGCGTCCTTCAAGTCCAGAGAGCATAGCCAATCGTTTTCCTGAATCATGGGGAGAAGGGTGCCCAGGGAAAGCATCCTGAACTTTTCTTTGACCAGATATTTGTTCAGGGCCCTTAGGTCTAGGATGGGACGCATCCCCCCTGTTTTCTTTTCCACAAGGAAGTACCTGGAATAGAATCCCAGCCCTTCTTGCCCGGATGGCACGGGCTCGACCGCATTGGCGCTGAGAAGGGCGGAGAGTTCCTCTGCAAGTACCTGCTTGTGTTGGAAGCTGTAAGATTGAGCTCCCGGTGGACAATTTGGAGGTTTTGAGGCCAAATTGAGGGTGTATCCTTGCCGGACTATTTGGAGAACCCACTGATCGGAGGTTATGAGAGGCCACCTTAGGTGAAAAGCTTTCAACCTTCCTCCGACTGGCAGGTCGCCCGGCACTGACACTTGGATGCCGGCTATGCTCTGCTGGAGCCAGTCAAAAGCTCGTCCCTTACTTTTGCTGGGGAGCCGAGGGGCCTTGCTGAGGCGCACGCTGCTGACGAGAGCGAGCGCGCTGGGGCTTAGCCTGGGCCGCAGGCTGTCGAGAAGGAGGATTGTACCTACGCTTGCCAGAAGAGTAGGGAACAGTCTTCCTTCCCCCCCAAAATCTTCTACCTGTAGAGGTAGAGGCTGAAGGCTGCCGGCGGGAGAACTTGTCGAATGCGGTGTCCCGCTGGTGGAGCTGCTGTACCACCTGCTCGACTTTTTCTCCAAAAATATTATCCGCACGGCAAGGCGAGTCCGCAATCCGCTGCTGGATTCTATTCTCCAGGTCGGAGGCACGCAGCCATGAGAGTCTGCGCATCACCACACCTTGAGCAGCGGCCCTGGACGCAACATCAAAGGTGTCATACACCCCTCTGGCCAGGAATTTTCTGCACGCCTTCAGCTGCCTGACCACCTCCTGAAATGGCTTGGCTTGCTCAGGGGGGAGCTTGTCCACCAAGCCCGCCAACTGCCGCACATTGTTCCGCATGTGTACGCTCGTGTAGAGCTGGTAGGACTGAATCTTGGCCACGAGCATAGTAGGCCTTCCTCCCAAAGGAGTCCAAGGTTCTAGAGTCCTTGCCCGGGGGCGCCGAAGCATGCTCCCTAGAACTCTTGGCCTTCTTTAGGGCCAAATCCACAACTCCAGAGTCATGAGGCAACTGAGTGCGCATGAGCTCTGGGTCCCCATGGATCCGGTACTGGGACTCGATCTTCTTGGGAATGTGGGGATTACTTAGTGGCTTGGTCCAGTTCGCCAGCAATGTCTTTTTGAGGACATGATGCATGGGTACTGTGGACGCTTCCTTAGGTGGAGAAGGATAGTCCAGGAGCTCAAACATTTCAGCCCTGGGCTCGTCCTCCACAACCACCGGGAAGGGGATGGCCGTAGACATCTCCCGGACAAAGGAAGCGAAAGACAGGCTCTCAGGAGGAGAAAGCTGCCTTTCAGGAGAGGGAGTGGGATCAGAAGGAAGACCCTCAGACTCCTCGTCAGAGAAATATCTGATGTCCTCTTCCTCTTCCCACGAGGCCTCACCATCGGTGTCAGACACAAGTTCACGGACCTGTGTCTGCAACCGTGCCCGGCTCGACTCCGTGGAACCACGGCCACGGTGGGAGCGTCGAGAGGTAGACTCCCTCGCCCGCACCGGCGAAGCTCCCTCCGCCGACGTAGTCGGGGAGCCTTCCTGGGAGGCTACCGCACTCGGTACCGCAAGCGGCACCGATGTCGGAGACCTCACCCCGGACAATGGGCCAGCCGGCGCCTCGCTCGACGGTACCGGAGGCGCAAGCACCCCCGGTACCGGAGGGGTAGGGCGCAACAGCTCTCCCAGGATCTCTGGGAGAACGGCCCGGAGGCTCTCGTGCAGAGCGGCTGTGGAAAAAGACATGGAAGCCGATGCAGGAGTCGATGTCAGAACCTGTTCCGGGCGTGGAGGCTATTCCGGGCTGTCCAAAGGGGAGCGCATCGACACCTCTTGAACAGAGGGGCGAGCGGTCCTCTCGGTGCCGATGCTTACTGGGTGCCGACTCCCTCGGCGACCCAGAGCTCTCGGTGCCGACACGGGAAGGGGACCGGTGACGATGCTTCTTCGATTTTTTTGGAACGAAGCACGTCACCGGAGCTTCCCGGCACCGACGAGGAGGACGTAGAATCCAGCCGTCTCTTCCTCGGGGCCGAGGCCGAAGAAGGTCGGTCTCGGGGGGCCTGTACCGCAGGAGCCCTCAGGGTAGGGGGAGACCCACCCGAAGGCTCACCGCCACCAGCAGGGGAATGGACAGCCCTCACCTGCACTCCAGACGAAGCACCACCGTCCGACGACATCAGCAGACGAGGAGGTCTCGATACCACCGACGCCGACGCAGCCCTCCGATGTCGCCCCGATGCAGGGTGCCGATGCCTCGATGCACTCGATGCAATCGGGGGCGAGGATGAAGGTCCGGGTGCCGACGACGTCGAAGCAGTCGATACTCCCGGTGCCGATGCCGACGAAGAGCCCGAGAACAAAACGTTCCACTGAGCTAATCTCGCTACCTGAGTCCGCTTTTGCAAAAGAGAACACAGACTACAGGCCTGAGGGCGGTGCCCAGCCCCCAGACACTGAAGACACGACGCGTGCCTGTCAGTGAGCGAGATTACCCGGGCGCACTGGGTGCACTTCTTGAAGCCGCTGGAAGACTTCGATGTCATGGGCGGAAAAATCGCGCCGGCGAGATCAAAACTCGAAATGGCAAAAATGGCACCACAAAAATAGGGGGAAGAAAAACTTCGACCGAGGCCTAAATAGGGCCTACCCCGACGACGAAAGAAAACTTACCGGGGCAAAACTAGAAGTACGGGAAGGGAGAAAACCATAAAGGTCTCCTTCCGACACCTTTTTTTTTTTTTTTTATGAAGAACGAAGTCGAAAAACGACGCGCGAGGTCAACTTTGGGGCGCGAACGGCGAAACACAACCGTACCGAGCACGGACAAAAGAAGACTGGCCGGCACAAGCCGGTTCGGGCGGGAAGACGGCCGCGCATGCGCGGTGCGCATCGGCGCGCGAGGACTAGCAAAGGACTTTGCTAGAAAGTGTTCCGATTGGAGGGGCTGCCGTGGACGTCACCCATCAGTGAGAACAAGCAGCCTGCTTGTCCTCGGAGAATGCACATTAATTTGCATTAGCATGTGCTAAATCTAGTCTAGTTTGAACATCTATGTACACTCTCAGGGAGATATAACACAATGAAGTTTAGAATATTTAAGTTTTGGCAACAATGTCTGGCTCCAGGGCACAGGCTCAGAAATCAATTACAATAAGAGTGGTGCACAAGAAGATAAAGTCAGAGTAATGTACCAAATGGTTTCTTCTCTCAAGATCATACCACTACTGTGAACCCCATAGCAGCATCATATATAATCCCTTTATATTGTAAGAGTAAAGGATGGTTCTGCTGACTGTATGCTCTGTAGAAGTTGAGCTTGCTTTAAAAGAATGATTAATATACCATTTTATGAACTCTGATCTTATTATCAGGGCTCAGTAAATCTCAAGCACCAGTTTACCATGATATTAGACATTTTCCTCTGGTGCCTGCTGGAGCAAGAGCTTCCTCCTTTAAACCATGTGGCTCTGTCTTCAGTTTGAATTACTCAGTGCAGGAACTCTTGCATTGATCTTAGAACCAAATGGAGGGTCAGCTGGGGGCTGCTAGCTATGCAATTTCTGTCAGTGGCCTGCAGTGTTGTATTCAGGGATTCATAAAGCTTTCTTTTCCCTTAGACACAAAATGGGAAAAGCACCTATTAAGTGAGGCCTGAAAGTAGCTTACAGCAGTCCTCAGAGGAAATTCCCTCTTCCCTTCTCCCCCTAATCATCAAAACAGCTATAGACAGGGTTGTCTCAGAAAATTTGAGGTGGCCTGTTACGATCCAAAACTTTACAGGCTGAAATAGTTTTTTGTTTGAATGGACACATTACCTTTGAGCGAAATGTTGGATGAACAAAGTACAATGCCCTCAAGTTCTTCTTGTACCTGGTTTAAGGAATAAAAACAAGATTTTCAAATGTTTTATTTTTTTTTACATTTAAAAACACTGTCATAGTTTCTGTTTGCCCTTGTGAACATTAACATTTTAGTGGAATCAGGACTTTGTTCTTTGAGGAGATATACATTAGAAAGCTGACACACAGTATCTGAATACTCAAAGACTGTAACCACAACAGTGAAACAAGGTTAGTTTGACCTCTTACTTTGCACTGAAGTCACAAAGACCCTTGTGGCACTAGAAATTTGGTGCAGAGCCCATGTACTCTGCCTCAAAATGTTGCACTAAACAGCATACCATACAAAAATGTAGCTCTGAGGCAGTGCTTATGCTTGTATGTTTCAGTCAGCTTCAATTATTTTCACAAACCCAGCCATATACTTGCACTATGGACCTATGGATATTTTAGTCAGCTTGGAGAAAAGATGGCTGAGGGGAGATATGATAAAGGTCTATAAAATGATGAGTGGAGTGGAATGTGAATTGCTTGTTTATTTTTTCAAAAAATACCAGGACTAGGGGGCATGCAATGAAGTTACAAAGTAGTAGATTTAAAACAAATCAAAGAAATAGTTCTTTACTTGATATGTAATTATACTCTGGAATTTGTTGCCAGAGAACGTAGTAAAAGCAGTTAGCTTAGAGGGGTTTTAAAAAGGTTTGGATAACTTCCTGAAAAAGAAGTCTGTAAGCCATTATTAAGATGAACTTGGGAAAATCCACTGCTTATTTCTAGGATAAGCAGCATAAAATGTATTGTACTATTTTGGGATCTTGCCAGTACTTGTAACCTGGATTGGCCACTGTTGGAAACAGGATGCTGGGCTTGATGGACCTTCGGTTTATTGCAGAATAGCAACACTTATGTTTTTATGAATATGCACCTAAGAGACTTCCTTCCACTGGAGGTAGTGCATGCAAATCTCTCATTCACATTCATTATGGATATCCCGAAAACCACACTAACCAGTGGGTACTTGAGGACTGGTTGAGAATTACTGTCCTAAAGTACATTCAGACATAAAAATTCTTGCTCCGTCATTCACAAATTCAGTTAAAACTAATGATCCTTTTACTAACCCTGATGGACAATCTTTGGGACTTCCAGAAACTACAGATGGTAAAAGTGACCTTTCCAGCCAAACTTTTATTCTATCAAAACTGCATAAAATGTATATGGATATTAAGCTTAAGATCTATAATTTCTAAAACAGATTTGCTCGGTATTGTTCCTAGCTTTACTACTGCCATCTACAGGAGCTCTCCTGTAACTGACATGATGGACCCTGGCAAATAATGCTACATTCATCCACAATTTATAATAAATAGAATAGGACACAAGGGGGGGGGGGGGGGAGGAAGAAAAGCAATCAGTATATCTAACAAAGTGGAAAATTAGTTTTTCATTATACTTGTAAAGAAAAAAAGCAAAAAAAACAAAAAAAAAACCCAGCTATTCTCTTCCAACTCCTCTGATCATCACATAAGAGAGTTACTAAAGTTTGGGTTCTGCTGGCCATTGCTGAAAATTGTTTTGCCAGAGGTTCTACGGACAGTTTATGACATCTATGTAATAACTGTGTTGCCTAATACAACCATCAAGGTAGAATTAAATTTTAAAACAACTCTGTCTAGTAGGGAATATGAAAAGTATCTTAAAACAGATAAGTACTAAACTTCTACAATGACCAAACTATGACAGGACATAAGCTTCACTATCTGCAGAACAAATACCGACTGAATGATCGAGTTCCAGTGACTAATAATCAAGTATGATCTACCTATTTCTCGGCTGAAATGTATCACATCTGCTCATAATCATTAAATCATTCAAAAACATTGAACATACAAATAAAGCTGATACCACCATAACACAACCACCCACCATAACCAAAATAGCTCTTGGAATGACATTTCCCTTCATATAGCTTGGCATGATATTCTTTACATGTTTTCCACATTAGCTGAAATTAATATATTAGGGTCAATGTGGATCTGTGATGGCTAAAAATAAAAATGAAGCATCTAATCTTTGCAGGGATGCCCTAATTTGTTTGCTCCATTGTGTTAACAAAGTAAGTGAAAACACGAATGTATCCCTATTATTTTTAGCTTGAGCAGGAGGGGGAAGAACATAACCAAGACTTCTTTCACAGTCACTGAATATGGAAACCACTGGTGTTAACAAGGCCTTGACAAATTCTCTGAATCTAGTAGCAGCCTGCTGCTGAGATCATTCAAGCCCTCTGCACTCCCCCAAGTCCACCACAGTATCTTTAGTGTTGATAAATCAGGTCTTATTTTTCAATTCTGTGTCTATGGGTAAATAAAGTTTGATAAATTAGGCTCTTAATACACAACTGAACTGTGCTGGCAGAAGCTACTGGTTCCCACCCCCCCCCCCCAACCACTACCACCATTTTCAGCAGCATAGCAGGTACTCCCAATAGCTGCACCTAAAGAAAATGGCTTTTTGCTTTGTGTAACACAGGTCAGGTCCCCCAATCTCTCTCTTATTCCCTCATACCCTGCTTTCACTCAATCATTTTCCTCCCAGCAGTCCTGACCTCTTATCCTGTAAGGAGCTATCCTTCACCATTACCCCACCTCCTATGCTCCCCTCAGTTAGTCACCCCATAGCCTCTACCTTGTACCTGTCTGACACTCCTTCAACCATACAGCTGGCTTGATATACTTCCCCTTCCCATTGCTGTAGAAGAAACAAGCACTTGAGCTACATTTGCACATCTGGCTTAAATTTAATAAGAGCAATGCAAGCAAGTGTAGATAGTGTGTCTTTTATTTTTGTGGCAACAGTCAATTCAGGGTCATGAAATCCCTGGTAGAAAGGTTCCGTTTTTAAGCACCAAGATGACTTAGCGCCTTGGATCTGTTGAGCCCCGACATAAAGATGTACAACTGGGATGGTCACATGATGTGCTGTGTGGAGGAAGCAGGATTTCTGGAGAAAGTCTGAGCACAACAACTCAGGAAGAAACAAATAGATTCAATGGACTGTTTCAAGAGCAGTTTGTGAATGAACAGCAGCCCAAATGCTGGAGGGATGTGGCTGGTTGAAATGTAATACGATTGACTACAGCCAAATTGCTGCAATGTGAGAGTGGAGTATAAAGGTAGATGGGGTTGAGTGGCTGAGGCATGTGTTTCATGGGGTTCTTTGTGTGAAAGGGAGAGCTGCAAGTATGAGAGAGCATGGGGCTAACCTCTACACTAGAGTATGATTAATGACTATGACTTACACAGGTGTTGATTTCCGAGAAACAAAATAAGCTCTACAAAATTTTGAAAGAGCCTCCTGTGCATTTATGCCACATAATTATTTAAATGTCTATCCTTTCTCCTGCCTTTCTTCCAAAGAATACATATTGAGATTGTTAAGTCTGTCTCCATATGCTTTATGACGAAGTCCACTGACCATTTTAGTAGCCGTCCCTCTGGACAGACTCCATCCTGCTTATAACTTTTTTGAAGGTGCATTCTCCAGAATTGCACACAATATTCTAAATGAGGTCTCATTCTTATACATGGGCATCATGACCTTCTTTTTCCTACTGGCCATTCCTCTCCCTATGCAGCCAAGCATCCTTCTAGCTTTTGCCATCACATTTTCTACCTGTTTGGCCACCATAAGATCATCACATACGATAACACCCAAGTCTCACTCCTCTCTCATGCATAAAAGGTCTTCACCTCTTAACCTGTACCGTTCCCTTGGGTTTTGCAGCTCAAATGCATGACCCGACATTTTTTGGCATTAAATTTAAAGCTGCCAAATTCCATACTATTCCTCTAGCTTCAATAAGTCCTTCCTCATGTTATCTATACCATCAGGACAAACCTTTACCAGACAGCCCTCCAGGAATACTGCTTACAAAAATGTTAAGAAGAACTGGCCCAAGAACTGAACCTTGCAACACAACGCTGGTAACACCTCAGAAGGAGCTCCATTTACCAGAGTTGCCAACGTGCAGCGACAACCAAAGCCATACTGTGGGCCATAACATATCATAAATAGCGTTTTGGCGCCCTTCTTGTGTTTCAGACTGCTGAGGCCACTTCAGGCATACTCCTGCCATGAAGGAGATACAAACTGTCGCTTGAAGGCCCAAAGAAGCCACATTAAAGACTTGTTTCAGCAAGCCTTGTAGTTTCCTATCCTGTAGGTCTTTTCGGGCAATGCCCCCTTCCGACAGCAAGGTGGTCATCTTAGTCATCGACCAAACAAGGGAGTCCACCCTGGGAAGCTGCAATTTCTCTCTCTCCTCCGAAACCAACAGGTCCAGGCGAGCCAAGGCTTTCCACTCTCAGCCCCGCATCCGGTGAGACCCATTGTGCTGTGATCAGGTCTTGAATGTCTGGATGCATCGAGAAGGCCTTAGAAGGATCTCTAAGCCCCCTCATGACTGACGAAGATGGAACTCCTGACGCCAAAGCACAGTGCCTCAGAAATAAGAGTACCTAGCTATTTATGAAACCACTTCAGTAATTTCAGGTCATTCTCCCTCCTCTAATGGCTCCTTCAATGATGGCTCCTTATCTGAATGGGTTGTGGCCACATCAGATAAGGAGGGAGAAGCAGAGATAGACCTCCAGGAGTGGACAGAGGACTGTTCCTGTTTCAATAAATAGACCTAGTGTAAAAGCAATATAAACTCTGGAGAAAAAGATCCCGATGCAGCTGAAAGCTATGTCAGGCCCAGAGGTTGTAAAATGACGGCTGTGCTCCACGCGTGCTGTTCCTCACTGCTAGTTGGTCCTGACAAAATAGTGCCCGTTCCCACACTCTCCAGCATCAAACTGCGAACCGGCCCTGCTGGAGAGCGCAAAGTCCCCAGCATAGTCTGATGCTACGCCAAGCCTGAAGACGTGCTGCCATCGACTGTTTCCCCTAAATCCCACGGGATTCCTGGTTTGAATGCACTGCATTTGGCTGACGTTGACCGGTGGGTCCCACCACAGGAAAACAACTTAACTGCCTCCGCGGGAGTCGTCATTCACCCCGACTATCACATGCTCAGCACAATACAGTCCCAAGCGGTGAGTTACGATCTTTCCCATGCACCAAGTAGAACCTGCAGCTCTCCAAGCTGTTCCGAATCCAACTTTTATCCGCCTTACCACACATGAGAAAGAATCAGAACTGATACTCTGTCCCACACTCTCCAGTAAACCTTTTTTTTTTTTTTTTTTTTTTTTAAAGAGGTTGCTGTGCTAAAAAAAGGAGAGCTCCACAGGAAATGGGGAAATTTGAAGGAAGGGAAGTAGTAAATTTGCAGGGCACCAGAGACAGGTATCTGAAGATCTCCAGATAGGACTTTGCGGACTCAAGCCACCCGCAAAGCTCAACTGAAGACCAGTTGACCAACTGGACCAGGAGCAAAGCACTCAGAACCAGAGGCTGAAAAAAGTGTGTGCATTCATCTGCTGGAAAAAGAAAATAAGAGTTGGACTGGATGCCAAGACAGATATGTCTCAGTCAGTTTACAGTTCTTTATCTCCACCTGCTAGTTGATTGACACAACTATCCCACAGGTTCTGGAATAGTGGGAAGCTTCATAATGGAAATTTCTATTTCAGATTTTCTTACAAATTCATCTGCATCCTAGCCTTCTATTACTGGGTAATAGGGAAGAGGAGAAAGAAATACTGGATTAATGCCCTGACACAATCTACATTTCTTACTATTTATCCTCAATGTGTCTGTCAACTAGACTGTCTACTAAGTAGAGAGCCTCTATTCTATGTGTCTGTAAAGCACTGCATACACCTTGTGATGGTATATGTTTAGTTACATTAACACAGTAACATAGTAAATTTCAGCAGATAAAGACCCGCACCAGTCTATCTATTCTGCCCAAAAAAGGCAACCAGAGCTGTACCTTGCATTCTGTCTGCACAGTTAGCACGTCTTCATGATTAAACAATCGCATCATAAACAGGCAGTTGGTAACATACCATCTTGTCAACCAGCCAGTTTAATGTCATACAGCCAACTTTATGATGAAATCTTGGAACATAACAACACACATAGGTGCCCATATAAGAGGCTTGAGGAGGCTAAGCCTGAACTGCAAACTTCCCTGCCTGCTGCCTCTCTGTTCCCATCCACCCCGCCCTACAGCACAGTTTCGCTCCCTCCTGTTGCATCTCCACTAACAACCAACCACAGAAGAGTGTGGAACCTGGCTCTCTGCAGCGCCGCTAGCGCTTCCTGCACCAGTCCCGCCTCCTCTGATGTAAACTTCTGGAACCGGCACAGGAAGCACTAGTGGTGCTGCAGAGAGCTGGGTCCCATGCTCTTCTATGCTTTTTTTTTTTCATTAGTGTGGGCCCAGTGATGGAGGAGTAATGATTTGAAAGGAATGAAAGGGTGGCGGTGGATAGGGAGACAGAAATGAGGTAAGACTGGATGGAAGGGGTGGGAAAGAGAGAGATGGGGCAATACTCGATAAGGTAGGGAGACAATGGGCTGGCAAAAATGAGAGATAGCAGAGAGAGGTAATGTTGGCTAGGGGGAGACAGAGAGAGACGAGGCAATGCTGAATAGTGTAGGGAGCGGACTGGAGAGACAGAGACACACACACAGACAGCGGAGTTGATGGATGGTAGGTGGAGAAAGAGACACACAGGAGTTGCCGGATGGTAGAGAGAGACACACAAAAGAGGAGTTGCTGAATGGAAGGTGGGGAGAGAGAGAGAGAGAGACAAGAGAAGAGTTGCTGGATGGCAGTGGGAGAGAGGAAGAGCTAGTGAAAAACTAGAGAATATGAGAAAGGAAAATGAGAGGGTCAGAGTGAGGGAAAGAGATGAAAAGCTGTAGGTAGACATAATAAAAAGAGGAAGACCGAAGACTGGATAATATGAATAAAATCTAAATGGATGGGTACAAAAAAATGGAAGAAAGTCAAAAGGAACAGATCAGAGTTGGCAATGGCTGCATTAGAAAAGGTGAAGACAGAACTAGGAAACCTGCCATAAAATTAACATGTAGCAGATTTAAAACAAGAGAAAGTACATTTTTTTTCTGCTCAAGACCAAGTGGAATTTGTTGCCAGAAGATGTGGTCAAGGCATCCATCGTAGTTGGGTTTAAATGGACACATCCAGTCCATAAATTATTTTTACCCAGGTAAACTGGGTGAAGCCACTGCTTACTCCTGGGATAAGCAGGACTGGTCATTGTCTAATATGGGATGCTGGGGCTTAAACCTTTGGTCTGACCTAGCATGCAGTTCTTATATTCTTGTATGAACATTATACTTTATGTTTACTCATAGGGTTAATATTAAAGTGCCCTGAATAAAATATAGTTATTTTGCATTCTACTTCACTAGTGCTCAGAACTAGAAGTATCTGACTGATACTTACTTGATGTCAACGATATCATACATTTTCTTCAGGAAGTCAGAATCCAGGTGGTTGTGCTCACTGGTAAGAGTGTGGAAATACACAATAACAAATTCTTTTACTGCAATATGATCCATCACATGGATAAAATATAAAAGAGCCTGTAATGGAAAAGTTTAAACAAAATTTTAATTAGAACATTTCAGAATCATGAAGTCAATCATACCCATGCTGGAAACCATTATGCCATATCCAGCCTCCACAACAGACTAAGGTCTTTCCTGTTTAAGAAATTGTGCCCTGGTACTAGTAAATGGCAAACAACTTACATGAGTAAACTGAGAAGTCAAAAATAGGAGAAACCATGAAAAATAATCTTAATCTGTATTTAACAAAAGAAAAACAGGTGCTCAGTGAAAGAAACAGAAGTGCTGTTTTTTTCACATTGAGGGTTGCCTGAAGGGAAAAAAAATTGTATCTGACCATTGTAAGACATGGATTTAATTTAATTGAACAGGGCAGAGAGAGAAAAAAAAAGACCAGACTTACCTTCTCCATATCTATTAGTGTTACAGGAATGTTTCGTCCGACAACTACCATAACAGTCCGGCCATAGTTATCCACACCTGCAGAAGCATAAACACACTTCATTCAGTTAAGCATATGTGTGTTTATACATAATCTCTCAATACCTCTCTCTCTTATATCTATCTATCTATCTATCTATCTATCTATCTATCTATATATATATGTGTGTGTGTGTGTGTGTTTTTATATAGTAATTCCTTATAAATAGACTAGATTATTTCAACCATCTTTACTACAGCTTACATAAAAAGTCAAGGTTGCAATTAGCCCAACACACTAATATTAAAGGTGTTAAAAAAAAAAGGAAAGCAAACACGTAAGGCAGTGGTTCCCAAACCTATCCTGGGGGCTCCCCAACCAGTCAGGTTTTCAGGATATCCACACTGAATATTCTTGAAAGAGACTGCATGCACTTCCTCCACTGCATGCAGATCTCTCTCATGAACATTCATGATCTGGGGACTACTGACATAAGGTATACTCCATCTTTGTGGAAATGTACTGGCTATAGGTCAATATGGACTTTAAACAAATTGAATTTAATATATAAATGTTTATACCAAGCTATTCCCCACTATTTGATAGACTTACTATCCTCATACATTCTAGCTAATCTCTACTCCTGAGACTTTTAGTGGTGCCTAGACAACAAAAGATCAGACCCACAACAGGGCAGATGACTTTCTTAAAGATTTGGTACTTAGTTATGGAACTCACTGCCAGGAAATAAACACAGGAAAAGTTCTATCTTCTAAGTTCTAAGAAGAAAGTTAAGAGAGATTTTTTTGAGGAATATTTTCCTTGAAATGCCAGGTCCAAAATTGCAAAACGACAGTCTTTTGAATTTGTTAGCCATTGATCTGTCAGCTCTCTATAAGAGATGAGTGGTACAAATAAGTATAAGAATGGAGTTGGAGAGTAGAATATACTTGTTACTTTATAAAGAACAAAATTACTGAACACACAAACAAGGTTTAATGGGACAGAATCAACATGGATATAAGCCAAGGGAAGACTTACCTCACCAATGTGTTACATTTTTATTTCCGGAAGACATGAACAAACATGTGGGGAAAGGTGAGCCAATTGATAAAGTGTATCTAGATTTTCAAAAAGCTTTAGATAAAGTCCCTCATGAGAGGCTTCTGAGGAAATTAAAAAAGCCATGAGATAGGAGGCAATGTTCTGTTGTAGACTGGGAATTGCTTCTGTGTTCACTGAAGAAGATGTGGGGGAGACAGACATGCCGGAAATGGTATTTAAATGGTGATAAGCTGGAGGAACTGAAACAAATCGCTGTCAATTGCCCTATTACATCTTCTAGGTTCACAAACTCTAGAGTAGCAAATCGACTGGACTGGATGATATGAATCCCAGAGTACTGACAGAACTGAAAAATAAAATTGCAGATCTATTATTAGATACTTGCAACCTATCTTTAAAATTAAAAGGGTTCCAGATGTGACCCAAGAAACTAGACATATGAGCCTTCTGTCTGTGCTGGGCAAAATGGTAGGAACTATTATAAAGAGCAAAATTACTGAACATATACATAAGCATGGTTTAATGGGACAAAGCTATCACGTATTTGGCCAAGGGAAGCCATGCCTCACCATTCTAAGTGTTTTTGCAGGTGTGAACAAGAGGATAAAGGTGAGTTGGTTGACAGTATCTGGATTTCCAGAAAGCATTTCACACACTACCTCATGAGAGACTCCTGAGGAAATAAAAAAAAAATCATGGGATAGGAGGTAATGTCCTTTTGTGGATTGAGAACTAGTTAAATGTGAGAACTAGTTAAATGGTCAAGTTCAATGGACAAGGGTGAATAGTGAAGTTACTACTACTACTTAACATTTATAAAGTGCTACCAGGTTTACGCAGGGATCTGTGCTGGGACAGGAACAAGCGAGCTGATTAAATTTGCTGATACAAAGTTATTCAAAATTGATACATGACAAAAAGGACTGTGAGAAATTGCAAGATGACTGAGATTGGGTATTCAAATGGCACATGAAATTTAAAGTGAGCAAGTGCAAAGTGATGAACTTAAGGAAGAGGAACCCAAACTATAGCTAAATGATGCAGGGTTCCACATTAGCAGTCACCAAACTTCTTGCCTGACCAATTTACTTCAATTCTTTGAAGGAGTAAACAAACATGTGGACAAAGGGGAGCCGGTTGATATTGTGTATCTGGATTTTCAAAAGGCGTTTGACAAGGTACCTCATGAAAGGTTGCAGAGGAAATTGGAGAATCATGGGATAGGAAGAAATGTCCTATTGTGGATTAAAAACTGGTTGAAGGATAGGAAACAGAGAGTAGGGTTAAATGGGCAGTATTCACAATGGAGAAGGGTAGTTAGTGGGGTTCCTCAGGGGTCTGTGCTAGGACCGCTGCTTTTAAACATATTTATAAATGATTTAGAGATGGGAGTAACTAGCGAGGTAATTAAATTTGCTGATGACACAAAGTTATTCAAAGTCGTTAACTTGTGACAGGATTGTGAAAATTTACAGAAGGACCTTATGAGACTGGGAGACTGGGCGGCTAAATGGCAGATGACGTTTAATGTGAGCAACTGCAAGGTGATGCGTGTGGAAAAAAAGAACCCGAATTATAGCTACGTCATGCAAGGTTCCACGTTAGGAGTTACGGATCAAGAAAGGGATCTGGGTGTCATCGTCGATAATACACTGAAACCTTCTGCTCAGTGTGCTGCTGTGGCTAGGAAAACGAATAGAATGTTGGGTATTATTAGGAAAGGTATGGAAAACAGGTGTGAGGATGTTATAATGCCGTTGTATCCCTCCATGGTGTGACTGCACCTTGAGTACTGTGTTCAAGTCTGGTCGCCGTATCTCAAGAAAGATATAGTAGAATTGGAAAAGGTGCAGCGAAGGGCGACTAAAATGATAGCGGGGATGGGACGACTTCCCTATGAAGAAAGACTAAGAAGACTAGGGCTTTTCAGCTTGGAGAAGAGACGGCTGAGGGGAGACATGATAGAGGTATATAAAATATTGAGTGGAGTGAAACAGGTGGATGTGAAGTGTCTGTTCACACTTTCCAAAAATACTAGGACTAGGGGGCATGCGATGAAACTACAGTGTAGTAAATTTAAAACAAATCAGAGAAAAGTTTTCTTCACCCAAAGCATAATTAAAATCTGGAATTCGTTGCCGGAGAACGTGGTGAAGGCGGTTAGCTTAGCAGAGTTTAAAAAGGGGTTAGACAGTTTCCTAAAGGAGAAGTCCATAAACCACTACTAAATGGACTTGGGAAAAATCCACAATTCCAGGAATAACATGTATAGAATGTTTGTACGTTTGGGAAGCTGCCAGGTGCCCTTGGCCTGGATTGGCCACTGTCGTGGACAGGATGCTGGGCTCGATGGACCTTTGGTCTTTTCCCAGTGCGGCATTACTTATGTACTTATGACTACAGAGAAAGGTGACCAAAATGATTAAATAGAAGGGACCTCCCCCTAATGAGAAAAGACCAAAAGAGGTTAGGGCTCTTCAGCTTAGAAAACAGACGGCTGAGAGGAGGTATGATAGGGGTCTATAAAATGAGTGGAGTGGAACGGACATGAATCACTTGTTTAATGTTTTGTATGAGTCAAATCAGAACCAGAACTTCCCAAATGGGACCAGTCTCTGGTTCTCCTCATACACTTTCCAAACACAAGAGGACTAGGGGGCATGCAATAAAACTAGAACATTTAAAACAAATCAGAGATAATATTTCTTCACTCAGCACATAATTAAGCTCTGAAATTCACAGCCAGGGAATGCAGTAAAAGTCAGGTTTAAAAAAAAAAAAAAAAGGTTTGGACAAGTTCCTAGAAGAAAGGTCCATAAACCATTAAGGTGGACGTGGGAAAAATCCACTACTTATTCCCAGGATAAGGAGCCTGGAATGTATTTACTTTTGGGATCCTACTAGGTACCTATGATCTGAACTGGCCACTTTTGGAAACAGAATAAGGGCTTGATAGAACTTTTGTCTGTCCCAGTATAATTCATGTTAATAAATAAATAGAAAAAACAGGTTTAATGGACAATTCTCTTCATGGAAGAGGGTGAATAATGTAGCATGTCACAGGGATCTGAACTGGGACCAGTGCTTTTTAACATTTATAAACTATCTGGAAATGGGAATGACTAGTGAGATAATCAAATTTGCAGATGATACTGAACCATTTAATTGCATGTGTGCATATGAACTGTAAGAAATTGCAAGGAGGAGCTCACAAGACACACAGACTGGGCATCCCAATGGCAGAAGAAATGTAATGTGTTTAAGTGCAAAATGATGCACATAAGGAAGAATAACTCAAATTATAGCTAGATGATGTCAAGTTCTAAATTAGGAGTGACAATCCAGCAAAAATATCTAGGTGTCATCGTGGACAATACATTGAACTCTTCTGCTCAGTGTGCGACAGTGGTCAAAAAATAAACAGAATAGTAGGACCTATCAGGAAAGGAACAGAGAATAAAGCTAAGATTATTATAATGCCCCGTATCACTCCACTGTACAAATTGCACCTTATGTGCTATTCTGGTTGCCACATCTGAAAAATAATTTAGCAGAATTAGAAAAGGTACAGAGAAGGGCAACCAAAACGATTAAAGAGCTGGAACAACTCTCATATTATGAAAGGCTGAAGAGGTTAGAGCTCTTCAGCTTGGAGAAGAAACAGCTGAGAGGGACTATGACCGAGATCTACAAAATCCTGACTATACGAAATGGGTAAGTGCAAATTATTTACTCTTTCAGAAAGTACTAAGGAAGCACATCATGAAGTTAGAAAGTAATATTTTTAAAACAAAAAACAGGAAAAAAATATTTTTTTCCTCAATGCACAGTTAAGCTTTGGTAAAAGCAGTAAGTATAGCTTGCTTTATAGAAAAAAGGTTTGGACAAATTCCTAGAAGCAAAATCCATAAATTATTATTAAGATAGACTTGGGGAAAGCCATCATTTATTCCTGGGGGCATGTAGCATGGAATCCTGCCAGGTACTTATTACCTGGCTTGGCCAATATTAGAAGCAGGATACTGGGCTAGAAGAACCTTATGTTCTTATCACAGATACTGATAACACATACTGGTGATTTAATTAAGGAGAAGGAACTCAAGTGCCTTAATCTCATGCTTCCCTCATGTGTTCCAGCATATTTATAATATGATCTATTATATTGTTTAAGTTTTTGAAACACTACACAGGAAGACTTGTGTGATTATAAGGCTACACGTGTTCATTTGACCTGCTAAATAGTGGACTAACTCCAAATCACTTTGATCTTTTTCCACACGTCCTTGCACTAATCAATGACACGCAGCAGCACTTGCAAGCTCATAAGTAACAAAGGGGATGTGTTGAGAATAGATCCAAGAACTAGATGGAGACTACCGATCTCATTTCAGATGCACCATTTTTAAGTGCTTATGGAGCTGCATTTGAACTGGTAGCCTGAAGGTAAAAAGGTTTGTCATGTTGTGACAGCATGAGAAGGATCTAGTGAAGCTTGAAGTAACAGCCTAGAATTTGGCAGCTAAGATTAAAAGCTAAAAAATGCAGATGCTATCAAATCTCCTGAGCACATGGTACACTATAGCTGTGAAGAGTACTGTGTGCTCAGGAGTGTGTATGAAAAGAGAACTAGATGGGGTGACTAATAATCTCAAGGTGGCCATACAGGTAGAAAAGGCAGAAGGATACTTGAGTGCATAGGCAGAGGAATGGCCAGCAGGAAAAAGATGGATCATGCCGCTGTATAGGTTTCCGAGGCCCCATATAGAGTACAGTGTATAATGCTGGAGACTGCACCTTCAAAAAGATATATAAACAGGATGGAGTTGGTCAGGAGGATATTACAATGGTTAGTGGTCTTCATCATAAACTATATAGGGATAGACTTAGAGAACTCAATATGTATACTAAGGCAGGAGAGGGGAAACATGAGAGAGACATTTAAATACCTCTGTGGCATAAATGCACAGGAGGAAAGTCTCTCAACTCATAGAATAAGGGTGTGTAGGATAAAGGTAAAATGGGATAGACTCAGGAGTAATCTAAGGAAATATTTCTTTACAGAAAGGGTTGTGGATGCATGGAGCAGCTTCCCGGTGGAGATGGTAGAGACAAAGAAACTGAATTCAAGAATGCCTGGGACAAGCATATAATCTCTTAGGGATAGAAAAGAGTGGATGGTATGGTTGGGCAGGCTGGACAGCATCTATAGTCTACCTGCAGTCATTTTCTAGGTTTCTATAATACCCTTGAGCCATGCAGTCTCCCCAGTTACTTGAGAAGTGTATTTCAAAGAATCACTGTAGTTTTCCAACCTCCACAGAGCCAGATATATGAATTTTTCTCTTAGACAAACCGGAGTATGCCGAGCCTTTTCCTGGTTTTATCCCAAGATTAACTATGGTAACTACACTTTTGATGTTAAAAAAGGTGAAATATGGTCTTCCTTGCTAATTTCCTTTCCTTTAGTCTTGCTAGACCAGTTCAGACAAGTGGGTTGTGCTCCCCAACCAGCAGATGGAGGCAGAACACTGACATTCAGTGACATCACCACTATAAGGACTGGTGTAGGTTTGGATCTTACCAGTATACCTTTGACAAAGCAGAGTTATACAATGAACCCTTAAGCGACAAACCAACACAACCAATAAGCAGAGACTCTCCATAGGAAGTGGTTATGTACATAGATAGCACCAGAGAGCCCAGTGCCCATCAATCAGCACTTAGTAGTGAAAGAAAAAAAAAAACCACATCAGAGCAGCCTGTAGTCTTTGTGGATGAGAACTGGACTGGTCTAGCAGGACAGAAAGGAAGTTAGCAGATAAAACCAAATTTCACCTTCCTTATCTTGCTAGACCAAGCCAGACAAATGGGATGTACCCAAGCTTCACTGATCCAGGTGAGATTAGCAAAGAGCAATCCTAAAAGGCGCCATAAGGCAGAATACTCCTAGTTTATAATTTTTAATAAAGGAGTACAGCAATTACCATGTCACTGTCTTACAAATATCTTCTAGGATCCGTCTCGGCACATTAGGTGGCTGGGCCCCCAAAATGAAAGGCATCAACTTCTTGTTCAATAGGTATGCCATTTTGACGGCCTCCTTTATCCACTGGGACAAAGGGGGTCTTAGATGCTACTTCCACTTTGCATTGACATCCATGGAACAATAAAAAAGGTGGCCTGACTTACAAAAAGAATTTGTCACATTTAGGCAACGGAGAAAGACTCACCAACAATGTTCCCTCTAAGGACTGACTTGATGTGAGCAACAATTTTTCTTCATGAGAAAAGGACTGAATTGATATGAGCAAAAATTTTTCATTACATTACACACACTCACATGGAGGCTGGAAAAAATTCCGTGAGCCATTTGTTTGCCTGTAATTTAACTACATGTTTATAGATACTCTGAATTTTACTCAGCTATGGATGTTTAGCACAGCTTAGAGGAAACAATGCTCCCCCCCCCCCTCGGTTGAGCACCACTGTTTAAAAAAGGGCAGCAGTATGGGCACTTTTGAACACAGCAGGGAGGAACCCCTTCACTGTTTACCAGCTGCCTCCCCCTGTACCTCTGTTGTCGATGGTATTATGCACACATGCTAGGGAATTATGTACAAAAAGAAAAAAAATCAAATTACTGCACAGCAAAATACAACATATTAAACAGAATAGTATTTGCAGTATTCTGGAAACGTGACTAAAGTCGCCAGAAATAAAAAAAAATGAGGTTTTAATGAATTCTGTTAGAGCAAAAATCTAACAGTACAAACACCATCCTTTCAAGTGAAAAAAATAAATAAATAAAAGTTACAGAAGTTCAAACATGTAACTTTTTCAGACTGCTTATGGACCCATGACATGAAAAACTGGCCAGTTTCAACATTTTGGATCTGCTACTTTAGTCACTTTAACACTTGGATCTCAGTCAGCCTAGTTCCCAAGTCCAGCATCTACCTGTTGGCCATGTGAACATGATGTTCAGCAGCACTGTAATAGAAACCTTGAGTTTACCAGCAACCGTAAAATAATTTACCAATCAATGCTTTTGGTAGGTTGCTAAATGGCTCTGGTAACTCAACAGCAAACAGCTTTTTAACATATTTATAAACGACCTCGAGATGGGAGTAACTAGCAAGGTAATTAAATTCGCAGATGACATAAAGTTATCCAGGGTCGTCTCGTCGCAGGAGGAATGTGAAAGATTACAAGAAGACCTCATGAGGCTGGGGGATTGGGCGTCCAAATGGCAGATGAAGTTCAACGTTGACAAGTGCAAAGTGATGCATGTGGGAAGGAGGAACCCGAATTACAGCTATGTTATGCAAGGTTCCGCTTTAGGAGTTACGGACCAAGAAAGGGATCTGGGAGTCATCGTGGATAGGACGTTGAAATCTTCAGCTCAATGTGCTGCAGTAGCTAAGAAGGTGAACAGAATGTTGAGTATTATTAGAAAAGGGATGGAAAACAAGCATGAGGATGTTATAATGCCGTTATATCGCTCCATGGTGCGACCACACCTGGAGTATTGTGTTCAGCTCTGGTCACCTCATCTCAAAAAAGATATAAAGGAATTAGAGAAGGTGCAGAGAAGGGCGACAAAAATGATAAAAGGGATGGGAAGACTACCCTATGAGGAGAGGTTAAGACGGCTAGGACACTTTAGCCTGGAGAAAAGGCAGCTGAGGGGTGATATGATAGAGGTTTACAAAATAATGAGTGGGGTAGAGCGGACAGATGTGAAGCGTTTGTTTACACTTTCTAACAATAATAGAACTAGGGGACACATGAAATTAGAATGTAGTAGGTTTAAAACAAATCGGAGAAAGTTTTTCTTTACTCAGCGCGTAGTTAGACTCTGGAACTCATTGCCGGAGAAGGTAGTGATGGCAGCTGGCCCTGCTGAATTCAAAGGGGGTCTGGACAGATTCCTGAAGGAAAAGTCCATTGATCATTATTAAATTTGGGGTTTTTTGCCAGGTTCTTGGGGCCTGGATTGGCAGCTGTCGGAGACAGAGTGCTGGGCTTGATGGACCTGTGGTCTTTTCCCAGCGTGGCGCTGCTTATGTGCTAAAGTCTAGCAAACATTAGATGCAGCTTACATAGATAATATGTATTATCTGTACCTAATGGGTAGAGCAGAAACCTGAGAACCAAAGATGCCAGGATTCAAAATCCACTGCTGCTCCTTGAGATCTTGTACCTATTGCTTAACCCTCTACTGCCTCAGGTACAAAACTTAAATTGTAAGTCCCCCAGGGACAAGGAAATACCTACTTTACTTGAATGTAACTTGCTTTGAGCTACTACTGAAAAAGGTATGATCTAAATCCAAATCCAAAATTTAGTACCAGGCACACTATAAAGTCATACAAAACACTACAAATATCACTCAGGACCTACAAAGCAATTCTACCATACCATAATAGCAGTAACTTCCACATGTTACACAAGAACCTACCTAAGAAAAAATGGCACCACAAACTCTGCAGTGGGCACTTTACCATCAATAAACCTATTAGTGCAGATTGATCCTGTACAGTCAATGCTAACAGAAAACCATGCCTCTCACACTTGCCGAAAACAGGTAGACCTTTACCCAATACAGAATAAGTAACCACAAACTAAAAAATAGCAATATGTAGACAAAAATTAAGTTGGACCCCCAAAAAGCCAGCCTCTACTACAATACCAGAGAAAAAGTTATGCATTTCACCCTTGTACTAGCAAAATATAAAAATACAGAGTCAATTTCAAAAATTGACATATTCCAACCCTACATTACAAAGTAATAAATGCAAATAAAACAAATGGAAAATATGATACCACCATTCTATTGGACTAAATACATTTTTCAATTAGCTTTCTGAAGCCAAAACCCCCTTCCTCAGGTCAGGACATTATACTGCTGTTATGGTATCATGTCCTGACAATCAAAAATGTATTAAAATGAATCCAATAAAAAGATAATCACTTTATTTCCATTTTGTAATTATATGTATTATTAACACTGCTACCATACTACTTTTACTTTAAACTAAAAATAAAATTCTTGTTTCTTCCTATGTTATCTAGCCATTTTGGTGTCCAGTCTCTGGTTTCTCATATCCTCATCTTCTCTAAACTCTCTTGCCAGGATTTCCTGTCAGTTTGTCTTTTTCTTTCCTTCTTTTCCTTTCTTCGATTTTCTATCTCTGTCCAGATTTAATTCTATTATCCAGTCTTCAATTTCTCTCTTTTTACTGTCTACCTTCACTCTAAGGGAATCAGTTCTTTATGACACGTTCTCAAAACAGGCATCTCTTCGTACTTTAATCCTAGCTCTTGTCATCTCTAAGCTTGATTTCTGAAATTCACTCTTGCTCAATTTTGGTTTCACTGCTTTAATATCATAGTACCAATTCTAATGGATAACCTTCCCCTTTACTTGGGATTAGAACCCTCAATCTCCAATTTCAAATCTCACCTTAAGGCTTGTGACTTCTCTACAGTTTTCCCTCTTGAAATGATCTAACACTGTAACCATGGGGTGTGCGCAAAGTGGTGTGGTAGGTAGGCTTGTGACTTCTCCACAGCTTTCTCTCTTGAAATGATCTGATACTGTAACCACAGGTGTGCAAAGTGGTGTGGTAGGTAAGAAAGCTATTTTCTCTGCCCAAATTTTTCTCCCTTGTTTTCTCCTTCATGTAATATTGTATTATTTCTTCTCCACCTTCCCCTATTGGTTCTGCAAATTTATTGAATTGCCCTTTATCTGTCCTTGTCTCTCCCATTTTCTTTTAATCACGTTAATTGCCTAGATTCACTTGATTTAGGCAGTAAAATGGATATGGACAAAATGAATATGACCCCAACTCCCACCTGCTTAGATCCAGAGCATTCCGAATGAGGAAAAATTAGTCTGCACATCGCTGGCAATGTGGGCCACATGTAAGGCCAAAATATGGCTCTCTACCCACTGGCACAGGAGAGAAATCTCTCTCACTACTTGAACACTCTTGGTACTGCCAGGCTTGTTAAAATATAAACCTATCATCGTGGCATTGTTCAACATGAAGTGAATGGCCCTTCCTGCCACCAGTGGGAAAAACTTCAGCAGGAGACCACCATCTGGACCATCAGAAGCTTAGCCGAGATTGGGTGGCAGAGCCAGTGGGGGGAGGCGGGGTTGGTGGTTGGGAGGCGGGGCTAGTGCTGGGTCTGTGCCCTAAAAATGGCAGATACAAATCAAGATAAGGTATACACAAAAAGTAGCACATATGAGTATCTTGTTGGGCAGACTAGATGGACCGTACAGGTCTTTTTCTGTCATCATCTACTATGTTACTATGGACAGAAATGGCATGTGCAAGGGCCTCACATGAACTCTCACAGAGTACCAGTTCCACAGTTGCCACTATGAAATCTAGCAGGTGAAGACAACTCCAGGCCATAGGAGCATCCTGCACACAAAAAGACTTGAAGCTGACTATGTAACCAAACTTCTCCTTGGTTAGATGCACCTTGCCCTGGTTGATGTTGAACCAAGCCCTAAAGTACTCTAAAGAGTGAGACTGTGCCCCGTTGCTCTTGGCATAAATTTATCACCCAGCCCAACGTCTCCAGAACATGGACTACCCTGCATGTGGCTCCCATTGCTTCCTCCTATGTCTCAGCATGAATCAACCAATCATCCAGATGAAGGTGTATTCTTATTCCCAATCTTTATAAGAATGATAACGAACCATCACCCTTGAAAAGGAAGAAGCAATGTGGCAATTTGACAAATTGAAGAGTAGCAAATCACCTGGACCACATGGTATACATCCCAGAGTATTGACGGAATTGAAAAATGAACTTGCAGAACTACTGTTAGTATTATGTAATTTAAATTCAAGCACGGTACTGGAAAACTGGAGGGTGGTCAATTTAACGCCAATTTTTAAAAAGGGTCCAGAAGTGATCCGGGAAATTACAGACCAGTGAGCCCAACATCGGTGCCGGGCAAAATGGTAGAGACTATTATAAAGAACAAAATTACAGAGCATATACATAAGCATGGATTAATGAGACAAAGGCAACATGGATTTATTGAAGGGAAATCTTCTTTGAAGGGGTGAACAAACATGTGGATAAAGGTGAGCAAGTTGACATTGAGGCATATTTTCAAAGCACTCAGCCTTCCAAAGTGCCTCATTGTGTATCTGGATTTTTAAAAGGCATTTGACAACGTACCTCATGGGAAAGGGAGTAGTGTTCTATTGTGGATTAAAAACTTGTTAAAAGATAGAAAACAGAGAGTAAGGTTAAATGGTCAGTATTCTCAATGGAGAAGGGTAGATAGTGGGGTTCTCCAGGGGTCTGTACTGGGACAACTGCTTTTTAACATATTTATAAATGATCTTGATATGGGAATAACTAGTGAAGTAATTAAATTTGCTGATGACACAAAAGTTATTCAAAGTTGTTAAATCACAAGAGGATTGTGAAAAATTGCAAGGGAACCTTACGAGACTGGGAGACTGGACATCCAAATAGCAGATGACGTTTAATGTGAGCAAGTGCAAAGTTATGCATGTGGGAAAGAGGAATCTGAACTATAGCTACATGATGCAAGATTCCACATTAGGAGTCACTGACCAGGAAAAGGATCTAGGTGTCATCATTGACAATACAATGAAAACCTCTTCTCAGTGTGCAGCGGTGGCTACGAAACCAAATAGAATGTTCAGTGGAATTAGGAAAGGAATGGAAAAGAAAAATGAGGCTGTTATAATACCTTTGCATCACTCAATGGTGCGACCGCAACTTGAATACCATTTGCAATTCTGGTCACTGCATCTCAAAAAAGAAATAGTGGAATTAGAAAAGGTACAGAGAAGGGCGACAAAAATGATAAAGGGGATGGGACGACTTACCTGTGAGGAAAGTCTAAAGTGGCTAGGGCTGTTCAGCTTGGAGAAAAGACAGCTGAGGGGAGATATGATAGAGGTCTATAAAATAATGAGTGGCGTGGAATGGGTAGACATGAATCACTTGTTTACTCTTTTCAAAAACACTAGGACTAGGGGGGGCATGCAATGAAACTACAAAGTAGTAAATTTAAAACAAATCGGAAAAAATATTTCTTCACTCAACGTGTAATTAAACTCTGGAATTTTGGCTAGAAAATGTGGTAAAAGCAGTTAGCTTAGCAAGGTTTACAAAAAAGGTTGGATATCTTCCTAAACGAAAAGTCTATAAGCCATTATTAAAATGGACTCAGGAAAATCCATTGCTTATTTCTAGGATAAGCAGCATAAAATGTATTGTTCTGTTTTGGGATCTTGCCAGGTACTTGTAAAACGGATTGGCCACTGTTGGAAACAAGATACTGGGCTTAATGGACCTTCGGTCTGTCCCAGTATGGCAACGTTTATGTTCCTATGAGCTGTGGTCAAGTTGAACGGGAAAGTCTGGACTGATAGTGCTTTCCATAATGAAAGCTTTGTGATACAGCATAAGGTCGGGAAATTTAACTCCACCACGTCTTTTTGGTAGTTTTAGCTTACTTAGGGAGATTCTGGGTACTTTGTGGTTCCACAAAAAATTTGAGAGCAGTTTTTCCAGCCGTCTGTAAAAGGAAAAAGGAAAAGAAGGGGAATCATACTCATAGTATATGTAATTTTAGGGACTATCATCATCTTGATGGTATCCAGCCTTCCCCACCATGTGAGGTTTAATGGAGACCATGCAGCTAGAGAGGATTCAACTTGCGCAATTATTTTGTCAGAGTTAATTTTAATAGTGGTAACAAGATCTCTGACAAAGAGAACACCAAGGTATTTAAGAGAGGAGGATACCCATTTGAGAGGCAATCCTTGAATTTCTCCATCAGCACCAGTTGCTAATCACTTTTTTCACGTTAGACTGCACGTTTTCAACGGAGCCATTTATTTTACTTTTTTAACCATACTTTGATATTTTTACATTTTATTTGGTCTTACACATGTTTTGAGCAGTTCTCAGACTTCCGTATATATTTTTTGCTCCTCACCGATGCTCAATACATTTTATCTGGATATACTGCATCAACCTATTTCACCTTTAATACTTTTTTAGTGTGTTCCTTTATTTTTAGTGTTAGTATACCTTAGTAATTTTTTTTTTAACATATTGGTTCTTTTAACACGTGCAGTGCTTCATTTCGGAAAATCTTGATTTGTGGTTGTGAGTTGTTTTACAGTTCTTTCATTGTTTCCATACATATTTTGAGTTCCAGCACATATCGTATGGTGTTAGTGTTTGCGCTGTTCTTAATATATACACTTTCTGTTCAATATGAGCAGCGTTTCATTTTAGTTTTATATCTTGTGTTTGGTTATTTTGCAATAGTCTCCTACTGTGATTTACATATATTTTTTGCATGTTGATACTCCTTTACCTTGCTGCTCTTTATAAACACTGCACTCCTTATGTACACGTAACCTGATTTACAAGCCTTTCCAGATGTGTATACTACTCCTATTCACATCTTTCTTTTGTATATTTCAGAGCTGCTACTTTTAAACTATGTAACAGTCACATCTATTTGGCATTTTTCAACTGCCTGTTCTTTATAAACTCTTTCATATGATCATATTGTAAATCTTTATTTCCACCTTTCCTTTCTGATCTACTTTGGGTACAAAATACTAAAAGACTGCTCCTTTTCGATGATATGTCATTCATTCATCTGTTACTATATATCTTCTTTACAATATTTTGCTTTACATAGATTTTATATATGTCATAGTCATATTTATTCCATAAAAAGGTACAAAACCCTCATTCATTTGCCAATGTTTCCCCCTCTTTTCAGATATTGAACACTACCTGTATCACGTTGAGATTAGTTTAACATCAACACACATCCAAATTAAGGTATTTACTTGGACCTCTATGCTCATTTTATATTATAGTGCTTGTCTATATGGTTTTAATACTATACTTGTATCTGTTTATATATTGTAAAGTTGTATTTATAGTTTTTATCCTGCTTCATTTGCCATATGTCTTTATACCAAAATTTATATATATGTCACTTAACATTCATTGCATATTTCTGTATTTTTGCTATGTCAAACTCTTACATATTTTGTATTTTTATTTGTATTTATATTAATTTTGTCATATATGTATTTATAGACTCCTGAAGAAGGCCCTAGCGGGCTGAAACAAGATTTCTGTCGAGTCCTGGATGGTTAGAATAAAGGTGTTAGTTTGGACATTGTCTGCTGCCCTTTTCTTTGTCACCCTTGTTGTGATTGCTTTGTAACGTTCACATGACCATGTCAGGGACCGGGACCAAAGAAACAGTATTGCAAGTTGATGAGCTGCTAACACTTTCTCCACAGTAATATACATGGAGGGGCATAATCGAACAGAAACGCCTATCTCCATGGGCGTTTATCTCCGAGAACGGGTCCGTGAAGGGGCGGGCCGAACCGTATTTTCAAAAAAATGGACGTTTTTGAGCTGGGCGTTTGTTTTTTTTTTAGCGATAATGGAAATTAAAAACGCCCAGCTCAAAAACGTCCTAATCCGAGCCATTTGGTCATGGGAGGGACCAGGATTGGTAGTACACTGGCCCCCTTGATATGCCAGGACACCAACTGGGCACCCTAGGTCAGTGCGGTGGACTTCAGAAAAAGCTCCCACATGCATAGCTCCCTTACCAAGGGTGCTGAACACCCAACCCCCTCCCTCAAAACCCACTACCCACAAATGTACAACACTACCATAGCTCTTAGGGGTGAAGGGGGCACCTTCATGTGGGTACAGTGGGTTTTGGAGGCCTCCCATTTACCAGCACAAGTGTTACAGGTGGGGGGGGGGATGGGCCTGGGGCCACCTGGCTGAAGTGCACTGCAGTACCCACTAAAAGTGCTCCAGGGACCTGCATACACGCAGGCCTCTAGGACTGGTTGCTGCTATACAACATTGGCACACCAGTTGACACCTGAAGACTAATCTCTCCGAAAACGTACTTTATTGGAATAACCGCATTTACTCACAGTTAACTGCAGATCAGAGGTTGTGCCCCACTGGCAACGAGTCTCCCTGGTACTGAGATGAGCAGTAGGTCAGAGCTGGCAGAATGCTGTACAATGCCCTCTTTCAGCCACATTCAAGGGAAGAACTAAGTTCTCTAACGTGGCTAACACAGGAAAGGGAACTAAAACTGGCTTACAAAAATGGCCACTACCGCATGGACTACAACAGGAAACACAACAGGGCACACTCTGACCCAGTAGGCAGGGGGAAAGCACCATGGGAGAAGAGCCTACCAACTACCAACATCGTGAGACTGTAACACAAGCTAATGAAATCACGGAGCCCAATACCCAACACCCACCACAATCCAATGCTGATGTGACCCTGTACTGCACCCGAGAGCCACATCTGACCCAGGGAAAGGCTGTGACAGGATCGAACACATTCTGCTGTCATGGAGGTGGGTACGGCATTTGAGGCTGGCATACAGGCTGGAAAAAGTTTTTAAAGTGGGGTTTTTTTGGTGGGAGGGGGTTAGTGACCACTGGGGGAGTCCGGGGAGGTCATCCCCGATTCCCCCCAGTGGTCATCTGGGCAGTTGGAGCACTTTTATGGGACTTGTTCGTGAAAAAAAGGGTCCAAAAAAAGTGACCCCAAATCGCGGTAAAAACGCCTTTTTTTTCCCTATTATCAGCTAAAGACGCCCATCTCTCCTCGGCTGATAACCACGCCCCAATTCTGCCTCCACCACGCCCCCGTCAACTTTATTCGTTTCCGTGACGGAGTGCAGTTGGAAACGCCCAAAATTGGCTTTCGATTATATCGATTTGGGCGCCTTTGCGAGACAAACATCTATCTCCCGATTTAGGTCGCACTATAGGCGTTTTTCTCTTTCGAAAATAAGCTGGATAGTAACACAATAAAGGACAGCAGATAAAGACCTGCATGGTCCACCCAGTCTTCCCAATAAGTCATTCATGCTTTAAACACTGGTTGGCAATTTGCCTTCATGACAACCAACAAATAGGTAGTTAAATATGATGCAGTCTTAGGACAATATTTTATAATCAAAAGTATTACTAACAGTCTTTAACTTGCGAATCTCAACATTAAGATGTTTCTCCTCCTCCTTGAGATACACAGCACCCTCACTCAGACTTGATCTTCATCTATCTTTTGCGGGACAAACTGTAGAAGTCTATCTGGCATTTGCTTTAGTTCCCTACTCCACACCTGTCTTTTGCCATTTGCATGACACTGACCGTAAGAGTCCATCCAGCTCTGGCTTTAGTTCCCAACTAGTCTTGTCCAACATAATAGCTCAACAACCATGTTTTGTTCCCATGCTCCTATTTAGGCAAACCTTGTGCTTATCCCATGCTTTTTTTTTTTTTTAAATTCCTTCACTGTTTTCGACTACCACCTCTCCTGGAAGGGCATTCCAGGTATCCACTACCCTTCCTGTAAGTATTTCCTGATATTACCTATAAGAAAGGAAGTTTGTTTGTATTAATACTTTTCAAATCTGTATCATATCTCCTCTCTCTCCTTTCCTCTAACATATTCAGGTCTTCATATCTCTTCTCATATATTTAATGGAGCAAACCCTGTACTATTTTTGTCGCCCTCCTCTGGACAGCCTCAAATCTTTATGCCCTTGGAGAGATATGACCTCCAAAACTGAACACAATACTTCAAGTGGGGCCTCAACAACAACTTGGATGAAGTGGAGGAATGGCCTAGTGGTTAGGGTGGTGGACTTTGGTCCTGGGGAACTGAGGAACTGAGTTTGATTCCCGGCACAGGCAGCTCCTTGTGACTCTGGGCAAGTCACTTAACCCTCCATTGCCTGCCGCATTGAGCCTACCATGAGTGGGAAAGCGCGGGGTACAAATGTAACAACAAAAAAAAAATAAAACTTATAAAGGGGCATGAACCACTTTTTCTTCTTATATAGGGGCATGAACCACCTTTACTCCTTTTTTTATTTATTTATTTGCTGTTTAAAGCCTCTCTCAACGCAGCCTAGTGTTCTTCTGGCCACAGCCACCGCCGTATCACCCGAAGGTCTCTCTCCTGATTCATGCAATGTGTTCTCTTGCCCCTTAGGGCAGCCATTCCCAACCCCGTTCTCGGGGAACACCTAGTCCCATCAGGTTTTCAGGATATCCACAATGAAAATTCAAGAGTTAGATCTGCATACAATTGAGGCAGTGAATGCATATCTCTCAGGTATATTCATTATGGATGTCCTGAAAACTTGATGGGACTGGGACTATATGTGTGCCCTGAGGATGGATTGGGAATAGCTGCCTCAGGGCATCCTCTGTTTTAGATTTTTACAACCTCAAGTGCATCACTTTGCACTTCTTTGATTTACATTTTAGCTGTCAAACATTAGACCATTCTTTTAATTTTTGTAGATCTCTTCTCATGTTGTCTACTCTGTTGCAAATCTTGGTGTCATCCACAAAAAAGGCAAACTCTTCCTTTTAACCCTTCAGCACTGTTGCTCACAAACATATTGAATAGAATTGGCCCCAGTACCGATCCCTGAGGAGTAGCCTAGTGGTTAGTGCAGCAGACTTTGATCCTGGGGAACTGGGTTTGATTCCCACTGCAGCTCCGTGTGACTGTGGGCAAGTCACTTAACCCTCCATTGCCCCAGGTACAAAATAAGTACCTGTATATATGTAAACTGCTTTGAATGTAGTTGCAAAATACCACAGAAAGGCGGTATATCAAGTCCCATTTCCCTTTCTATCCTCTGCATAAACTCCATTTATCACCACCCTTTGCAGACTGTCAGTCAACCAGTTTCCAATCCAGTTCACAATTTTTGGTCCTAACTTAAGCCGACTGAGTTTATTCATGAGCCCCTATGAGGAACCATCTCAAAGGCCTTATTGAAATCCAAGTAGATTACATCTAGCGTGTGTCCACTATCCATTTCTCTGGTTACCCAGTCAAAGTAAATCAGATTTGTCTGGCACATTTTCCTTTGGTAAAACCATGCTGTTTCAGTTCTTGCAACCCATTGGATTCCAGGTAATACACCATCTTTTCCATGATCAGCACCTTCCATTATCTTTCTAACCACCAACGTTTTGCCAGAGAATGTAAGCTTAGTGGGGTTTAAAAAAAGGTTTGGATAGCTTCCTAAAAGAAAAAAGTCCATAAGCTATTATTAAAATGGACTTGGGAAAATCCAGCTTATTTCTGGGATAAGCAGCATAAAATGTATTGTACTGTTTTGGGATATTGCCAAGTACTTGTGACCTGGATTGGCCACTGTTGAAAACAGAATACTAGGCTCGATGGACCTTCGATCTGTCCCAGTATGGCAACACTTACGTACTTACCAGTCTGTAGTTTCCCATATCTTCTCTGTCTCTACTTTTGGGAAGAGGGACCACACATCAGCTCTCATCCAATCCCACAAAACTTCTCCTGTGTGTAAGGATTTATTAGACAATCTTTAAGAGGACCTGCAAGAACCTCCGAGTTCAAATTCTGGGATGGATCCCATCCAGACCCATGGCTTTGTCCACTTTCAGTTTTTCAAGTTATTCATAAATACTTTCTTCTGAGAATGTGCAACACCTACTTCATTCTCATACGTACCTTTATCAGTAGACTAAGGTTCTGCTCCAGGATTTTCTTTCGTGAAGACAGAAGTATTTAAGCATATCCACTTTCCCCCGCATCGCTCTCCACAAAGCGGTTTACAGCATCTTTCAGTCTTACAATTCCGTTTCTAGCCTTTCTGCGTTCATTAATGTACCTGAAAAAAAGTCTTGTCACCATTCTTTTCACTGTTAACCATTTGTTAAGAACAAGTGTTTTGCCATACTGGGACACACCGAAGGTCCATGAAGCCCAGTATCCTGTTTCTAACAGTAGCCAACTCAGGTCACAAGTACCTGGCAAGATCTCAAAACAGTACAATACATTTTATGGTGCTTATCCTAGAAATAAGCAGTGGATTTTCCCCAAGGCCATGTTAATAATGCTTACGAACTTTTCTTTTAGAAAGTTGTCCAAACCTTTTTTAAAACCCCCTAAGCTAACTGCTTCAAATTCCAGAGCTTAATTACACGTAGAGTGAAAAAATATTTTCTCTGATTTGTTTTAAAATTACTACTTTGTAGCTTCATTGCGTGCCCCCCTAGAGTATTTTTGGAAAGAGTAAACAAGTGATTCATATCTACCTGTTCCACTCCACTCATTATTTTACAGACCTCTATCATATCTACCCTCAGCCGTCTTTTCTCCAAGCTGAACAGCCCTAGCCACTTTAGCCTTTCCTCATATGGAAGTCATCCCATCCCCTTTATCATTTACGTTGTCCTTCTCTGTACCTTTTCTAATTCCACTATATCTTTTCTGAGATGCAATGACCAGAATTGCACACTGTACTCAAGGTGCTATCGCACCATGGAGCAATATAAAGGCATTACAACATCCTCATTTTTGTTTTCCATGCCTTTCCTAATAACACCTGACATTCTATTTGCTTTCTTAGCTGCTGCTATACACTAAGCAGAGGGTTTCAATGCATCATCAAACCTTTTTTTTTTTTAATTGCTGCCAGATCTCTTCTCTGCAGCACTCACTTTCCTGCAGCCAGACCTGCCCAATCTGATCTACAGGGAAGGAAGCAAGGAAGAGTGAGGAGAAGGGCTGTGCTTGCATGCTTGGCGAGTGTCTGTGTGTGTAGGTGGGGGCTCTAGAGATGCAGCAGCTCTCCTCAGCCATTCAGGCAGCTGTTATTTCAGTAGCAATGGGAAGGAAACAGCAGTACCGAGAGCTCCTGAATACCTGTAAAAATGTCATCCTAAAGGTAGGCGGTCCTTTCTGTGCATCGCTAAGAAAATGGCTGTGTATTACTTGGAATGCGTCCCGGCTCGCCCGCTTGTATCTCACCCTTCACTATCCGAACTGCACTGGAGTCAAGTACAAGACTGCTTACGCTACCTCCTTCTCTTTCATTGGGACTCAGTTTTGGAACTCTTTACCAAGGTCCATCAAAACCACTACAGATCATCTAGCATTCCGGAAATCACTGAAGACCATGTTATTCAGAAATGCCTACCCTGCGGGCTCTCCCAGTGACTCCACTGCAGGAAGCACACCGATCTAAAGACATTTGGACATATCCCCCTTCCCTCCCAGTTTGGCCTCTATCTCCATCCATTCCTATTCTTCCCCATAATCTCTTGTAGATTTGCTGTATTAGTTTCATTTTACTATATTGGCGCCTGCCTCTGTGGTGCGTTGTAAGCCACATTGAGCCTGATATTGTTGGGAAACGGTGGGGTACAAATGAGATAATAAATAAATAAATAATTAGCTCACTTAAATAACTTTGCATACAATTATTGTTAGCTGCTACCGTGACAGGAAAAGATACCGCAGAACCCCTTTGTGCATGTCTCGCTGAACTCAGTGATCCCTAAACCGGCTAGAACCAGTATAAAAAGCACATTGCTGGCTTGTTAAGTTTTGTACATCTGGGCCTCAGTCATTACCTACCAGAACAAGCAGCGGACTACCAAATGAGATGTGTAAACCTGAAATATATAATGGATTGTTTTACTGGTCCCTTGCATAGCACTGTCCTTTGAGGGGGGGGGGGTGGTTATACTGTAAAACAATATGGGGAAATTGGGGTGAGTGGAGGGTAGAAAAAGGAGAGGGGTTAAATGTTGCATAAGATGCTATAAAAATCAGAATGAATACTGTCAGTACCAATGGAATACTGGCTGGTTTGCTTATCTTTTGTAAAGTCGTTTATTCATTCAATAAAGAGAATTTAAATAAATTACGAGTCCTCAAACAGAAAATTACCTTCTGTACCTGCAAGCCTGAAGGCTACTGAAGTGGTGTACATTCAGGTACAGTAGGGTATTTTTCTGCTCCTGGAGGGCTCACAATTTAGGGAAAAAAAAAAAAGTTAAATTGAGATTTGAACTTGGGTCCCTTGGTTTACAGTCCACTGCAATACCACTAGGCTGCCCCTCTGCTCTACATAGATGTCTGTGTGGCCATTTTCTAAGAATGCTGTTATACAGACATTCATGTCCACTGTTTTTGCCCATTCAAAATTTGAATGTTTTACTTTGTAAAATGGACATTCATGCTGGACGTTTCCAGCGCATGGACATCCATCTCACGTATTTTCTAACGGGCTGTATCCTGTTCGAAAATACATGCAAGATGGATGTTCATTTGGGACATTCTGACTTTGATGTCCTTTTCAAAATGTCTCTCTATACTTTATAAACCCTCACTCCTAAAGTTTTAGGTTATGAAAATAGATCCCAGCTTTGTCTTTTCATACTCATGCTAATTTGTTAAGAAAAAGTATTTTGGAAACTTCAACAATTATGTCAAACAGGAAAACATTTTGTGTTTGATCATTTCAAAGTCATTACTCAAGCTTTCATGGTCTCTCAACTTATTGCAACATTCTATTTGCTGGTAGCTCTGAAAAACTGAAAAAGGGCTTATAAACATTACAAACTATAACAGTGAGATTATGTGTGCTTGGAGGCTTGATCCAACTTCTTTTGAAAAGGTTGCACTGACTACCATTAGAAGTTGATGTGACCTTCAAAATATATGATGACATTCAAAATTCATAGCTTAGGTTTTATGTAAAAGGAAATCATGGATCCAACTTCTCCTTCTTAGGTAGCCAACTCTGGAATGCCCTCCCCAGACCTATCCGATCAATCAGTGACTATCTACCCTTCCGGAAATCACTAAAAACCCATTTGTTCAAGCAAGCCTACCCAAATGACTAAGACTAATCCTATGAACCCATCTACCATCACATATCCAGGAGACAATGACAAAGACTGAGACCACTTCTCCTACCTAATTTCCCTATGTTTATCCCTTGTCCCATCCCCATTCTGCCTCCTCTACCCCTCCTCCAATTGCTCACCTAACCTTGCTCATACCTCTTCTACTCCCTTCATTCTTGTCCATCTCTACCTACTTATTTCTTTTATTATTCTGATATACTTAACTTATTTTTTCTTCATCAATACTCTGTAATCCCTGTTACTATGTAAGCCACATAGAACCTGCTCTGAGTGGGAAAGCGCGGAGTACAAATGTAATAATAAATAAATAAATTATAAACTAATCTTTTCTTCATCATTTTCTTACCAAGCAGCAAAAATTTGGAATATTTCACCAAAAAATAATCTGACTCAGATCTAATATATGGGCTTTCACAGGAAGCTGAAAACTATTTTCTAAATTGTGGAATGCCTAACTCTATTGTACTGTAACGTGACACCTCAGTGACTGACTGATCTCTTGAGTGCAATCTGCAATGAACCAGTGATCTGGTATGCAAAATATAAGCAATGTATTGTATAATAGCTATAGTTTAGACCATAATGCACAAAAATCATTTTTATTTCACCATTTGCAAATGGACAAAAACAAATACTAGTGCATAGTCATCCATTGTTCCTTTTGAAGCTCTAAGAAGGCAGGCAGGCAAAACTAGGAGTTACTGCCCCTGCTAAAAGCTACAGAGCTATTAAATTTGCTATAACCCCAGTGCCAAGAGTAAGGTTGACCTTCCATGTCCTTAATATCACACTGTAAACATCTACTGAACAGAAAAACTGGTAAGAAATTTAGAAAAGTACATGGATTTTTAATAGCATGGCAAAATTTACTAATCATATTGCCTTGAAAAAAGGCAATACATTAGCAAGTGATCTATGATGCGCATTTATGAATATTTCATAGATGCGTCATGAATATGTGATGCCCATGTGATCCATGAATATGTGATCCATGAAATTATTTTTGTGAGTCTGTATAACGGTAGGATGCTATATAAATGCCAAAATTAAGTTTTAAAAGTGTTGCTCCATACTGCAATTATTTAAAATTGCTAATCAGTTTACATTTGTACTGTATGTACTCTTTTATATTACTGTTTATTGTTAGCCAAATCAATGAAACTCACCTGTCTGGTACAAAGCTCTTAGGGCTGCAATATCAGAAAGGTCTTCAGTTCTAGCTCGAGATAACCAGCGATTATAACTAGAACAAACAAACAAACAAAAAAAAAACTTAAGCCACGTCTTTCACAATTTTGAACTTTTTGTTGCAGAATGAAGTACAAAATCATTACCCTCCATAAGAATCACCTTCCTCTCATTAAGGCAAGTAACATGAAGAATGGCACAAAAGAACAGCAAGACAATGAGTTATATGAATTGCAGGTTTACAAATTCACACAGCAGCACTAAACAACCCCCATTTTCTCACCCCAAGTTCTACAGAAACCCTAGCATCAGACAGACTACTCACTAACTTATTCATTTTTTAAAGAAATTCAATTAAAATAGTAAACTAATCATATTGCTTGATATGAATCGCTCTTCTGTAGATAATCCCTTTAAGCTGCCCTATGCCTCTAAAATGCTAAACACATAAGGTAACTCAGCCAGGGCTTGACAGACAAATGAACTACGAAGTGCACAGTAAATGATTGGCAATTGAAAAAAAAATCCATCAAAGAAAAAATTAAGCCTACACAAGTTGTGAGGCGAGAACTCTATGAAACATGACCCTTAACACACATGGAGATGACTCACTTTCTCTGGTGTTGCTTCTGCAGAGCTACCTCTGACATCTGACCCTGAAGAATCAGACGCCTCCGTTTATCCACATCATCTTCCATGCGAGCAAAAGCATGAGAGCCAATAAAAGACAAATCCACTTCCAACTCATCATTTGAGTCATCTGAAACAGAAGGGTACAAAAATTAAATTATAAAATAAAAACAATTTTGGGGGTAGCAAGATTTTAGGATAAGGACTCAGTGCCCATCTGAATCATTTACTGTACCTCTTTAGTAACTGTCTCCATAATCAATGTTCCCTCTAAGGAATGAGCTGATGTGAGCAAAAATTTCTTTTGCAAGCAAAATTTTTCAGTTATACTACTCTGAGAGTGCTACTCTATTATGCGATACGAAGAAATTGTGTCTTACCTAATATTTTTTCTTTCCTTTAGTCCTACTACCCCAGTCCAAAATCTGAGGGTTATGACCATCAACCAGTAGATGGAAACAGAGAAACAAAGTAGTTTTGTGAGATTCACCCTTTAAGGGTGCCATGCAGCCTTAGAATATGTGGAAGGACATTTACGATATGACGTCTAAGTTGGACTTTGGATGTTTTGTGCTAAACATCCAAAATCCCATTTTTGAAACCACAAAATGTCTATCCCCTGAAAATACCATTTACAAGATAAGGGAGCAATGATGAGATGAATACTTAGAAGCATTTATATGAAGTCAACAGCAGTGCCACCCCCCCCCCCCCCCCCCCCTATGGTGCCCCATTGCTCTCCTGGGATGTCTGGGGGACTAGTCTGCTACAAATGCTGGCCCCCTTCTACATATCAATGGCTTGATTTTCTCTTTCACTTGTGTTCCCCCCCCCAAAAAAAAAAAATGGTCTGAAAAGATAAATGCACAGAGCACAAAACCTTGTTACAAATGGTAGTTAAAAAAAATAAATAAATAAACACTTTGCTTTTCAAAAATGGCCATATTTCCTATATGGATTTGGGACGTTTAGCGAAAAATGTCCGAAGTCCAACTTGAGACATCATATCAAAATGCCCCTGCAGATTACATAAACCACAAGTATGATTTTATAAGGTATCCTAGCTGATACTGGTAACCAATGTGGATTCTTTAGAAGACGCATAACATCATATCAATTGTATTCGCGATAACAGCTGTATTTTGAATTAATCGTTAATGTCTTTTGGTCTAAAATCGGTGAAGAGCGCATTACAACAATTTCCTAATGGCATTTTAAGAGCCTTTGAAAGAACAAATTTGTTTTAATTTGAAAAAGCATTTTTAAGTTAGTTTTGAGATACTACATTGAATTACGATCTGTTCTTGTATTCTGATTATACCCAGTGAGTTCAAAAGAGGATCACAAAGAAGAAAACTAGGTAAAACGTCTGCAAATAAAATCTAGATCACATCAGTTTAGAAGTGACATTCACAAAAAATTGTTTTTATCATTTTCCTAAATAGTATAAATTAAACTCTGTTCTCAAATTCTCTGATAGTACATTCCAAATTTTAGCTGCCTGATAAGAAAATAGGGAGTAAAAAAAAGTCTCTTTGATCTTATCCCTTTAGGATATGGAAAACACAGTTCAAAGATTGTAAAGAATGTTTGCAGAAGACACATGAAAAATCAAGTAAATGAATCATATACAGTGGGGGAAATAAGTATTTGATCCCTTGCTGATTTTGTAAGTTTGCCCACTGACAAAGACATGAGCAGCCCATAATTGAAGGGTAGGTTATTGGTAACAGTTAGAGATAGCACATCACAAATTAAATCCGGAAAATCACATTGTGGAAAGTATATGAATTTATTTGCATTCTGCAGAGGGAAATAAGTATTTGATCCCCCACCAACCAGTAAGAGATCTGGCCCCTACAGACCAGGTAGATGCTCCAAATCAACTCGTTACCTGCATGACAGACAGCTGTCGGCAATGGTCACCTGTATGAAAGACACCTGTCCACAGACTCAGTGAATCAGTCAGACTCTAACCTCTACAAAATGGCCAAGAGCAAGGAGCTGTCTAAGGATGTCAGGGACAAGATCATACACCTGCACAAGGCTGGAATGGGCTACAAAACCATCAGTAAGACGCTGGGCGAGAAGCAGACAACGGTTGGTGCCATAGTAAGAAAATGGAAGAAGTACAAAATGACTGTCAATCGACAAAGATCTGGGGCTCCACGCAAAATCTCACCTCGTGGGGTATCCTTGATCATGAGGAAGGTTAGAAATCAGCCTACAACTACAAGGGGGGAACTTGTCAATGATCTCAAGGCAGCTGGGACCACTGTCACCACGAAAACCATTGGTAACACATTACGACATAACGGATTGCAATCCTGCAGTGCCCGCAAGGTCCCCCTGCTCCGGAAGGCACATGTGACGGCCCGTCTGAAGTTTGCCAGTGAACACCTGGATGATGCCGAGAGTGATTGGGAGAAGGTGCTGTGGTCAGATGAGACAAAAATTGAGCTCTTTGGCATGAACTCAACTCGCCGTGTTTGGAGGAAGAGAAATGCTGCCTATGACCCAAAGAACACCGTCCCCACTGTCAAGCATGGAGGTGGAAATGTTATGTTTTGGGGGTGTTTCTCTGCTAAGGGCACAGGACTACTTCACCGCATCAATGGGAGAATGGATGGGGCCATGTACCGTACAATTCTGAGTGACAACCTCCTTCCCTCCGCCAGGGCCTTAAAAATGGGTCGTGGCTGGGTCTTCCAGCACGACAATGACCCAAAACATACAGCCAAGGCAACAAAGGAGTGGCTCAGGAAGAAGCACATTAGGGTCATGGAGTGGCCTAGCCAGTCACCAGACCTTAATCCCATTGAAAACTTATGGAGGGAGCTGAAGCTGCGAGTTGCCAAGCGACAGCCCAGAACTCTTAATGATTTAGAGATGATCTGCAAAGAGGAGTGGACCAAAATTCCTCCTGACATGTGTGCAAACCTCATCATCAACTACAGAAGACGTCTGACCGCTGTGCTTGCCAACAAGGGTTTTGCCACCAAGTATTAGGTCTTGTTTGCCAGAGGGATTAAATACTTATTTCCCTCTGCAGAATGCAAATAAATTCATATACTTTCCACAATGTGATTTTCCGGATTTAATTTGTGATGTGCTATCTCTCACTGTTACCAATAACCTACCCTTCAATTATGGGCTGCTCATGTCTTTGTCAGTGGGCAAACTTACAAAATCAGCAAGGGATCAAATACTTATTTCCCCCACTGTAGATAGGCTATTCCCTCATCAAATCTTGAAAATTATGCGGTATAATTTAAACAATATTCTGGTCTCTATAGGCAACCAATGAAGTTGAACATACAAAGGGGTCACTATCAGATTTCCTACCTGAATAAATCAGTCTTACTGCAACATTCTGCATTACCTGCAGTTTTTTTTTTAAACAGGGCCTTTGTATATCCCTTATACATAATGTTGCAGTAATCTAATGTAGATAAAAATCAAGGCCTAAGTTTTCTTACTGTCCAGAAACAATTTTCTTATTAGTTGATGCACATATGATTCTAATGTTTGATTGCATTGTTATTAAGAAGGCTAGTTATAAATTGGAATCCACCTTGAAAATACTAGGTGTTACTTTAGACTATCTTGTCTTTTGATCCTTTCAGAAGAAATTTAGTCTTGTCTTTATTTAGTTTTAGTAAACTGACATCCATTTTGCAATTAATGAAATACAGTGTTGAATCCTATGAACCACATTTGCTAAGCCTGAAGGGACTGGAATTATGACAATAATGTCACTGTCTTCAGCGCATATAACATTTTTAAAACCTTCAGATTCAAGTAGCTTCCCTAGACAGGTCAACAGAACTAAATAAAATAGGCGACAATGGAGAACCCTGAAGCAGAACACATCTTGCATGCCAACTACCAGAGAAGGAACCATCCATTTTAACTCTAAGATTGCATCATCAGAAAAAAACAGAAACCAGGGCAACGCTCTGTTGATCAGACCAATATCACTCAGATGCAGCAGTATTATCACTCAGATGTCTTTCTTCTATGTTTGTGCAGCGCTGCGTACGCCTTGTAGCGCTATAGAAATGCTAAATAGTAGTAGTAGTAGTAGTAAAGCCTGGTCCTTCAGGTCACAAGCACTTGATAAATCAAATTGTAAAACAAATGCCTGTTGACCTGTAGACGGCAAAAGTAATTTCAGATAACAGTGCTCCAATTACTGTCTCAGTGCTAAAATTACTTGAAAAACTATGTAGAATATCAAATTTGTCCAGCAAATCCCTTAACTGAGGAGCTACCTTCCATCAACTTTGCCAACAAGGAAATAGACGCAACTGGTCAGTAGCTGGACACCAGTGAAGAAGAAACATAAATATGACAATAGGGGTGATGATAATACCTCCTATAGGTCCAGGAAACCTGCCCAATTCAAACGAAGCTCTTAGCCATTCAATTAAACTTTGTTTAAAATTAAGAGGGTCAGTTTGCATAAAATATGTAGAACATAGGAGACACTGAGATCTCGCAAATCTATTAATTTGTATTTCCATGTCAGACCATTTAACCTCATGGAAATCTATCTGACCAGTAATTATTCACTATTATTCCAGAGTACTACAAATACTTCATATAAGTATCAGGTAATTAAGATACTCGTCAAGGAAGACAACTAAGATTTTTATTGTTGAGATCAACTCAATTTTTCATGAGACTATTAAAAGAGTTAAAGGAAGAGATGGTGTTCTGGAAAATAAAACAGCTTTCGATTTGTTAGCATTATGTTTATTTTTATGTCTTTACAACCAACTGGTGATAATGTTAAGCTTAAGAGAGGAGATAGTGGAAGAATCAGCACAAACTATGGTAGTTAAAAGTTGAATATCATCAGTAAGTATACATATAGTTATACCTAATGACTGCATCAGAGTGGCACGTGGAGAAAGAAACATATTAAATAGCATAGGAGCTAAGATGGCTCCTTGAAGAACATTACAAGCAAAAGGAGTACAAGTTAGTATAATTACTATGAAAGACGAAGTTCAAATGATTTGATAAGTAAAAAGAGAACCATAGCAAAGCTGTATCCTTTAAACTGATTTCTTGCAGCCTATTTAAACATGTAAATAGCCTACAACTATCAACCATAAAATAACTTTATTGTATATCGAACTTTCAAAAAACACTCAGGTTTCTATAGGTAAAACAGCTTAAACCCCTCACAATTCACCAAACATTTCAATATTTTTCATGACTAATACAATCAAGATATCTCCCTAACAGTAGAACACCATATCCTCATTCAATACCATACTTAATCACCCCCGTTCCCAGCATCAGTGTCCTTTTGTGAAACATAACCTTTACTCATTCCCAAAGGCTGTTTCACTACTTCCACCACAGATGGTATATGAGTGTCCTTTCGCTGAAACGTTATCAAGGTATACAGTCACTGATCAAGACTGAACAGCCGGGTAACAGTAGGTTTCTCCTGAAAAAGCAGGGAATATTGAAATGTCTGGAACCAAACATGCAAATCTTCATAAGATCAAAACCAAGAACATCCGTGTCCTGTTGTACTCCCGCACCCAACACAACCTGTGTTTCGCTTCCTCAGCGTTACCAGGGGTCAGACTCCTAAAACAAATTAACCATTACAATCCCCTTATAACCATTCTAGCCATCCCCACATATAAATTCCATAATATTACAAGTATAGCTATATTGTACCCAGTATTGTGATTTGTTTGATGCAACCTATTTAAAAGTAGATAGTGATCCATGGGATTGAAAGCACATGATGCTTCCTTAGAGTCTGGCGTGGTCTCGGAGGACTAGAGAAGGGTAGATGTAGTCCTTTTGAACAAGAGTGGAAGGAGGAGGTTGGGAATTACAGACCTGTCAATGTGACCTTGGTGGTGAGTAAACTAATAGAAACGCTTCTAAAGCGGAGAATTGTGAGGTTTCTCAAACTGAATGGAATGCAGGACCCGAGGCAGCATGGCTTCACTAGAGGCAGGTCATGTCAGACCAATCCGATTGATTTTTATCAACTGGGTGACCAACACATTGGATGTGGGAGGGGCTCTGGATGTGGCCTATTTGGATTTCAGCAAGGCCTTTGACAAGGTTCCTCACAGGCAACTCATACATAAACTGAGTTCCCTCGGTACGGGACCTAGAGTAACTAATTGGGTTAAAAATTGGTTGAACAGGAGACAGAGGTAGTGGTAAATGGAGCTTGCTCTGAAGATAAGGATGCTGATAAGGATGCTATCAGTGGAGTACTGCAGGGATCGGTCCTATGGCTGGTTCTTTTTAACATCTTTGTGAGTGATACTGCAGAAGGGCTGTCTGGTAAGGTTTGTCTCTTTGCGGATGATACCAAACTCTGCAATAGGGTGGACACCCCGGAGGGTGTGGATGACATAAGGAAGGACATAGCGAAGATTGAGAAATGGTCAGATATTTGGCAACTAAGATTTAATGCTAAAAAATGCAGGGTCATGCACCTGGATCACAAGAATCTGAGAGAACACTACAATATAGTGGGTGAAATGCTTCTGTGTACAAAAGAAGAGCGGGACTTGGGGGTGATTGTGTCCGATGACCTTAAAGTGGCCAAACAGATAGAAAAAGCGACGGTCAAAGCCAGAAGGATACTTGGGTGCATAAGGAGAGGGATGACCAGCAGCAAGAAAGAGGTGATGGTGCCCTTGTATAAATCTCTGGTGAAGCTCCTTTTAGAGTACTGTATGCAATTCTGGAGACCACACCTACAGAAAGATATAAACAGGATGGAGTCGGTCCAGAGGGCGGCTACAAAATTGGTAAGCGGTCTTGGACATAAAACACAGGCTTATGAACCTCAACATGTATATGCTGGAAGAGAGGAGGGGAAAGAGGAGATATGATAGAAACATTTACATATCTCAGGGGCATTAATGTACAGGAAGAGAGCCTTCTTCACATGAAGGAAAACTCTGGAATGAGGGGGCATACGATGAAGTTAAGAGGAAATAGGCTTAGGAGGAATCTAAGAATGTATTCATTTACAGAAAGAGCGGTGGAAGCGTGGAATGGCATCCCGGTGGAGGTTGTAGAGACAAGGACTGCCAGAGTTTAAGAAACCATGGGACAAGCATGTGGGATCCCTTAGGAAAAGGAGACGTTAAGGGTTATGGAGGATGGGCAGACTGGATGGGCCATTTGGCCTTTATCTGCTGTCATGTTTCTATGATAAATTTCATGAAATCAATACTACAGTTTTATCTTGATTGAGGTTGGTCAAAATATGAGTTGTGATGCTAACCAGAGCTATCTCTGAAAGTATCTTTCCAAAAGCCAGTTTGATTCAGATGTAAAAAATTTGTCTCTTCTAAATATTTGGTAAGCTGATCAGCAACAATTTTTTCTTTTAATTTATCTTAAAAAAAAAAAAAAGGGAGTTTAGAAATTGGCCGGTAGTTTGCAACATCTGAGAGATTTTTTAGCCTATGATTAATCCTTTAGTGTCCAATATTCCCGTAATAAGCCATATGGGAACAGATTGATGGGAACATTGGACACTATTAACATACATAATTTTCCAGGCTTCTGGGACTTCATCAGTGTCCAAAGGCGTAATGACCATATATTACATATAAATGGTAAGAAATATTTGTTGGAATTTCCTAAGTAACAAGGATGGCACTGGTCCTGAAGTGCTGTCATAATATTTTTGTTATCAAGTGCTTTTTGTAATTCATTTAAAGGTTGATAAATTAAAATTTGTGAGTGAACTAGAGAGGACTGTGTCAGATTCATCATTATAAGGGCTATGATTAAAAGATAAGGAATTAAGGGGCCCTCTTACAATGTTGTGGCATTGTTATGTGCCACTCAGGCACTACTGCAGGAGCCAGCGGTAATTCCACCCTCAGTGGGAAATACGTTTTGTTTTTTTAAAGCACCAGGGGCTTACCAGCTCTGCCCAATTACTGCCGGGTGAGCGTGGGAGCATTTACCACCTCCTAAGTAGGTGGCAGTAAGGGCTCCCAGGAAATGGCTGCGTGGCAAGTGTGAACTTATTGAACAGCTGTTTCCTTTTTTTCCCCCTTTTTACCCGCTGCAGTAAAAAGGGGGCTCGGAGCGCTGCAAATCCACACACTGATGCTACCGCAGGGCCCCTTTTACCGCAGCTTGGTAAAAGGGGCCCTAAGTTAGGCCTGAAAAGCTAGGACTTTTTTTTTCGAAGTGCTTTGCAAGCTCAGTTACCTTTGAAGGCTGTGAATCAGTACAAAGTTGTCTCAGAATTGTTAAAGATTTTACTATTTGAAAGAATCTGACAGTATTAGGGGCTGATAAATTTTATAAATTGTGGCCACTTGCTTATATGCTGTCAGTATTTCTCCACAACCTTTCCTTATAATGAAGTTGTTTATTTTTTTAAGGCATAATTCTGATGAGTACCATGGTTTCTTATTATTTTGTTTGGACTAAAGTAGTTTAATGGATGCAATTTTATCTATGGTTGATTTTGTAGCTGTATTCCAATGGACTGTATCTGCTAGAAGGTTTGGAAATGAATATTCTGAACCAGGACTGGACCAAAATTCCCACTTACAAGGAAGCTAAATGTTGCTTTTTTTCAGAATGCTTGTAATGACAGAAGCTTCATCGTTCCCCTAAATGGAAATGAAAAGGGAGGAGAAAAGTGGGACTTCAATTCTTTGCTAGGAAAGGCTTGTACCCGCGGAACAGGAACATAAAGCTTACAAAATGCTTGAAGAAACAGCTATGTGAGTGGCTCCAGGTAAACCAAGGTCCCTTGGCAGATCCTCAACACCAAGACTGGAAAAGTGGCTGAGAATTTGATGAAGAAACTATGATCTCATAATATATATTTGACCAACCTCATGTTCTTACTGTATTTTGTTTTAATTTTTAAATCTTAGCAGCATCAGAGAAGCCATGAACTGAAAAGTAACTCAGAAACCAATTGAGCTGTACAAGTTCTGATAGGTTTTCAAATCTATGCTGAAAACCCACCTTTTCACTGCTGCTTTTTAGCTCCTAGCCACTACTCAATTGCCCTCCCCTTGTCTATCTTCCTTCCTTCTCACCCATTACTTCCCTCACCCGTAACTGTTTTGTCTGTCTGTATTATTTAGATTGTAAGCTCTTTTGAGCAGGGACTGTCTCTTTGTATCAGATGTTCAGCGCTGCGTGCGTTTGGTAGCGCTATACAAATGCTAATAATAATAATAATAAAATTTTCAGTTTCCCAACATCCTCATCTCTCAAATCAGGGGTAAATAGGGATATAAAGGCTCAGTAAGCCTAATTATAATTTGACATGATGCACAAAATGGGGCTGAAGACCCCAATACAATAGGAATACTGAGGTGAATATAGTCAAAGACATTTGTTGGACCCCAGCCTAATAAAGGGACCCTCTGTATTATCTCCTTGGCTTGATGCTAAACCTTCACAGATCACAGGCCATCATTTCACACTGCTTGTCTGGCTGCATTCTAGCCTGAGGAAGATTCTGGCTGATACACTGAACTGTGGTGACTTATTTATTTTTATTTATTAGGATTTATTATGTGCAATGTCATTTCCTCTAACTTCCAGACATACTGGAGAGACAAAGAGGAAAGCAGACTATAATCACCCAGCTGAAGGCTGTTTGCTCACCTGCTCCCAGGCCAAGTTAAATGCCCCTGCTATGCTGAAATAAGAAGACCACTCTGCAGCATGCTACCTCTCTATTCCAGCTACACTGAAACAGGTGTAGAGAATGAGGATTGCCTGGTCTGGCTGGATACACCAGGAAAATACTACTTGCCTTCAATCCCAGGCAGAAGAAGTTCGATAAGGCCTCTAAGGGAAGAAAAACTCTGTGGCCCCGTTCCAGAATCTGAATTAACAAATTAGGTGACCCTGGTAAAATTGCCAAGCAAACCTAGAAGCCAAACAGTTTGAAGCCTTGTTCCAAAACTTAAGCCATGTTCCGGATGATGTAATCAGGTCCTGAATGTCTGGATGCATCAGGAAGGCCTTAGGACCTCTAAGCCCCCTCATGATTGATGAAGATGGAACTCCTGACACCGAAGCAGAAGGCTCCTTAATGTTAAGCACCGCCTAAGCACCGCCAATGCCTCACAAAGAAGAATGCTAAGCTCCTCTTTATGAAACAAACAACCTCAGTACTTTCGGGTCATCTCCCCTTCTCTAATGGCTCTTTCAACTTTGGCTCCTCTGAATAGATCGAGGCCACAAACAACAGAGAAGAAGAGCGCCTCAACTGCCCACGCCTGGAGGTCTAAATAAGATCTCTTAGGAGACGGATGGACAGTAGGGTGAAAAACTGAAGTACTTAGCAGCAACTCTTACTGTCCCTGCTTTAGTCAACAGGCCTGGTGTAAGCGCAATATAAACTCTGGAGAAAACAAAGATCCCGATGCAGCTGAATGCTCCATCAGGCCCTGAGGTTGTAAAATGGTGGCTGTGCTCCACGTGTGTTCAGACAGAGGCTGTTCCTCACTACCAGTCAGCCCCATCAAAATTACACCCATTCCCCTGTTCTCCTGAATCAAGCTGTGCAGCCATCCTGCCAGGGAGCCTGAAGTCCCCAGCATAGTCAGATGCTGCGCCAAATCCAGAGATCTGTTGCCACCAACCGTTTCCATCAAGTCCAGTGGAATTCCTAGCTTGCACACACTGCAACCCCCGGACGCCAGCCAGTGGGTCTCACTGCGGGAAAACTGCTTAACTGCTTCTGCAGGAATCACCATTCATCGTATCAAGTGCCACACCGTGCAGTAGATCTTGCAGTCCTCTAAGCGTTTTGAGTCAAACTTTAGTTTGAATTACCACTGCCAGCTGCTCCACCCCCTCAGTTTCCCAGTCTCTACAAATCTTACCTCAAATGAGACTGGCATGCTGTCCCATGCTCTCCAGTAAATCTTTTTTTTTTCCTTTAAGATTGTTGTGCTCAAAAGGAGAGCTCCACAGGAAACAAGGGAGAGGTGAAGGGAAAGAAGAAGTAAATTCACAGGACACCAGACGGGGATCTGAAGACCTCCAGATACGACTCTGTAGCCTAAAGCCACCCACAAAGCTCAACTAGGGACTAGATGACCAACTGGATCAGGAGCAAATCACTCAGAATCAGAGGCTGAAACTTATGTCCATCCACCTAGTGGAGACAGGGAACTGAAAACTGACCAGACATTTATTTATTTTATTTATTTATTGCATTTGTATCCCACATTTTCCCACCTATTTGCGGGCTCAGTGTGGCTTACAATACATTGTATTAATGGAAGTACAATTTGTTACAGCTCGATTGTGGTTACATTGTTATGCATTGAGTTTAAGACAGAGTCTACGTATCGTTAAGAGAATAGTACAATGGAACAGAACAATGGAACAAAGGAAGAACAACGGATACTGATAAGACTATAGAACAATAGCGCGAAAAACTTTCGGGTATAGCATTTTACCTGTAGATTAAGGTTTAAGTATGTTAAAATGAGAGTACAGATGAGAATGTGTTGATGTATTACTAACAGTGTGCGTAGAGTTCATGTGTTTTGATCCTTTCGATAGATATTTTCGAAGAGATGAGTCTTCAATAGTTTGCGGAAGTCGGTCAGCTCGTTGGTCGTCTTCAGGTTGCGTGGAAGATTGTTCCAAAATTGCGTGCTCATATAAGAAAAGGTTGATGCGTGCATCATTTTGTATTTTATGCCTTTGCAATTTGGGAAGTGGAGGTTCAGGAAAGTTCGGGATGATCTTTTAGCATTTCTAGGTGGTAGGTCTATTAAGTCAGACATGTAGGCTGGGGCTTCACCATGAATAATTTTGTGGACTAGTGTGCATACTTTAAAAGTGATGCGTTCCTTGAGTGGGAGCCAGTGTAGCTTCTCTCGTAAGGGTTTTGCGCTTTCGTATTTTGGTTTCCCGAAAATGAGTCTGGCAGCTGTGTTCTGGGCTGTTTGAAGTTTCTTCAGTATTTGCTCTTTACAACCTGCGTAGAATGAGTTGCAGTAATCCAAATGGCTGAGTACGAGTGATTGCACTAGGCTGCGGAAGACGGATCTTGGGAAGAATGGTCTTATTCTTTTCAGTCTCCACATGCTGTAAAACATCTTTTTGGTTGTGTTGTTTGCGTGATTTTTGAGTGTAAGTTGGCGGTCAATAGTGACTCCAAGGATTTTTAAAGTTTCAGAAATTGGAAGATTTAGTTTTGGTGTGTTTATAACGGTGAATTCATTCGTGTTGTATTGGGAGGTATCAGGCATTGAGTTTTTTCTGCATTCAGTTTCAAACGAAATGCATCTGCCCAGGTGTTCATGATGTGTAAGCTTTGGTTGATTTCATTGTGGATTTCTTTGATGTCTTGTTTGAAAGGGATATATATTGTTACATCGTCAGCGTATATATGTGGGTTGAGGTTATGGCTTGCTAGAAGTTTTGCCAGGGGTGTCATCATTAGGTTGAAGATAGTTGGTGAGAGGGGTGATCCTTGCGGTACTCCACATTCTGGTGTCCATGCTGCAGACGTAGTTGAATTTGATGTGACCTGGTATGAGCGTAAGGTTAGGAACCCCTTGAACCAGTTTAGGACATTGCCTCTGATGCCAAAGTATTCAAGTATATGTAGTAGGATTCCGTGGTCCACCATGTCAAAGGCACTTGACATGTCAAATTGTAGGAGGAGTATATTGTTACCGGTTTGCAATCATTTGTTTAAATTTAGTCATTAGTGTAATTAGTACTGTTTCGGTGCTGTGGTTCGATCGGAATCCTGATTGGGCATCATGCAGTATTGAGAATTTGTCTAGATAGTTTGTAAGTTGTTTTGTTACCATCCCTTCGGTTATTTTGGTTATTAGTGGTATGGATGCTACTGGTCGGTAATTGGTTATTTCATTTGCACTTTTCTTTGCGTCCTTGGGTATTGGGGTGAGTAGAATATTTCCTTTTTCTTTTGGGAAAAGCCTGCTTTGTAGCATGGAGTTTACATGGTTCGTTAGGTCTGTTATGAATTGTTGAGGGGCTGATTTCATGAGGTTGTTTGGGCATATGTCTAGTTTGCAGTTGGATTTGGCGAATCTTTTGAGTGTTTCAGAGATGAGGTCTTCTGATAGTATTTTGAATTCGGTCCAGGTTCTGTCTGCTGGGTATATTCCATCTTCTAGGTCTAGATAGTCTAGGAATGTGGCATATTCAGTAGGGCTGGTGGGTATTTTAAGTCGTAGTTGAATGATTTTCTCTCTGAAGTATTTCGCAAGGTTGTCAACACTTGGTATGTCTTTGTTGTTGTTTGTAACTGGTGTGGTGTCTAGCAGTTTGTTCACAAGGAAGAAGAGTTTGTGTGTGTCTTTGTAGTTTGATCCAATGATTGTCTTGTAATGTAGTCTTTTAGTCTGTTTTATGGTGTATTTGTATTTCCTCCGAAGTAGTTTCCAGGCATTTAGTGTTTGTTCATCCTTCTTTTTGTTCCATGCGCGTTCTAGTTTCCTAACTTGTGTTTTGAGTTTTTTCAGCTCTTCGGTGAACCATGGATTTGATTTTTTCCTATGTGATGTTCTGGTTTGGATAGGGGCGATTTTGTCTAATGTTATTTTACATATATCGTCCCATTCTTGGAGGAATTGGATGGTGTCTGGATTTGTTAACCATTCATTTTGGTAAATCTGTTGCCAGAATGTTGTGGGGTCTATTTTTCCTCTCGTGGTGTATGTTGTTGTTTGCTCATGTTTGTTAATTGCACTTCTGTGTATTTTTCGCCAGTGAAGGGAGACATGTGCTTTATGGTGGTCTGACCATAGTGTGGGTGTCCATCTTGTGTCAGTGACTAGGATAGTTCTGGGTCGAATTTGTGTGTGATAATGTCTAGTGTGTGTCCTTTTGTATGTGTTGGTTGAGTGTTAGGTGCATATAGATCCCAAAGTTTTAAAAATTCTTTGCATTCTCGTGTTCCTGTTGAGGTGTCGTTTTCAAGGTGTAGGTTGATATCTCCTATTATGAGGATGTTTGAGGCAGATACACATGTATTTGAGATGAAGTCCATAAGTTGTGTTTGGGCGTCTTGCCACTTTCCTGGTGGCCTGTAGAATAGAATAGCATTGAGGTGTTCTAGTAGGTTTGGATGATTAATTCTTGTTGAGGCGATTTCGAGTTGTGGTGAGGTGGATTCACCAGTGGTTGCAATGGTGAACTCGGATTTGTAAATGATAGCTATTTCGCCACCTCTTTTTCCATATCTTGTCCAGTGGGTGATTTTGTATTCTGGTGGGCATGTCTCTAAAATGGCGGGGTCTGTAGGGCTATGGAACCAGGTTTCTGTGATGAATAGGATGTCTAAATTGTCTGTGGTAATCCAGTCTAGTATATCTACTGAATTGCTTAATACTGATCTTGCATTATATATCTCTCTTGGCAGCCAGTTCAGCTAATCAGTACTTTCTATCTCCATCTGCTGGTTGATGGACACAATTAACCCACATGTTCTGGAGTAGTGGGAAGCTATGTAATGGAAATGACTGTTCTTTCTGCACTCTATCCTGAGAACATGGAATTGTGTAAGAAAGACACAAAGTTATACCCAATGTGGTTTGTAATTGTAAATGTGCAGGAGCCAGAATCCTACATGGTGACTTCTTGTATAAAGAACTGCATTGCCTGATATTTTAATGAACACAAGCCACTGTGAATAACCACTGAAGGAGTCCAAAGATTACCTCAGGTGGTTGGGAGTTTGACTACAAAAGGCTGATGGTAGGCCTGCCTAAATCCTCAGATTTTTTTTTTCTCTGCCAGCAAAAACTATGGTAAATGTCCTTTGGGAGCATCTGACATGACATTTCAGCTTTAGTACCAGGGACCCAAGGGTAAGGAACCTGCAAAAATCAGGAACAAATAAATCCCAGGCTCCTTTGGTACTACTCATAACGATCCCAATAATTCAAGCCAAGATATCTCTGAGGAATATACTGTTTGGCAACAGTGGCCTAGTGGTTAGGGTGGTGGACTTTGGTCCTGGGGAACTGAGGAACTGAGTTCAATTCCCACTTCAGGCACAGGCAGCTCCTTGTGACTCTGGGCAAGTCACTTAACCCTCCATTGCCCCATGTAAGCCGCATTGAGCCTGCCATGAGTGAGAAAGCGCGGAGTACAAATGTAACAAAAATAAAAACCGCTTCACATCAGCCAAGCAAAATCTTTCCCCAGGACATATTGCTTTTAGGCAGAAAACGGCAGTTAAATTCTAGGTTCTTTAGATGGATCCAGAATAAAACTGTTCTGTATTCCCACAGACAATACTTCTTCTGGCCAGGACTGAGGTTGAGGCTTGAGCTCTCTTGAGGGTTGCCATGTATCTATGCCCTTCTGATTCCATTGCAGAGCCTCAGCTTTCAAGAGGTGCCCCCCCCCCCCCCAAAAAAAAAAAAAAAGATAAACAAAAACCCTTAAAGATGAAGGTCTAATATCCTCAGATGAAGGTCCACCCAAGAGGTGTTAAAGGGGGAAGGAACTCTGGCTTCTCTCTTCAGCTTTTAGCACTTAAATTGAATATTTTTTTTCAAAAGAGCTGAAATGAATCCAAAGTACCTCCTGCTCCACTGGTATAAATTCTCCAGCTAATCCATAATAAACCAGCTCAGGAGATGCATGGCTAGCCAGTCAGCATGTGTTGGACACAGAGAAATACTGAGTATGCTAAGTCCACAATATAGAGGTGAAGCATATAATAGGAGAATAATAAGGGATGAATCACAAAAAACTACTTTGTTTCTCTCTTTCCATCAGCTGGTAAACAGACATAACCCACAAGCACTGGACTGGTCTGGTTTCGATACTAAGGAATGTAATTTATTTATATGTAATGAGCTGAAATTTCATGCATTACAGAGGGAAAGGGAAATGGGACTTGATATACCACCTTTCTATGGTTTTTGCAACTACATTCAAAGTGGTTTAAATAGTATATACAGGTACTTATTTGTACTGGGCCAAAAGAGGGTTGTGACTTGCCCAGAGTCAGAAGGAACTGCAATATATCTATTATTTAAATGATTCAGACATAAGAGTGTAAAATAAAAATATTTCCATTTTCAGGTGTTATGTACCACTTCAATATACAAGGAAGGATACATTTGCACACAGTTTGGATCATATGCTAATGTCCCTATTATCACAAAGGAATACAGTGCCGGTACGAAGCTACTGAGATAGTGTAATTATAAATCTCTTAACAATTATTGTTTTGCACAGTGTCATATACTATGAGAATCATTCTTTTCCATTTGACTGCCTGCTTTTTTTGTATTTCCCGAGCATAAATTACCGAGTTTTGCCTAATCAAAAGAAAATTCCTGGAAAAAAACCCACAGTGAATAAATTTGAAGAGCACACATACATTCACTGGATGCATTATAATAAAGGCTTTCAGTCATTTGACTGCAATTTTCTGAAACGCAGCTGAAGAGCTAGAGACATATGACAGCAGTAATGATCCAAAAAACTGTGCACAGCATGTATCCTTATTTGTACGTTGAACTAGTATTTGACATTTGAAAATGGAATATTTTTATTTTACACTATGGTGCCTGAATAGTTTAAACATGCCACTATATGCATGAATTATAGTCAAGACAATCAGTCACTTGGCTACAATTTTCTGAAATGTGTTTTTGCTAAAATTGGATTATCAAAGTCTAAACAGAATTAACTATATTTTTTTATAGAGAACATCACACCTGATCCCTTATAAACAGTTGTGAACAGAACTTCAATTAAAATCCAAAACATCTGTTAAAACATCCATTGAATCGGGTCTTAGTGCAGAGTGGTTGTCCTTGAGCCCAGAAGATAGACTGGTTCCACCGAGATTGGAAAGCAGTTTATTGGCTTTCGCACTGTCTGTGAAGGGGCAGAATTTAGACTCGTCGAGCAGGGAGCCAGTCAGTGGAATGACCCATTTCCCCACCACCTTTTCGAGATGGCTGGGAAACAGGTTATCGGGGATCAAGGCTTGACACTGCAACAACTTTTGGTGCTGCTGGGTTGGTTCAGCACAGCATAATGCCGCCCTCAGTGGATTACTGAAACTAGAAGTAGTCGACTGAGACGCCATCAAGATGATGGATCTGTCCCTACAGCAAACTGTGAATATATCTTCAGAGAAGTCTGGTGTTATCCAGGCTAAGGTGCAAATACAGTAGATCTACTCTGTTAGTAACCTTTTGCTTTTGAACTGGACAAAAATTTGGTGTTATATAATTACTTCAGATGTATGTATGAACAATTTCTGGGTTCTAAAGTTAGCCTATATATTTTCCTGATTCTTCTTTGGTGACCCCAAGGTGCTGTAAGGAATTTTTTGGGAACTTTGCCCAAAGGTCTTGGTGATGGGGCATCATACTTGTTAAAATGTCCTGTTACATATCATGTAAAAATTTAATGGTGATGATTCATTTCTTGAATCTAAGCAATTGCTGGAATTTCTGGTGGCTTGGGAGGGTGGATCTGACTGCGATGGTAGTTCCCTTTAGTTAGCATGTAATCTGGCTATCACTGTATAAGATTCTTCTGCCTTGTTGTTAAGGTTTTATTTCCTTTTCTATATTTATATTCCTGCTTGACTCCAGCAATACTGTGGACTAATGGATGATGTTTATTTCCTCTATTAAGTGGGTTTTCTGTATCTATCTTTTTTTCTGATTTCTTTTTTTTTTTTGTTACATTTGTACCCCGCGCTTTCCCACTCATGGCAGGCTCAATGCGGCTTACATGGGGCAATGGAGGGTTAAGTGACTTGCCCAGAGTCACAAGGAGCTGCCTGTGCCTGAAGTGGGAATCGAACTCAGTTCCTCAGTTCCCCAGGACCAAAGTCCACCACCCTAACCACTAGGCCATTCCTCCACTTAACATAGTAACATAGTAGATGACGGCAGAAAAAGACCTGCATGGTCCATCCAGTCTGCCCAACAAGATAAACTCATATGTGCTCCTTTTTGTGTATACCTTACCTTGATTTCTACCTGTCCTTTTCAGGGCACAGACCGTGTAAGTGTGCCCAGCACTATCCCCACCTACCAACCACCAGCCCCGCTTCCCACCACCGGTTCTGGCACAGACCGTATAAGTCTGCCCAGCACTATCCCCGCCTCCCAACCACCAGTCCCGCCTCCCACCACCGGCTCTGGCACAGACCGTATAAGTCTGCCCAGCACCATCCCCGCCTCCCGCCATCGGCTCTGCCACCCAATCTCGGCTAAGCTCCTTAGGATCCATTCCTTCTGAACAGGATTCCTTTATGTTTATCCCACGTGTGAAGTGAATGCTTCAATTTTATTTTAAAATAAAACTAAAAAAAAAAAAAAAAAAAGAATTTACTGCACCCCCTATATACTGCCTACTCCTCAGGGCTGGACAGCAACTCCAATCATTACACCACACTAAAGAAATCCTTCCCAATATAGAAAATTGCCTTTCTACATATCAGCCTCTGAAATGTTTAATGAAAAAAAAAATGCTTTTAAAACATCTATGGTGGAGCAAGATAGCAGTTGATTTTTTTTCTTTCTTTGAAGAATATGGCGTGTCTCGTCTTAGATGTATCCCTGTTTGAAGAAATCTTTTGTCTCCCTTGTGTCTTTCAAAGTGCCATCTTTTTTACCCGACTCCTTATATAGAATGTAGCCATTGATGGAGGCTCTGACTGGATTTATAATTGAAACCTACTACTTAGCATTTCTATAGTGCTGCCAGGGTTACGCAGCGCTGTACAAGTTTAATAAGGGGAAGGACAGTCCCTGCTCAAAAGACCTCCCCCCTCCCCCAAATTGTTACGCTGGAATCTCTTTGGATCACTATTGATGGATTAGGTAAAGTACGCTGTGAGTTTTAAATCCTCTAATGAACTGATGAACAACTGTTGAGATTTCTGTCTGAAAATACTTTTAGGATGGCTGCTCAGGAAAAGACTTTGCAAGAATTACATTTTAAAAAAATTTGAAATTAGGACTGTTTGGCAGCTCAGAGAAGGTTAGAAAAACTAAATAATTGGTCAAGATCTAAAAACTTACAGATTTATAAATTTCCCCAAAATAGGTGGATTCCCCAATGGGAATCCTGAAGAAGTATATGAATGAGATTCTGGGGTTTGCAGCTGACTCTACCTAAAATTATTAGAGCTTATTATATTCCTGTTCTGTCCCCCCCCCCCAAGCTAATTTGAAACTTTCTGAAGAGTTTACTGTGTCTCAATATAGCTTGAATATGCCTAAAACTTCTACAGATTCAAAAGATGTTATTCCAGCCACTATGATTGTAATTTTACTGTGGAATCTGATAAGGAATTTATTTCAAAGATGCTCAAGTACAGAAATTATTTTTCTATTTGCAATTATGGAATTTTCCAGATGTATGTAGAGCTACACACAAAAAAAAATGAGAAAACTTCTTACTTTTAAGACCTAGAGTTCAACAGCTGGGGGGCTCGATTTTTGTTAAAATTTCCATGCAAGTCTATTGTGTGGTATAGTGCTGTGAAGTATATTTTCTTTGAACCATAATTAATTGGACTGATAAGATTTCTTTTACTATCTCTGAAGAAAAGCCACTAAATCTGACATATGTTCCACTGTCACCATTATTCCTTTGTTTTCCTATTGTATTTTGTTTCTTATTATTCTCCTATTATATGCTTCACCTCTATATTGTGGACTTTAATAAGGCTGATATTTAAAGTAATTTTCTTTTATTATTATGTGTCAATCAACATTAGCTGAATGAATATATATTTTCTTGTTCAATCATATTATTTCAAAGTGTTTTTAGTTGAATATTATATTGAAATTTAATAAAAAATAACAATACACACAACTATATTTGAAAATTTAGAGTGCTGGTTTTAGCATAATTAAGGCAAAGCTATAAAGACAGGACAGTTTTTGACTTTTTTTTAAGCAGTTTGAGTAAAGTATGTATCCTAGTCAAGCAAAACATTTATTTGTAACTCATCAGTAATTAGTTATTAACCTTAATTAATAACGTCTCACATGACATCACAATTTTATTATACACTCTTCCAAGCAAACTTGAAGAAACTTATTGTAGAAGCAATCCCACCAGTCAGAAATTTCTGTTTTTCTTTTTCCACCTTTGCCAAGTACAGAAATTTGCTTTTACTGCACTACGTTCAGCCTGTTCTCCCTGTCAGATTCATTCAGGGTTGCAGCAATTTGTGACATTACATTTACAGAACTTTTAGTCCACTATTACCAATATAGTTCAAAGCACATAACAATAAGAAAGCTAGACCAGACATTTAGGAACATACATTGACTTGATAACAAAATTAAAATGAATTCACTCTATTTAAAACATATTTCCTAAAGAGATAAGTTTAAAGAAGATGCTTAAAACCTAATAAAACTAGACAAACCTTTAATCTCATTTGGAAGGTGTAACCAAAAACCTGCTGCTTGGTATGTAAAGGCTGTCTGAAACAATTCCAATAACGAACACCATTAGGACTAGGGAAGGTCAGAAAATTAAACAATCAAATAAGATGCATTCTCCCATGTGCTGGCATATCAATGTCATCTAATAGCCGGTATAGCTCTGTACAATATTTTAAAAACCAGACTACCTAGTTTAAGCATAATCTGGCCCTTAACCGGAAGACAATGAATCATTACAAAGAACAGAGTAATATGTTAGGAAATTTAACGAAAAGATCAAATTGCATAGCAGTACTTTGTCTCGTTTGCAACCGTTTTAAAAGACTCTTAGCTACCCCTGAGTAAACTATATTGCAATAACCAAGTTTGCTCTCAAAACTAAAGACAACTACCAGTTGAAACTGTTCGTGATTGATAAATTTTCTAATTCTTCTCAATTTCTGCATTACCCAAAAGCAGTTCCTTGTCAAATGATTTATTTGTTCCATCATGGTCATCTTACAATCAATGATAATCCCCAAGAAATTAATTTCTCTCTCTAAATATATAGATGTTGTATTATTCACTATAAATATGAAATCAGCAACCTCAACAACTTTAACAAACAGCAGAAATTTGGTCTTTTCCTTATTCAGCTGAAGAAAATTCCTACCCATCCAAGCATCTAAAAGACATACATCTTGTAAGTTCTGGTAATGAATCCACTAGTTTAGATCTAATTGGAAATAGTACAGTAATGTCATCAGCATATATATAAGCTTGGTAACCAAGATTTTCCAATGAATATCATAAAGATGATAACACATTAAATAAAAGGGGTGAAAGTGGGGAGCCCTGAGGCACTCCACAACTGGGCATCCATCTATTTCAGCATCCATCTGAAATAGAGAGCTGCACAGGAGCCAGGGATAGCGGGATTCTCGTGGCTACTACGGGAATCCCCTCCAGGTCTGCAGGGAAGTACACGGTGATCCGATTTTTGCCTTCCCTCCCTCGAGCCGCAAAGTGCCCTCCCAGCACATACCTCAAGGCACCCTGGAATCTAATGGTTTCCTTGGGACAAGAAAGATCCCCACTCTTTCCTGTCCACTGCCGTTAAACCTCTCGCTGTCACCCCTTTTTTAAAATGGCTTCTGAGACTTCCAGCAGCGGTCTAATGACAGCATTTGCTTTAAGCTTTGTTTTAATTCATTAATCCAGCCCTTAAATGCACATAGTTTTGTTTTTTAAACTCAAAGATGAATCCTAAAGGTAGTTGAACAATTAGGTATAAACTGTGTTTCTGACTTTTCTTGTTTTGGGCTGCTTTGGGTCCTGCTGATCTGTACATCTGCTGTCTTAGCAGAGTATTGAAGAAAATTATGTTACTTTTATTAGTATTTTTACTGCTTATAGAATCTGGCTTTCTTGGGGGTGGGGGTCAAGGTGACTACGGCACAGCAAGGGCTGGGTGGGCCGGGAGCTGGGATGGAGGAGATTACTTGCAGCAGGGGTGGGTTAGATTTATGACCCCGTGCAACTCTCTAATCTGAAAATTCGTCCTGCATTTTAATCAAACAGGATCTATGAGAAAGAAAGCCCCTAAACCAATTCAGTACTCTGTCTGATATTCCAATACTGTCTAATTTCTTCAAAAGAACATCATGCTATACTTGACAGGTCCAGTTGCATTATTAAAGCCTGGTCACCAAAAGCTAATGAGTTAAGTTGTGAACTCTCTTCTCATTTACTATTTATTTAGGCTTGATATACAGCATTTTTTGTAAACACAAGTCAAGGTGGTTTACAGATTTAAAAAGTAAAAATTCAGATAAAAGAACTTTATTCTATCAAAGGAAAGGCACAGATACACCAAAGAACAATCCATACAAGTGCTGACATTAAAACACAGTATTCACTCTAATGTTTCTTTGTCATGCTTTATTTCTTTTTTTGGATTTTGTTCACACCTTTTCTGTAGTAGCTCAAGGTGAGTTACAATCAGGTACACTGTGTATTTCTCTGTCCCTGGAGGGCTTTATCTCTTGTCTTAGATCTTCCTCCTTCCCCATGAAGGTCCCAGCATGTCTTTCTCCCCCCTACAGGTAGTCCTTTAAACTTGCCTGAAGCAGCAGTGTTAAAAACATGCTGCCTCTGACCAGTGGGACCTTTCTTCTACTGTATCCCACCTTCTGGAAAGAAGTTGCATCAAAGGAGGTGGGACACAGCACAGGAAAAGGTCATGTGCCAGCTGGAGGCAGCACGCCTCTCAAGGAAGTTTAATAGACAGGAGACCAAGTGACGTCAAAACACTGAAACCAATTAGGTCAGTCTCAGTTTCCCCTTCCCCACATAGCCATCATCGCCGTACTCTCAAAACAAAGCAAGCAAACCTATGAGCTTCTGCATCCACATTGTTGCTCTTTGTTGGTAGCATTTGTATTTAATCTCACTTATATTTTCAAACATGCCGGCTTGTGCAGCATATGGATGTACACAGAGGAAGTGTAATAACGGAATAACTTCATAGGTAGAGTAGTAATTTGTTATAAATCATAATTTGTTATAAATCATAATCAGTGTGTGACTTGGAGGAGCTAGTTATAGGGACAACCTAGCACATGTTATATTTGTGCAGAGATTGTTTTCTCCTGATAAAGGGCCACTAAAACAGACATCATGTTATGAGAATCAGGTGCTCAACATTCAGAGTTTCTATTTATTTATGACATTTATACCCCATATTAAACATGAATTAGGTTGAAACCTGGGAGCATTTTAAATCTTTTTTTTTCCCTGTGCCTAGATCAAAAGAAAAAGATGGCATGTGGCCACTTGCTTCTTTTTGTTTTCTGGATTTCAGAGATATATTATAAAAATGCACTTGATATTTTTATTACTATTATTTAAAAGACAGATAACACTGTCCAGTTCAGCACACTACTGACAAGTTCATACAAAGTTAATTATGTTCAGTGGAAAATAAATCAGTTGGCTCAGGGTGCCTGCTATGTGAATATTCCATCATTGTTTCATTATTGCTACCACGTATGACATATGGGCATTTGCTTTAAACTTAATTTTTTATCCAGACCTTACATACATATGGTTTGCTTTTTAATCCCAAAGGTGAATCCTAAGGGTGGCTGAACAATTAGGTTATAATAAACTGTGTTGTTTCTGACTTTACTTGTTTTAGAGTGTTTTGCGTCCTGCTGATCTGTACATCTGCTGTCCGGAATTTTGGAAAATGGAAATAAGGACATACAATTTAAATTTTGGATTTACTTTTTGCAATGTGATGGATGCCTGTTCTGGTGTGTGCATGCATCTATCAGTAATTAAGACATAAAACATATAACTAGATAGTAGGTTCTTTGGCTGAAGGAAAGTGCTACTCTGCTACAACGTTAGTAATCCTTTATGAGTATTATATACTCAATACTTGTTATTTCTGCAATTAACATTCACAGAACTTCTCAATTAGCATTTTGATCAAAAAGGACTACCAAAAAAAAAAAACCCAACAACAAAAAAATCACTCAGAACCTTTGCCTGACCTGCTACCAGATTCTGAGTGTTCTAAGCAGAAAGGAGAAAATTTGTCTTCATTTCAGGAAGCAGGAGGTTAGTGAAATTTAAAGGAGAATAAGCAGTCAGCAAGTTGAACAGGCTTAGGCACTGCTATATTTTCAATCTCCATGTGTAAAATCTGACTTGCAATTAGGTCTTACTTTATAAGCAATGGTAAAGAAAGCCTTCCCTGGGAATTTTTCCTGTTATGAAATGTTTCACAATAACATCAGGCAAAAATCAGCAGATCGCACAAAGGGAATGATTACAAGATTTAAAAATAGGTTTAACATGCACATATGGCACAATGAATAAGGAAATGTTGCACATTTCTAACTGACAACTAAAAGGGCTATAAATTTGGAGCCACCATCACTGCTGCCTCAAGATTACTAACCAATATTTTCTCTTGATGTAGTAATAAAAGGGACAAGCTCCAGAGCCTGGTAAATTAAGCAACAGCAAAACTTAGATTAATATTGCTCACCATCAGGTAGACCTGGTTTTTCACTGATCCGGATTTTCCGCTCTGGTACAACAGGCTCCCCTTCAGCATTTCCAATATCTGCAGGAAGATATGCCAAGGACCTCCTTTCTTCTTTCAGTGACCTTGGGAAATACAGTGGCAACAACTTTTTGTAAGTGGCCTGAAAAGAAATAAGATGAGAAACTCACACAGAGGCCTATGCAATAAAAACATAAGTATACAACAAAACATGCATTAAACATTTCTCTTTCTAACGTATTAAAAAAAAAGTTGACTCCTACTGGACTATGCAAGCTAATGAGCTAAATAAAATGGTGTAAGAACAATAGAATAGCCATACTGGGTCAGACCAATGGTACATCTAGTCCATCCTGCTTCGTACTAGTGGCCAATCCAGGTCACAAGTACCTGGCAGAAACCCAATTAGTAGCAACAATCCATGCTGTCAATCTCAGGGCAAGCAGTGGTTTCCCCCATGTCCATCTCAGTAACAGATTATGGACTTATCCTCCAGGAACTTGACCAAACCTTTTTTTAAACCCACATACGCTAACTGCCATTACCACATCATCCATCAATGAGTTCCAGAGCTTAACTATTCTTTGAGTGAAAAAAATATTTCCTCCTATTTGTTTTAAAAGTATTTCCATGTAACTAACTTCACTGAGTGTCCCCTGGTCTTTGTACTTTTTGAAAGAGTGAAAATAATCAATTCACTTTTACTTGTTCTACTCCACTTAGAATTTTGTAGACCTCAATCATGTCCCCCCTTTTACAACCTCAAGAGGCCTAAACTCTTTAGCCTTTTCTCAGATGGGAGGAGTTCAATTCCCCTTATTATACTGGTTGCTCTTCTTTGAACCTTTACTAATTTCACTATATCTTTTTTTGAGATACGGTGATCAGAATTGACCATGGAGCGATACAGAGGCATAACATTCTTGAATGTATTTTGCATTCCTTTCATAATTCCTAGCATTCTGTTTGCTTTTTTGGCCGCCGCCACCACACACTGGGCAGAAAATTTCAACGTACTGTTTACAATGACACCTAGATCTTTTTCTTGAGTACAGACTCCTAAGGTGGACCCTAACATCAGATAACTATGATTTGAATTATTCTTCCCTATGTGCGTCACTTTGCATTTGTCCACATTAAATTTCATCTGCCATTTAGATGCCAAGTCTTCCAGTTTCCTAAGGTCTTCCTGAAAATTTACACAATCCACATGTGTTTTGACAACTTTGAATAGTTTTGTGTTATCTGCAAATGTAATCACCTAACTCGTGGTTCCAATTTCCAGATCATTTATAAATATGTTAAACAGCACCGGTTCCAGTACAGATCCCTGTAGTACTCCACTATTCACCCTCCTCCATAGAGAAAAACTGCCATTTAACCCTATCCTCTGCTTTCTGTCCAATAATCAATTCCTAATCTACAGAAGGACATTGCCTCCTATCCCCTGACTTCTTAATTTTCTCAGGAGTCTCTCATAAGGAACTTTGTAAAAAGCTTTCTGAAAATCTAGATATACTACATCAACTGACTAACCGGCTCACCTTTATCCATATGTTTATTCACGTCTTCAAAGAAATGAAGCAAACTGGTGAAGCAAGACTTCCCTTGGCTGAAACCATGCTGATTCTGTCCAATTAAACCATATTTGTCTATGTGTTCCGTAATTTTATTCTTTATAATAGTTTACACAATTTTGACTTGCACCAAAATCAGGCTTACCGGTCTGTAATTTCTCAGAACCCTTAAAAAAATAAAATCGGCGTTATATTGGCCACCCTCCAATTTTCAGGTACTACTGATGACTAACGACAGGTTACAGATCACTAATATATCAGCAAGTTCATGTTTTGAGTTCTTTCAGTACCCTGGGGTGTATGCCATCCAGTCCAGGTGATTTATCACTCTTTAACTGGTCAATTTGGCTCAGTACTTCTTTCAGCTCTCCAAGATTTCTTTCAGTTTTTCCACATCTAAACCAGGTAGATCTCTTACATCTTCTTCCATAAAGGCCAAAACAAAGAATTAATTCAATCTCTATGCTATGGCCTCGTCCTCCCCTGAGTGCCCCTTTCATGATCTAACAGTCCCACAGACTTTCTGCTTCTGATGTACCTAAAAATGTTGCTACTGCGGCAGGTTTTTCTTCATATTCTCTTTTAGCCTGCTATAGCAATGATTTGCATCTAACTTGCCAGTACATCTAACTTTATTTATTTTTTGTCTATTAGATTGTAAGCTCTTTGAGGAGGGACTGTCTTTCTTCTATGTTTGTGCAGTGCTGCGTATGCTTTGTAGCGCTATAGAAATGCTAAATAGTAGTAGTAGTAGTGCTTACATTGCTTCTTATTTTCTTCATTGAGATCCTTTTTGAGTCATTCCGTGTCAAGTGGACCAGGGGTCCCCACCTCACCATCTCAGATTTTGATGAAATTTTGTACATAGTTTCTTTATGATAAAAAAACTAAGCTGTGCAAAATTTTAGTTCAAAAGACTAACAATTGGAGGTTCTAGGGGACCTCAAGTAAAGGGTTGCAAAATGTCGCCTGAGCAAAAATGACATTTTGGGCCAACTTCCAGAAGCTGTAAAACTGGAAGTTTTAATAGTACAGGGGGGATATTTGGAGAACCTGCACTACTTTTAGGGCTTAATGAACTGGCAAAACCCCATGTTCCTAGTCCTCTTACGTTTTGAATGGTTTAGGCTCAAACCTTGCCAAAAAAACGGCAAAAATCAATTTACAGCGATGTTGAGGCTGCTGTAGTTTCTAAACTAGTTGGCCTTTCAGGTTGATTTTTGGTAGGTGTACTAAATGCACGGCTGTAATGAGGCATTCCAATTTGCAGCACTTTCCTTCAAGTGGTTGAAAAATTATAAGCGTTCAAAGTTGGTATAAAAAGCATTTTTGCCCATTTTGGGCTATCTTTGATGCCCTTGATCTCCAGTGGGACAGCTTCAATATTCTTTCTTTTAGCACCATTAGAAAGAGCAGATTTCCTTCTATCAGAATATGTAGTTTTCAATTTGGCGTCTCTCCATATAAGGATTGCAAAAAAAGTGTTTTTTGGCCAGTATTGTTGAATGATAGATGAAATGGATATAGGGCCCATCGATGTTTCTAATTGCTGTATAAGTCACTCAGTTGCTTTAAGCATGCGCTGGTCCATGGTGGCTACGCCACTACCAATTCAATAGGAAGTGGCAACCTCATCGCCAAGAGGTCACGCCCGATAGCCAGGCAAGTCCAGCCACTTGGCACAGGTTCCCAAGCCTGAAGGTGGGCATCTTACTTGAGATGGTGAGGTGGGGACGACCTTTAAAATTGATCCACTTGACACGGGATGACTCTTTTTCATTCTTTGAAGGATGCTCTTTTGGCTCCAATAGCCTCTTTCACTTCACCTTTTAAACATGCTGGCTGTCATTTGCTCCTCTTTCCACCTTTGTAAATATGTGGAATGCATCTTATTTGGGTTTCCAAGATGGAAATTTTAACAACATCCATATCTGATTTAAAAGTTGATCCTTTTGGCTTATTTTTTAACCATGTTCCTCATTTTATCAGTCGCCCTTTTGAAAATTAAACATTGCTACAGTAGATTTCCTTTGTGACTTCACTCCAGATATTAGATCAAATTTGATCATGTTATGATCACTATTTCCCAGCAGACTCAACACTGCTACCTCTCATACTATCCCCTGCATTCCAATAAGGATTAGATCTAAAATAGCTTCCCCTCTTGTCAGTTCCCGGACCAGTTGCTCCAAGAAGCAGTCATTATGTATAGGAATTTTACCTCCCTAGCGCTCCCTGATATAACATTTATTCAGTGAATATTGGGGTAATTGACACCCATTGTAATGGTGCCCAATTTGCCAGCTCTCCCAATTTCTGTAAACATTTCTTCATCTGTCTGTTTGTTCTGTCCTGGCGGACATAGTACAGCCCTACCAGTATACTTCCCTTCACACATGGAATTTCTATCTACAAGGATTCTGTTTCATGTAGGATGTTTATTTTGTTTCACTCAATTCAATCAAACATACAACGCAACCAACCCCCCCCCCCCCCACCCCCAAATTTGATCCACTCTATCAAGCACAACTTCCACTTATGGCCCTTACGACCCCAGGTGAATTGAGATGATGCCAGAAGTGAAAATATCCTGATATGACTTCCTGCATGGGGCTCCCACTTAACCAATCACGCACCACAGCCTATGAACGGAGGGCACTGTACCCCAATAAAATCAATCCCTCACGATCCCCGAAGCACGGAAGCCCACCAGCGCATCGTCCCCACACTGGTCTGGGTAAATCAGGAGCTCCAGACCAGCAAAGGTGGCTGTGTTGACTGTGTGTGCTTGCAGGTGTAGCAGGAGTAGACAAAACAGAAAGAGACTGAAGCAGCTGAGCGAACCAAGGAAGAATGAGGAATGACACTGCTGACTACATTCGTGGGAGGGGGCAATTGGGAAGGCAATGTGGAGGGACTGAATCAGCTAAAGAAGTGACCTAGATAAAGATTGGTGGCAATAAGAAAGAGGCGAACATGCAGTGGAGACAGTCCAGGTGGCAGAAGGACAAAGGGGAACATGCTGCAGAGGGAACTTGCCAGACTATTTAAGGTACCTGGAGTGGAGGAGTGGCCTAGTGGTTAGAGCACTGGTCTTGACAGCCAGAGGTGGCCGGTTCAAATCCCACTGCTGCTCCTTGTGGTCTTGGGCAAGTCACTTAACCCTCCATTGCCTCAGGTACAAAATTAGATTGTGAGTCCTCCAGGGACAGGGAAATATCCAGTGTACCTGAATGTAATTCACCTTGGGCTACTACTGAAAAAGGTGTGAGCAAAATTCAAATAAATAAATACCTAATCCTTATCCTATTCCATTGAGCTAACCTTCCTAAACCGGCTCCAAAGTTTTTGCCATGCAGTGGTTTACACTGCTTTGCTTAGCCTTTTACGAATCTCGAGGGCAACCTACTGAACAGCATGGAGTTTAGTCCTATTCTTGTGGTCTATAATCCTTCTAGAAAACCCTGGACCAGGAAACACCCTAACTCCAACAGAAGACGTTTATTAAACAATGTCAATATATACTCTCACTACTACTGGCCAGAACCAAATACCCAAATCAAGCTACAAACAATCCACACTCCATCACTGTTGACAACTGAGAAAAACTTGTTCTCTTCTGAACTTAACCAAACAAGTCTCCCCTTTGGAATACAAGGCTCAACACATTCCCGTCCACGCCATTTATATCAACACCAGGTCAGTGGGGAACAAGAGTCTATTGCTCAGAAATCTTTTAGAATCCTCAGATCTGGGCAGTTTATCTCAGAAACATGGCTTTACAAAAAGGAACAGTCAAATACTGCCCCACCTACACCCTTCCAGGTTATGATATTCTTCATTCCCCAAGATACGGTAAAAAAGGCAGTGGCCTTGCACCGATTTCTAAGAGTTTTTTTTCACATTTCGTAAGTCAGTTCAGAAGTTTTCCCTGAACTTGAATACATGCTGTGCAAATTCTGTGATACAAGTCAAATCGCCCTACTTATTTACCGTCTGCCAGAAGCCTGGTCCCCAAGGCAGAACCGTTACTTCAGAAATTACCTCCTCTGTGATGTCCCAATTTAAGTCTACACTTGGAGAATGATGCGGACATCAATGTCCACAACTTCAAATTGAAAGTCTGCGATCTATCTATCTTTTCTGACAGTGCAACTCATGAACAAGGCCATATGTTAGACTTCATGACTTCCTACCCTATGGGCTTGATTAGCTCATTTAAATGGAAGTCGGTACCATGGTCCGATCACTTCCAACTTGACTTTAGCTTTACCAAACACAAACCTTTCAAATTCACATCCACCAGAGGTAAAATCAATGAGATCAGTTTCTGGTCTGAGCTGAAAGACTCCCTTACCCCCTGGACTCCTATGCAAGATTTGGTTATATCTCCCTGGGATACTAAGGTGACAACTGTGCTAGACAAAATTGCTCCAGTTACAACTAAAAAGATCAAAATGACCAGAAAATCTCCCTGGTTTTCAGAAGGAACTACCAAATCTGAAACAGGAATGCCAACACCTTGAAAAGCAATGGAGAAAGAACAAAGATACTACGGATAAATCCAAATTGAAGCCTGCCTTCTGGTGCTACAAAAAGAAGGTTGCAAATTCCAAAATACAACACTATAGCAACCTAATAGGTCAAGATGTTATTGACAATAACAAACTTTTCTCTTTAGTTAAAAGCCTAACTTCCACTAATTCCAGTGACAATATGTATCGGGCATGTCCATCCACCCAAGAACTAGATGATCATTTCGCTAATAAGATCATTCAGATTAGAACTGAACTACTCCAGCAGAGGAAAATAGTCTAAACCGTGGCTCAGCCTCAAGCACTGGTGATTAGCCAATCCAGGACACAAATCTGACCAGAGCTGGGAATTTTTTTCAACCACTGACACTTGATGTAAGAACGCTATTATTGAAATGTTCACGAGCCCACTACTCCCTGGATCATAGCCCAAAAGCCTTGCTCCCATCAATCCCTATGGAGGCAGTTCATTGGTTACCAGATGGCCTCAATGGGCTGTTAAAATCTGGCTCTCACCTTTTAGATATGGACAAAATTGTTCTCACTCTGCTGTTGAAGGGATCTGGACTAGACATAACATTGCGGCCATATTCTCCTGACACCAATCCCGAAGGACCTGAAATGTGAGCCTAGTATTATTAATAACAATCGCCCTGTTGCTACAATCCCATTGCTTGTCAAGACTATGGAAAGCTTGGTGAATTCTCAGCTTGCTGATTATTTGGACAAATTTTTGTTTCTTCATGCCTCCCAATCTGGATTCCGACTTCACCATAGTACCGAGACAGTACTGGTTACTCTCCTGTCCAACTTTAGAAAGAAGCTGTCTTTTGGAAAAAACATCTTACTTCATCAATTTGATATGTCGAGCGCATTCAACATGGTTGACCACAATCTCCTCCTTATGTTACTAGCTGAAAATGGTGTTGGTGGTACGTCTTGGATTGGTTTCGGGAATTTCTGTCTTGCCGATCCTATTGGGTCAAAGTCCAGTCCTCTATTTCACCATCCTGGAGATCTCGTTGTGGGGTTCCTCAAGGCTCACCCCTTTCGCCTACCCTGTTCAACATCATGATGATACCTCTAGCAACAGCCCTTCACAACCATGGCCTGAATCCCTACATCTATGATGACGATGCGACTATCTACATCCCCTTCCGATCTTCAATAGCCGAAATCTCAGCAGAAATTCAGAAAAGTCTCGCCATCATGGTCAATTGGGCTAACACATTTAAGTTTAAGCTTAATCAGGAAAAAACGCAGTGCCTTATCCTCTCCTCCCAGTTCAACAAGTCTATACTGGGCACGGTTACTGCGCAGAACTTCTCCATTCCTGTCGCAGCAAGTCTAAAACTCCTTGGGGTCATTCTGGATCCCCATCTGACTGTTGAGCTTCAAGTCTCGTCAATTACGAAACGAATGTTCCTTTCCATGAGGTCCCTTAGGCGTATCAAGCAGTACCTACTATTTGCCCTATTCAGGACACTAATCCATTCCCTCGTCTTGAGCCATTTCGACTACTGCAATGGAATTTACACCGGTTGTAAGGCGCACACCCTTAAGAAACTCCAGACAGTGCACAACACGGCAGTGAGGCTGCTATTTGGCAAATCTCGATTTGAGGCAGCAACGCCCCTTCGTGAGAAGCTCCACTGGCTCCCTATCAAAGAACGGATTGAATTCAAAGTCTGTGCTCTTACCCACAAGATTGTATACGGGGACGCTCCAGCCTATATGTTCAGCCTGATCAACCTCCTGCCCAGAAATTCCAAAAAGTCGTCCAGCACCTATCTCAGTCTCCACGTTCCTAACTGCAGGAACTTAAGATACAAGCTGCTCTTTGCCTCTTCATTTTGCTTTCAGTGTCCCCGTTATAGGAACGCTCTGCCATCAACGTTAAAAGAGACTACCAATCACAGACTATTCAAGAAATCCCTAAAGACCTACCTATGTGATCGCTCATTCTCCTCAGCTGCTTGATCTTCTGCAACTCTGCCTTCCTTTCCCCTGCTGTTTCCCTCATCTACTTTATTCTCTGCTTTGCACTAGTACTATTATGTTGTACTTTTCATCAAACATTGTAAGCTACATAGAGCCTGCCTTGGTGGGATTATGCGGGATATAAATGTAGAGACCTACATCAGTAAACAATTCTCCTTATATCTGGAAAGATTTTCCATTGGTCACAATTTGGCTTCAGACCAGAACACAGTATGGAAACCCTGCTGCTAGTTCTAACTACATATGTCAAACAATATCTATGTAAGGGAGACCAAGTAATACTTCTTCGATTCGATATCTCAGCAGTATTTGATGTGATCATCACACACTACTACTTGAAAGACAGGATTAGATAGGAATAACAGGTACTGTTCTCAAATGGTTCAGCAAATTCCTTTCAAACCAAAGCTATTCTGTTAAGCAAAATAATCAACACTCCAAATACTGGTCTCCTGGCTGCGGTGTCCCCCAGGTATCCCCGCTCTCTCTTAACCTGTTCAATTTGTCATCCTTTGGCTCAATACATCTGAATCTTTGCAAGCTACTACTATCTTATATATAGATGACATCCTGCTTTTTCTAACAGTGAATTCTTCAAAGAAAGTCTGTAATGACTGCCATGAATGCTGTTAGCACTTGGGCCCTGACCAATAAACTGAAATTGAATGCACAGAAAGCCAAGGTCCTTTGGTTCAGGAATCACGGAGTTGTGGTCCCATCTTCAATATCTTTATCTAATGGTCAAATTTTGCAGTTTAATCTGAAACCAGAGTGTTAGGGGTCTTATTCGACTCCTCCCTCACTTTCTCCTCCCATTCTTTGATCAAAAAGCCTTTGCACTGTTAGTTCAAATGTTAGTCCTACCACACCCTAGATTACTGTAATGTTTTATTTCTTACTAAGTGCCAACATTAGAAAAACCTGCAAATTATACAGAACACAGCTACCAGACTAATATTCAAACTGAACAGATATACTAGTGTTTCATCCTATCAAACTGCACTGGCTTCCCATATCAGAAAGAATCAGGTTTAAGGCTGCCTGCTTAATCTTTCTAATCCTACAGGGTTTCAAATCTGAACTGCTTCACTATGAGTGGCCCAATCCATCAGAATGAATCAACAACTGATACAATTCAGTATCAGAAGATCTTTAACTCTCTGTTCCCTTAACTAGAGTCATATTGTGGAGCTCTGCCATCAGAACAAATTAATACCTACCTAAGCTTCTGGAAGAGGCTAAAAACCTCTCTCTTCTCAAAGACCATCCCATAAAAATCCATCATGACCTCTATCTCCTCGCAGCATCTATCAGACATCCCTACAATGATCTTTTGTCTCATGCATACACTAACAGTTTCTACTTGTGTCACACCTAAAATGTAAACCATATTGAACTCTTAAAAGGGGATATTAGCAGTATACAAGAAATGATTTGATAACAGTGTCCCCATTGATTGTCCTCCTTCATACTAATACCAACAAAACATAAGTGAGAAAAAGGTGAGCTAAACTTAGTGCATTTTATTGTTTATATTGTAAGGTGAGCCAAAAATGGTGGTAAAGCCACATTTAGCACTTCAAACAATGAGAAAAACGTTTTCCTATGAAAACAAACAGGCATGGGTATCCATCTGAAAACTTAAATATCAGAAAGAAAGACAAATGCCTTTGTAGTACTTTCCAATTTACTACAATATTTAGAAAAATAAACAAAAAAAGGCACAGTTCTGCTTACTGAAGTGAGATAAACAAACGGGAAAGCAGACTAGGTAAAAAGTGCACAACACCCAGCAGCTGTTATAGGAATCAGCGTTGTCAAGTACTTTCAACACCGGCAACGCTGTCGCTACAGTTTCTTCCAATGCTGGCAGGATACCGTTAGTGTAGGCCGTCCACTTGGGTGAGTTTAGCCTCTGAGAATTTCCCCTCCTCACACAAAAAAATTTTATTTTTATTTATTTTTTGTTATTTTGTTTTTCTAGCTGTCCATCCATACCCTAGTTTTTACCAGTGTTCTAGTCTTACCCTGGTTTATTTTGGGCTATTACTCAAATTCAAAAATTCAAAACTGCATCAGCAAATATAAAAAATAGAAACTCAACATATAATATTTGCTCAATTTGTTAGAAATATTTTGCTCAGCACCAAAAATTATTTAACAATTTTTAATAACTGGCCTCATAAACTAAGAGGCATATTTTCAAAGCAATTTGGGAGGCTAAGTTCCATAGGTTTCTATGGAACTTTGGGAGGCTAAGTGCTTTGAAAATAAGCCTCCAAGGGTACCAATTTACAATAGGACACCCCTTGTAACGGCTATCATCATTGGCTCCACCACCAACCAAACAAACCACAGAGAAAAACTCTCATAACATGATGAGAGAAAATTCTATGGTGAAAGGTCAGGAGGGAATACAAAATTATTTTAATTTTAGTGCAAAAAACAAAATCTAACAAGAATTCTTCAATTAAAATAGAATGATAAGAAGTCAAAAATTATAACAGAGCAAAAGTTCCGGGAATAAAAAGTACTTAACTTGACTGCACCTCTTCATATCATATCAATTGTCTTTCATTCACTTCCTCCGATAGCACTATTGCAATCTGTTAAAGTCGGACATAATAAATCATTCCAACTTCATGAACTCAATAGTCCTAGTTCTTCATTTCCTCATTCCTCGACAGAAATAGAACTCATACTGTTTTGCCACTTCATCAAGAGAAAGAGCAAAAATAACAAAAATGTATCCTTTTTGTTATTTTTGCTCTTTCTCTTGATGAAGTGGCGAAACAGTATGAATAAGACCTGTCAGATTGCATCAGACCAAAGTGTGTCCTTGCAAGAAAAAAAAATTTGAGAACCACTGATCTACCAGGACTTAAGGAAAGGAAATTTTTATTTCTCCTTCCTTATCCCACTAGACTAGTCCATCTCACAGATAGGCTGCAGAGAATACCTTCTCCTGCTTTAGACTTAGCCTGGCCTCAGAATGACAACCTATAGTATATCTCCTATCAAACTGAGCTCTCTTTTTCATCAAGCACTGCCATTTCCTCCCCTCACCCTCCCCACTGACAGTTTGAACTTCGTGGGTGTGGCTTGGATCTCTTTCAGGGAGAGAAAACTAACAACTTATAGCAGCAGCTTCAGAGAGCATTTTCCATCTCACAGATAGGCTGCAGAGAATACCTTCTCCTGCTTTAGACTTAGCCTGGCCTCAGAATGACATCCTATAGTATATCTCCTATCAAACTGAGCTCTCTTTTTCATCAAGCACTGCCATTTCCTCCCCTCACCCTCCCCACTGACAGTTTGAACTTCGTGGGTGTGGCTTGGATCTCTTTCAGGGAGAGAAAACTAACAACTTATAGCAGCAGCTTCAGAGAGCATTTTCCATCTCACAGATAGGCTGCAGAGAATACCTTCTCCTGCTTCCACCCACCCTACCCCTCTACCCACCCACCCCTAGAGTGACATGTCTTATATAACCTCCCTATCAACCCACTCATTACTTTACCTCACCCATTTCTATTCTTCTATCACCTTCTCCCACTACTCCAACCAGAGTTACACCTAATCACACTGACCACCCTTCAACATCTTCTGTCCTTCTGTGACTGTTCTCTTGTGCTTGACTGCTTAAATATTTTAAATTTAAATGCTTTACTTTTTGTCTATTAGATTGTAAGCTCTTTGAGCAGGGACTGTCTTTCTTCTGTGTTTGTACAGCGCTGCGTACACTTTGTAGCGCTCTAGAAATGTTAAATAGTAGTAGTAGTAGTAGGATGCACCAAAGCTTTAACCCACAGGGCAAAAGGAAGACAAGACACCCTGAAACACAGCTCTGCCAAAGGCAGCATAGCCTGTGGCCTGAACATCAATCTTATATTTCACAAAAGAAAAAAAGTAAAGACCAAGTATCCACTCTGCAGATATCCTCAGGGCTGACTCCTTGAACATCTGCCCAAGAAGTTACCTGAGCTCTCGTCAAGTAAGCCCCGAGACCTGGTGCAACCTCTTTCTGACTGAGGAGGTAAGCTTCTCCTTTGGCCTCCTTAATCCAATGGAGGATAGTAGTGGATTTTGAGGCCACTTTGCCTTTGTGTGGCTCATAAAACAAATTTGAATAGTCTGACTTACAAAAAGAATTTTTGGTATATTAAAAGCAAGAACATGGCAAAAGAATCAGTTGGAACGCTAGAGATTAAATTAATTCTTTGCTTCAGTTTAGACAGAGGAAGATGTGGGAAAGATACCTGTGCAAAAAATGGTATTCAGTGCTAACGAGGCAGAGAAACTGAATCAAATCTCTGTAAACCTGGAACACGTAATGTGGCAATTTGACAAATTGAAGAGCAGCAAATCACCTGGACAGGATGACATACATCCCAGAGTATTGAAAGAATTGAAAAATGAACTTGCACTACTGCTAGTAATATGTAATTTATCTTTAAAATCAAGTATGGTAGAGACTTCCGGTGACGTCACGCTCTGCAATGGCGGTCTGATTGCGGAGCTCCCGTCTTCCAGCCCGAAAATGAGCTAATATAACGAGCAAACGATCCACAAAATAAGGTGGAAGCTACGAGAGAGTGAAGCGATAGCACCGCGATTTGTAAGATGGCAGATACAAAACTCAAAAAGGCAGATTTGGCGAACTTCGCTTACCGCCAACGGGAACGTGCGTCAGAGATTCCGGCCGGAGAGCACGAAGGCCAAGAGTACGCATCTAGCCCGAATTCGCCGGTGAGCCAGAGAGAGAGAGAAACTGAAGGACAAAACGAGGTCCCGCCGGACAAATGGGACCAATTAAGTACTTGGCTCCAGGATATAAAAAAAGATATAAAAGAGATGCGCCAAGATTTCGCGCAACTGAGCGCGGATTTGAGGGAAGAAATTAAAGACCTGGGGAGCCGTGTCAATGAGGTAGAAATGGGGCTAGAAGAACATGCAGAAACTTTAAATGAAGTAGAGAAACATGTGGCAGAACACCAATCGGATATGAAATTTCTGACGGACAAGGTGGAAGACCTTGAAAATAGAAGCCGACGCTCCAACATTAGAGTGCGAGGCCTACCGGATCTGCCTGAATATAATAATTGTGAAAAAGTAGTGCAAGCAATAGCAGCCCAACTTCTCTCCACATCGGACCATCCAATAGCCCCAGAAACTATTCGACTAGAACGAGCACATCGGGCGTTGGGGTCAAGAAAGGCAAATACGCCAAAAGATATTGTGGCCTGCTTCTCGGAGTTCAAAGTGAAAGAAGAAGTCATGCACCAAGCTAGAGTGGCCAGCCCAATCACATGGGAGACATACCCCATTGAACTGTTTCAAGACCTAGCAGCTACCACCTTAAAACGGCGTGGAGAACTGCGCCCGCTGACGGAGAAGCTGAGAGCAGAAGGAATAAAATACAGATGGCAACATCCGTTTGCCCTAACATTTTATAAAGAAGGCAAACAACGCAAGGTGGCATCGCTAGAAGAGGCTCATGAATATTTGGGTCAGGAAAAGAGGGATAAAACATCGACACCAAAACCATCGTCAGGATTTCAAAGAAATGTCAAGCAGAAGTGGCAGAGAGTCTCAAAAGGTCGGGGAAGGCTGCGGAGACAAGCGTCAGAGCAGACAATAATACCAGAGAAAGGCCCGTGAAAGAGCAATCACACTTGGAATACAAAGATAACACATGAGGTGTTAATAATATGATAAACTGGATCGGGCTAGATCACACTGAGCAACAAAGAAGGATCAAACAAATTGAGCAGGCTGGAAAAGTAAACGGGACCGGAAGTCCACACCATTATAGGCATGATCTCGATTGCAATAGAGATGTGCTATATCAGGTTATGGGGAAAGGAGGGAGGGGGGAGGGGGGGAGGAGGGAGGGAAAGGTGGTGTATAAGTAATGACTTATGGATTGATGTTGGGGGATAAAGTGTTCAAATGTGTAACATTTAATGTGCGGGGCTTGAACTCACCTACGAAACGCCAATTAACATTCAAAGAAATGGTGCGCTTAAACGCAGAAGTGGTACTCTTACAAGAGACACACCTGAAAAAAGATTATGAGAAGTTAGTGTGCCATAAACGATACCCCACTATATATTTCTCATCTTGTGCAAGCAATTCAAAACAGAGGGGGGTGTTAATAGCGTTGTCTAGCGCACTACCTTGGGAGGTTAGTAAGGTTATAAAAGATGTAGAAGGTAGATATTTGATAATGTTAGTGTCACTGTATAATGTTCAATATACAATTGTTAATGTTTATGCACCAAACACGGGACAAGGATTGTTTGTGGAAAAAGTAGAACAGCAAATACAAAAGCACTTGCAAGGTCACCTAATAATGGGTGGAGATTTTAATCTCACAATCCAACCACACTTAGATAACTCCACAGGCCAGGCAGTATATGCTAAATCAGACAGGAAAATATGGAGGAGATTCATGGCTAGATGGGGCCTAACAGATATATGGAGAACCAAGCATGGCCAAGAAAGAGATTACACATATTACTCTTCCCAATATAAAACATATTCTAGAATAGATGGATGGATGGGAGATGTGATAGTGGTAAATAGAACACGGGAAACATATATTGAACCTCGTACCTGGTCTGACCATGCCCCAGTGGTCCTAGAGCTAATGGCGGGGGCCCGACAGGTGGGCGCCAGATATTGGCGGATGGACGAGGCACTTCTATTAGACACTAAAAATATCCCGGTAATAGAGAAATATATTCTGGAATATCTGGAATATAATGATGTGGGAGAGATCCACCCACAATTTGTGTGGGAGGGGCTTAAAGCAGTGCTCCGAGGGAAATTAATAGCGTTGAGAACCCATCTGACAAAAGAACGAGCAGCACAGGAAGATAATATTAGAACAGAATTACGGCAGCTTGAGCAACAACATAAAAAAGACCCCAAAGACACTAAAGAACTGTCAAAAATGCAGGAATTGAGATTAAAGCTGAATGAGTTACAGATGGTAGATTTAGCTGTCAAACTGCAAATAGCACAGCAGGAAAATTTCGAGTTTGGAGACAAAGCGGGTAGGCTACTAGCATGTAAGCTAAAAAAAATGTCTCAACGCAATTATATAGGGGGTATACAAACGGCAGAAGGGGGCTATATCTCACAACTTGAACACATACATGAGGCATTTCTTGCTCACTTCACCAATCTATATGAACCAGAACAAACGCCTGAACTAGATGAAATAGAGAAATACTTGCAAGAGGCAGAATTACCTCAGATAGGGAGAGGGGGGTCGACCCAATTATCCGCACCCATCACAGCGGAGGAGATAGGGTGGGCAATAACAGATATGGCAAATGGTAAAGCTCCTGGCCCTGATGGATTCCCCACAAGATTTTATAAATTATTTAGCAGACACCTTATACCAGTATTACAGAAACTCTTTAATGCACTGGAAGACTTGCAGAAGCTGCCAGACACCTGGAGACTGGCAGCGATAACTTTAATACTAAAACCAGGGAAAAACCCGAAATTATGTAGCTCTTACAGACCAATATCACTCCTAAATGTGGATTATAAGATTTTCACAAAAATCTTGGCCCGAAGGTTACAGAAGCAACTACCAGGGGTTGTACATACAGATCAGGCGGGATTTATAGAGGGGCGCCAGACCTTTGACAATATAAGGTGTCTAATGCATATTATTCAACAGGTGAGAGACGACCAGACCCCGGCGGTACTACTATCAATAGACGCAGAAAAAGCGTTTGATCGCGTGGACTGGTCGTTTCTATTTGCAACATTACAACGAATAGGTATCGATGGGAGGTTTTTGAGCTGGTTACGCTTACTATATCAGACACCAATGGCCACCATAAAGGTCAATGGGACATACACAAAAACATTTAACCTTTGGCGGGGAACCAGACAGGGATGTGCAATGTCACCACTGCTGTTTGCCCTGTCATTGGAACCATTGGCCAATATGATTAGGAAAGATAGGGAGGTGACAGGGGTGGTGAGGGGCTTAAGGGAACATAAACTTATGCTGTTTGCCGATGATATTCTGATGACAGTCTCGAATCCACTGAAAGCGGTAGAGAGGATAGTAGCACATTTAGCAAGATATGGGCAATTATCGGGATTTAAACCCAATCTAGACAAGTCGATCTTCCTTAATCTCACGGTACCGCCTGAGGAACTGGAGGCCCTTAAGGCCGCCTTCCCTTTTGTATGGGCGACAAAATCCATACGATATTTGGGAATCCAGGTAACAACACAAATAGAGGGACTATTTGCAGCTAACTTTCCCCAAAAAGTGGAAGAATTATTTAGCGAATTAGATAAGTGGGAAGGACTTAATGTCTCCTGGAAAGGACGTATTAATGCGATTAAAATGATGCTGCTCCCGAAATTGTTGTATTTATTCATGGCAATTCCAATTCCAATCCCCAATAGCTTTTTTGCAAAACTCAATCGCAAAATATTCGCATATATTTGGAAAAAACGCCCACCAAGAGTACGGCGAACTATGATGTACCAAACTTGGGAGAGAGGAGGAATGGGGGTACCAAATTTTTACTTATATTATCAAGCAGCACAACTTCGTATTTTGGCAGAATGGTCCCCTGGAGCAACTAAGAAATGGTTACATTGGGAAAGAGCATGGTTGGGTAGGAGAGCAATTGGGGACATTTTATGGATACCAGGGGAGGAATTGGTCCCCATAATTAAACAAATTCCCATTGGATTAAAACATCCTATGTGGACATGGTATCAAGTGAGGAAGAAGCTTTTCCCTGAGAGGAATTATTATCGGCAAACGGCTATAAGGTGGGCAACAGGATTCTCAATAGGGAAATCGGAGAAGGTATTTGAGATATGGGCCCAAGCAGGGTTATGCACACTGGGACAGTTATGGAAAGAGGGAAAAATGCTTCCATTCAAAGAGCTCCAGGAAGAGTATGGTCTAAAAGAAAGAGATCTCACATATTACTGTAACATACGTAGCTTCATTAAAAAGAAAGCGCAAGATGAGTTAGACCTAGCCGAAACAGATCTGGAGATAGCTATTAGTAGAGGGGG